>NC_139257.1:32104909-32472409 GCF_977018435.1 Lepisma saccharinum
GCAATGACAAAGAACTTGTGTTAGGGCAATGGCAAAGAACTTGTGTGAGGGCAATCGCAAAGAACTTGTGTATGAGCAATAGCAAAGAACTTGTGTGCGGGCAATGACAAAAAGGTTGGGTATGGGTAATTGCATAGAAGTTGGGTATTGGCAATGGCAAAGAACTTGTGTAAGGGCAATGACAAAGAACTTGTGTATGGGCAATGGCAAAGAACTTGTGTGAGGCAGTGGCAAAGAACTTGTGAGAGGGCAATGGCAAAGAACTTGTGTATGAGCAATGGCAAAGAACTTGTGTGAAGGCAATGACAAAGAGTTTGGGTATGGGTAATTGCATAGAAGTTGGGTATGGGCAATGGCAAAGAACTTGTGTAAGGGCAATGGCAAAGAACTTGTGTATGGGTAATTGCATAGAAGTTGGGTATGGGCAATGGCAAAGAACTTGTGTAAGGGCAATGGCAAAGAACTTGTGTATGAGCAATGACAAAGAACTTGTGTGAGGGCAATGACATAGAGGTTGGGTATGAGTAATTGCATAGAAGTTGGGTATTGGCAATGGCAAAGAACTTGTGTAAGGGCAATGCCAAAGAACTTGTGTGAGGGCAATGGCAAAGAACTTGTGTGTGGTGAATGGCAAAGACTTTGTGTCAGGGCAATGGCAAAGAACTTGTGTATGGTCAATGGCAAAGACCTTGTGTAAGGGCAATGGCAAAGAACTTGTGTATGGGCAATGGCAAAGAACTTGTGTATGGGCAATGGCAAAGAACTTGAGTATGGGCAATGGCAAGGAACTTGTTTATTCGCAATGGCAAAGAACTTGTGTATGAGCAATGACAAAGAACTTGTGTGATGGCAATGACAAAGAGGTTGGTTATGGGTAATTGCATAGAAGTTGGGTATGGGCAATGGCAAAGATCTTGTATAAGGGCAATGGCAAATAACTTTTGTGAAGGCATTGGCAAAGAACTTGTGTGAGGGCATTGGCAAATAACTTGTGTGAGGGCAATGGCAAAGAACTTTTTGTATGGGCAGTGGCAAAGAACTTGTGTGAGGGCAATGACAAATAACTTGTGTGAGGGCAATGACAAAGAACTTGTGTATGGTCAATGGCAAAGATCTTGTGTAAGGGCAATGGCAAAGAGGTTGGGTATGGGTAATTGCATAGAAGTTGGGTATGGGCAATGGCAAAGACCTTGTGGGAGGGCAATGGCAAAGAACGTGGCTTAGGGCAACGATATTCAAAGCTTGTGGTTAGATAAAAAATCGAGTCTCGAAATACATTCTAAATTGATTTTCGAACTACTGAACAATGTGTCTCCTAGGATTGAACACAGGACTCTTTGACTATGTAGGCAACAGTGTTAACTCTACACCATGGAAGGGAGACCATGAAAATGAGGCAGAATTTGGAATAAGACGAAGAACTTAAGCTCACTGGCGGGGAACATGGTTAAAGGCATTGGCAAAGAATTTTGAAAAGACAGTTACAAAGATCTTTGATATGGAAAGGGAGACAAGCAATGACAAAATACTGTAGAGGTGAGGTGGATACAATAACAGAGTACATCCGCTTGACATCTATGTTCTGTAGACACAAGATATTCTATTACCTTTGCATTATTTGACGTTGTATCCCTCTGCTGACTTTAACTCCATTACACATTAAACACTAAAACTGAAACTTGAAAGAGAAACCTATTCTCTATCAGATATTTATATTCATTCTAGGGGGTTATGCAAAACGCAAATCCGTTCTACAGTGTGGGTTGCATGCCTGCAGGCGACTGAACTCTAACGTCTTTGTCCGTGACCGTACATTACAGAACCCATCCCTCCCATAACAAGACGTGAATATTCTCCCTTCGTGTGGGCAAATTTGTCCATGGGCAGAAGTTCCCAGAAGCTACGCGCTGACAGTTCACCCCACCGCACACATTTTTCCCGCGTCTTCCTTTCCCACACCAATCAGGCAACGCGTAGCTTCTCCCCCTCCATCCCGGCCCATTTGTTCCAGAATTTCTGGACAAACGAGCTTAGGGGAGAACTCAATAATCGTCCAGGCATCGAAAACACTTCGTCATTGTTACCAAGTTTGAGTCTCGTAATCAGATTAGCGAATTTGTTAACTTCATGAACGACACCTGCTCCTGCTGGGCCTTCGCCCCCCTCGTACCCTAAAAGATAAACGCCATTCTTCATTCTCTGCAGTTCTGGCACAGATTCAATCGATGCGATCAACCACACACGTGCGTACAGTGGCGGACTGAGACTTGTGATGTAGGAGAGGAGCACTGGTAACCAAGTTTTGTGAAGCTTTCCCGCCAGATTGTCAATAATAGTGGTAGTGAATCGTTGCTGCTGCTTCTATGAATTAATTCAGGACAATAATTTATGCAGAAAGCGATCAAAATTAGAGTTAACTTCGTCCCGAAATAAAGAGAGATTCGTTCGAAGCAGCGAAATTTTTTAAAATAGAATTTTGCCTCTTTCTCCGACGACAACAATGGAAATTTATGTAACTTTTAGTGACAATTACGGAGGAATTTTATTACTTTGGATGTGTGGCAAGGTCATTTTTTACTATGGGTGATAAAGCAGGGTGTATACCTTACAAAAAGGTCAAAAGTTTAAACTTTTATTCGAGTGCCAAACAGGATAAGATTTGATAATTTTATGGCAATCAGGACAACATTTAATGCTTTATACGACAATCAGGGCAAACACTTTATGATTTACATCGTAATCTGGTCAAGCTGTTGATTTGTATGGGAATATGGGCAAAATTTTGATTTCTATATGTCAATCAGGACCATAGTTTTAATGCTTTGTATGCTAATCCAAAGTTGTAATGCTTTATATGACAATTAGGGCAAAAATGTTGATGCTCTACATGACAATCCTGGCAAAGCGAAACAGTACACGCTTCTGGAAGTGGCTGGCAACTGCAGCCGCTTCCACCCCCTCCTCCACGCAATCCCATTCCCTCTCACGTATTCATTGGTCGAGCCACCTCGAATCCCTACTTAGACACTTGTTTTTGTTCGCTCGCTCTTGAGATTCTCGGGAGAGAGTATATAATATAATCACGTGTACCTAATGATATATAAATTATCAACTTATTTCTAGATTTTTTTCCCGACTGGTTAATCCATATATAGGTTCATGACAACAATCGCTCCTTTATTACCATATGCTCGTAGTGTACAGAGAGTTTCTTTTGTTTATGGGCCGATATAATGACTTAAAAGTCGACACCCTTATCTACTGTTTTCACATTTTTAACTGCTAATGGAGGTAGGGCCTTGCCCCCTACAGCCCCATGCGCATCCTACAGGCTCATAAAATTCTACCTTTCACAGGGAGCGCGCGAGATAGCCGGAGGGTCCATAAAACGAAGCTAAAACGCTGTATGAAAAAAGTGTTCACCGTAAAATGAAGTTAACGAAACAATGAAGCATCGTAATGCGTTTTGCGTAGAAGCGCCACGCGATTGCAGCGGTGGAGTTGTTCAAAGGTAAAATGCATTCAACGAAGGGTGGTTATCCTGCCCCAGGGAACAGCACGGTTTTGACTAATAAATTCGGTCTCCGTGTTTATTGTTTGGCCTTTCCACTTGCGTTCTTTCTGATGAAAGCTGTGATCCCTCATTTTGAAATAGTTCTTTTTTTAAAAGTATATTAACTTTTCGCTAGATCCTCTAAACAAGCATAAATCATGTGTATAATGCGTTTCTAGCTTATTTTTGTTACAAAAGCATGGCTAAATTCTATATTTCTACGTTAAAGATAAGAATCAATATGTTGGAGTTAAATTTACGTCGCTAGCGATTTGTGCGTCAGTGTCGGAGTGGTTAGCAGAGCGCGCAACGACGCCAGGGGGTTCCGGGTTCGAATCCAGGCCTGGTGTTTTTGTGAGTGTCCCTTTATCAATTTCATCATACCACTAATCTTCATCTCCGCGATTAGCCAAAAGTGGTAGAAAAGCGAAGTAAAATTAAATCACTCAATAATGGATGATATTCAACTTGACGTCATCACGCAGTGCACTTTGGAAAGAAACAGCTTGAAGTCGGGCTTCCCGAATCGCACATGTTAATTGATTGATTGAGTTGGTGTTTTATGTCCACTTTATGCACAGTAAAGCTAATCGGGACTGGACCTACAGTTTAAAGTGGGATCCGAACCACTATGTGCCTCCGGGTATCGAACCCGGGACCCTTTGATTACAAGGCGACGACGCTACCACTGCACCATCCGGGAGGCCCGCACATGTTAATGATTAATGAAAGCGTATGAGAAACCTTCCTACAGGAAGAAATTTTGAGATATTTTATACGTACACATTTCTCGTATGATCGTGCACTGATAGGGCAAAACGAGGAGAGACGCCGCAGGCGGAGAGATGCCGCACATGCTGTAGCTTGCCTAGTACACATCAGATGGCAGCAACATTCTGCAAGGATGTGTAACTGTCGTTCATTCCACCACGCCAGTGCAGTAGAGAGCAGTCAAGTGAAGTGGAAAGGAGTGGGGCGCCTTCATATGAAAATTTCCTGGTGAATTGACCGTCGAAATTTTATGAAAGGTAAGTGTGATAGATCGTAATAGAGCGCACGCTAGTTTCTACGTGACAAATATTTTATAGAATACTTTTTAGAGTATTGCAATTACCTTTCGCACGATTTTGCACCGAAACTACAAAACCAGTAAAAAGCAACTGGTGCGGCATGTCTCCTCGAGAAAAAGGAGTGTTGCCGCAGTTACACAAAGGAGAGATGCCGCACATTTTTCTGTTAGGAGAGATGCCACACTTTTCTCACCCTCATATTATCAGGTGTACAGTGTCATTTATTTCACCTTTTGACACATTGAATATTTTGAACACAGTGTTACATGTACTGTAGGCTATGTATTTTAACAAAGAATGCAATACAAACACAACATTATGCAGATGTTATTTGTGCTTGTATATAAGTTATGTAAAATATAGTGTACTTAAATATTAAATTGTCTAAAAGATTCTAAGCACTCGTTTCTTATTCTTTTCAGAATTCAAGATGCCCAACACATACAGAAGAAGATCTGCAGCTTCGTGGTCTGATGAGAGCCTGAAAGAGGCATGTACCAGAGTTCAAGCCGGGGACATAGGGAAAAGAGAAGCTGAACGATATTACGGCATTCCAGCAAGAACCATATGTCGAAGGATTGAAAAAGGGGATTTCTCCAAGAAGAGTCTTGGACCTGAAGGGGTTTTCGGTGCACATAATGAAAATAAATTAGTTTCCCATATTCAACGTCTAGGTGCAGCAGGTTTCGCTCCAGACAGACAAGCAGTTAGGCTGTTGGCGTACAAATTTGCTGAAAAATCAAATATTAACCACACGTTCTCGCATGATTCGCAGATGGCAGGAAACGTATGGTTAAATTCCTTCCTGAGGAGAAATCGTGAACTTTCTTTGCGACACGCTCAAGGCCTCTCTATCATCAGAGCTCAAGGAATGAACCGTGAAGACGTGAAAAACTATTTTACGTTGCTAGAAATGGTTATGGAAGAACATGATCTAATGAATAAACCAGGTAACATTTCTAACGTCGATGAAACAGGATTCCCACTCATTAACAGACCTGGAAAGGTTGTGACCTCCAGAGGTTCAAAGACTGTGCACACATTGACTCCAAAAGAAAGGGGAGAAAATGTAATGATGATAGGGTGTTGCAGTGCAGAAGGAACACTTCTTCCTCCTGTTCTTATTATGAAAGATGTGAATGAAAAACCTGAATTCGTTGATGGACTTCCTGCAGGATCCGATGTCTACATGAACCCTGAATCGTCGTACATCAGTGCTGATCTGTTCATGAAATGGTTCAATGAACACTTCGTTCCCAGGAAACATCCACACAAAACGCTTCTATTCCTAGATGGCCATTCATCACATATCTATGCATTAGAGCTTCTGGAGTATGCGGCTGAAGTTGGTGTTATCGTTTTGTGTTTGCCAAGTCACACTACACAAGCCCTTCAACCCTTGGACCGATCTGTATTTGGTCCAGTAAAATCATATTACAACAAGGAAGCAACATCATGGATGAGAACCCATAAAGACAGGAATATCACAAGATACCAAGCAGGCTCTCTCATTGGTGCGGCGTGGAATAAAGTTGCTTCTGTTAGAAATGTCGTTTAAGGTTTCCGAGCCTGTGGCATTTACCATTTGAATTCAAATGCTATTCTCGACTACTTATTTTCCATTTCTGATGCTTGTCAATCAGGTCCTAGTCCACTTTCATCCACCCGCACCAAAATATCTGACCATATTGATTCACAGGATCTAGAGTCACCTCCATCGAGTACCTCAGGAAGTCTCTCACCTGTCACAGTTAAACCAACAACCTCGCAAGCAACACAACTGACACCAAAAGTACCTCAACAACCTCCTTTTGTGCCCCAGAATCAATTACCAGGAATATATTCAAACCCTTCGACATCTACCTGTAGTTCCATACCCACGGAAAGCCCCAGTAAGTACCTCCGCCAGCTGAGTCTCATTCCAGAAGTTCCTCGCCAAGGTAAAAGGTTCAAACAGTCAGCCGAAGTGCTCAATTCCGCTTCCAGACTTGCAAATATGAAACCAAAAAACTCGCAATCAACTTCCAGGATCAAGACAGGACAGAAAGAAAAAACAACCGGCACAAAGCAACCTGCGCCAGATGCTACAGAGAGTGGATCTGAGCAAGACATCAACAATTGTGTGGAATGCTTGGAGAATTACTTCCTCGCGGTTTCCAAATCTGACTGGATCCAGTGTGTTACGTGTTCGAAATGGTTACACGAAACCTGCACGGTGTATGGAACAATGTGTGTGTACTGTGGAAGAAAGAATGTTCGTGAGAAGAACTTAAAAGAGGCAGAAGTGAGTCAGTGCGGCATCTCTCCTCGTGTTTTTCATGACACTCAAAATTCAATGCTTTTGTAATTTGAAAAAATATCCATTTAAATTCTTCCTAATGGATTCCATTTATTTTTTTTCTTAAAGTGCAAAGACTGTAGTTAAGTTTTCATGTCAATAAATTTCCACAAAAGCAGAGATGTTGTTTTTCTATTCAGTTATGAAAATGTGCGGCGTCTCTCCTCGTTTTACCCTAATCATATCTTGAATTAGTTCCGAAAATAGCATGAGCACTATGCTTACACACAGAGAACTAAATGCATCACATCGATTGATGCACTAAATTGTGTTTTGTAGCTTCTTCAAAGAATCAGATTCACATTTGATGCATTTTGGTGCATTTTTGTATGTCGTGAAAGAAACACCAAAGTGCATCATTTGATTCAAGTGAGGATTTCTTTCAGTCGAGATGCATTTTAATGCATCAGTTGATGCACCTTCCTGCATCTTTTTGGATGATGCACTTAAACGTTTGGTCTGCGGTACAGACTTTATGTAGCTCAGACAAAACTTTTAAGTGCATCATCAAAAAAGATGCATGATGGTGCATCAAAACGCATCAGCTGATGAATTAAAGTTCATATGATGCATTCAGTTCTCTGTATGTATCCGGCATGTTTTCAATACATGGTCTGATCTGCTTGCCCGAAATATGGAGGCGGAGTGTGATTTCGCGCAATGAATTGTGGGGGTAGTTCGTTGAATATCTTCCATTCGTCTGTTTTCCTATACAAGCCGGTTCAGCCTAATACTTTCATAGGAGTATGAAATTCTATTAGTTCGATCATTGAGAGCTACACTGACATTAATCTTACAGGTGTTCTTGTCCTATTAAATTGATTTCAGCATTTTCTATCACAAAAATAATAATCTATATCCGACTGTGACTTTTGGTTCACCCAGTACTTGACTGTCCAGTATCATAAGTAGTACCCGGATTTGTATGTAATTACAAATTCTATTCCTTTTTATATACATACCTTGAACAGGAAAATGTCAACGAATTATGTAACTAACTAACTAACTAACTCTCTAGCTTTCTTAAACCCGAAGGTTCGTGGCTGCAGCAACTCAGGCCTTCCATCTTTCCCTATCTTGAGCAAGATCTATATACTCTTTTCCATCCCTACCGATACGAATTATGTAAGTGACGCGATTTGCATAAGTTTTATCTTACATATTTGCCAGTATTTTACATATTTGCTAACTTACTTTAAATAAAACAACATACGTTTTTAATTTTTTACTATCTTTATCCTTTTTTCCTATATTTCCGATCTCTGAAACATGATGATGAAAATTTGTATCTCATGTGACGTCATATTTTCTAATCAGTGCTTGTGGTCACCTAAAATTGACTGCCAAGTCGAAAGACAGGCTGAAAAAACAACAAAAAACAAAAAGAAAATGGAACTGTTAGTCATCGAAAGATGGAGTTCCCCACCTCTTTTGTGATAACATATTTTCGTTTCGCTGTTAGGTTTAGGCAAAGCACCTTGAAACTTGGCATCGGTGGACAAAAAAGCTACTTTCCTGTACGTAGCGATACACAATATGTTTCCTTGTACAAAAAGTACAAAAGTAGCTATGTATTGTCATTTGATTGTTCTTTCTGTAGATACTTTAAGAAAATGTTTCGAAAGTTACAAAGAGCTCTCGTACATATTTATATAGTCTACAATAATTTGCGATATGAAAAGCAATTAATATTTAAGAAAATTGATCTCTTAAAAATGTACACGTTGCTGTGCTTTTTTTAGTTTATAAATTTGATACAAATTTTTATTTGAATAACTTATGTAATTAAAATTATGTTGAATACGTTCAAATGAAATAAATATTTTTCAGAATTCTTTAAAATGGTTCGATTATTATTTATGTTACATATTCTTTGATATTACATATTTAGTTACATATCCTTTTCATAATACATATTTAGGTACATATTTTATCAATTATTTTTATATAGTACATATTTTGTACTTTGATATTACATAGATATCCGGGGTCTAATCGTAAGCATCATTACGTTACTGAATTTCAGTAAAAACTGGGATCAGAACAGACACTTTTGCTATAACTTGGCAAGTTTACAAACAAGACGCTGCAAATAGCTGTTGCGCAGCTCACACCACATTTCCCCACTCCATTCTCCGCAGCGACGTTGGTTCGCAGTGTTGCAACCTGGAGGGAGCGAAAGGGTCTGAGGATTTTCAACGAAATTTGTATTCGCTTTTTCCTGGGCTGTTTTCTACCTGTCGGAGTATAGAACTTCAGCTCACCTCTCGCCAACGACTCCTTTCCTTCTTTTAAAACTTAAACTTCCCGATGGCGCAGTGGTAGCGTCGTCGTCTTGTAATCAAGGGATCCCAGGTTCGATTCCCTTTGGAGGCACATAGTGGTTCGGATCCCACTTTAAACTATAGGTCCAGTCCCGATTAGCCTTACTGTGCATAAAGTGGACTTAAAACAACAAATGAATCCAATCCAATTCTTTCAAAACTTGAGAAACCATCCATTTAGATACTCCCGTGGCGGCGCTTGTGGACTCGACAACATTATACTTAAGTTTATGTAAACTTCTTCTGATTTCGCAAATATGTTGAAACATTGTAAACAATTTCTCTGGCCTGTCCTCTAAGGGGCTTTCCAGAGCAGATTGTGGATTTCGTTGGACCCGGCACGATTTGATTTTTGCATTTCAAAAATATGCAGCCAAGAGTAAAGAGCAAGAACAGTTCAGTGCTTTAAAAAAGAACACAGGCAAGCGTGTTATCAGATTGCCTTCTCGTAGTGATTGTTGTACGATAAACAAAAGAACCCCCACCCCACTTGGCTTTAAAAAAAAAACAGGCCACTGCTCGATGTCGCATTCAGAAAATGAAGTCATTCGCCCAGTAGTTTCTCTTCGTTATAAACGTTAACGCGCGTGCGTAATACTACAGTTTACGATCCGCGCACCGCACGCATTTTCAAGGGCCATATTAAATCAAATGAACCACTGATAAACTGATATGAGCCGGCACCGACAATCTACACAGCAAAAATAGTTTGTCATATTTGTTTTAGCTTAATTTTGCTGAGTTGGCACCACTCGTAGTCTCAAGGCCAGACCAGTACGTAGAAGAGAGGTGGGGAGGATGACGTAATAGGAAGTGCTCCGCAGCGATCTGCGCATATTGGGACTAACTTGCCAGGCTATAGGAATCGAATCGGGATCTCTTTATTACAAGCCACACAGAGTTAGAAGGATGCGTCCTACCTGTACCTTCACTATTAAATCCCATGTCCAGAATTATATTGAAAATTTTGGAATTATGCTCGCATTTGTCTTGTCGCAAGAATATTTTCTGCCTTTGTTGAGGGAGCGCAACAATGGTAGCTTTAAGACAATAAAAAGTATCCTTTGTCAGTAGAAATCTTCGTTTACCTTAAATGAAAAGATCTCGGAACATAAAATTCTTTACTGCTCGCTTCAGATGTCGGTCGGAAAGTAGCTCCATAGATTTTACAAAGAGTCTGTGTTTTTTTCTCCTCTTTCCTTCAAATCCGATTTAATATCGCAATTCTTTCCTTCCGCACGATGTGCTTAGTGCCATAATTTTATGCTGTCCAGGTTTCTCGTCTGTTCTCTTTCAGCAATATTGTTTATTCAATTTTGTTTCTTTGTTCGTCAATCATGCAGTACTGGGGAAAGGAAGTATAAAATATCACCGGTAGATGGCATGTCGCCACATCAATTCCAAAACCTTCTATGTGCTAAATTAGCTTTGAGATAGAAGCATTATTGAGAAAAAACAGGTTTTACATTTGAATAAAAGGCATCTAGGGTAAAATGTGTACCTAGATATGACTGTTGATTGGACTAAATAAGTTAGCATAGAAATCTGACAACAGACAGTAGTCAAAGGCATTACTAGGGTGAGAAATAAACAATTGTACATTCATGCTTTATGTAGGCTTTGAGTTGATTACAGGGATAAATGTTTACATGATAATTCAATCGGGGAAATAACTGGATCTCACTGGTATGCAGACTTTGTATTAATGTGTACAAAGCATTGGAGTATTTAAGATGGGCCCTTACCCTCCAAATCCCATTCCTGTGTTGTAAATTTACGCTAATTATATACACGTCATACCCCATATGAAACACTGTTGGTCCAATATCAGAATGAAGTTCTGTAGTGTTACGAAAATATTGTATTCTACAATGTTAGTTTTCGTTCCGTTGGTACCGGATGGACACAAAGTTGCCTTACTAAGAGCCCTCTGGAGACCGTTCGAAGCAACGGATTGCACTGAAACTTGGTGTAGAGGCTATGTAGACCATGAGGAAGCGAATGCTGACGGAAAAAAATGTTCAAATTTTCACCACCAGGTGGAAATCTGGCGCCTAGAATTAATTCCCCTTATTCAGAGCCCTCTGTAGCCGGTTCGAAGCAACTAGTGCGCTGAAACTTGATATAAAGGCTACGGAAACCATGGTAAAGCGAATGACGATGAAAATTAGTTCAAATTTTCACCACCAAATGCAAATTTGGCGGTTAGAATTAATTCCCCTTACTCGCTTGCCTATTATTGTATGTATGTGTTTATTTAACACCCACATAATTACATCAAAATAACAGTAATCTCTTAGCTTAAACTGCTACATATTTATACTTGATTTGATACATTATAATATATAAAATGGGGGGCAAAGGCTAAATGGGATTTCTCGACCTTGAGTCAAAAACCCTGATGGAACTGATATGCAACCTATATCCAAACACCATACGTTTGGTACAGTGAATTTCGGTGAAGTCCGGAGGGCTCATTTAGTCAAATCCACTCTCCTCACCTCCTCGTTGGGGCCCCCTGGGATCTTTCAAGATGCGAAAGAGAGAGTGGTGTGCGGAAAGCAACGGGAAGCTACCGCATATATCTTTTCCCTAGAAAAACTGCAATCATGATGAGTCATTCCAAGGCAAAATATTCCGGACGTAAACTAGCCCCCCATTCGGATGTCCGGGAGGGGGATGTCTGGGAAGGACACGTTATGACAAAGGACACTGATGGGGAAAAGAGAAGCAAACAGAAGGTAAGATTAAGGATTGGAACGTGGAATGTCAGAACCCTGTTACAGTCGGGAAAGCTAGAAAACTTAAAGGCAGAAATGAGAAGAAACAAAGTAGATGTTATGGGAATATCAGAAGTGAGGTGGGAACAAAATGGTGAAATAGTGAGTGATGAGTTCAAGATGTTTTATTCTGGAGGTGATCAACAAGGAAACCGTGGTGTGGGAATAGTGCTAGGACCACGTGTGAAACATAAAGTTATAGCAGTGCGTTATGTGGATGACAGGATTATAATGGTGAAACTTCAAGGAAAGAAGAAAGACTTAGTGTTAATTCAAGTGTATATGCCACATAGTGGGTTGTCAGAAGAAGAAGTGGAGGAAAACTATGAGAAGATAGAGGAATTGATGGAAAAAGAGAGAAAGGGATCGTGCATTATCGTAATGGGTGATTGGAATGCTGTAGTAGGAGAAAGGCAGGATGGAAGTACAGTAGGAAGATATGGATTAGGCGAGAGAAATGAGAGAGGGGAAAGCCTGGTAAATTTCTGTAAAAGAAACTCCCTAATTGTTGGCAACACACTGTTCCAGCAACATAAGAGAAGGAGGTACACCTGGATATGTCCAAGAGATTGTAAAAGATACCAGATAGATTACATACTGGTACAAGAAAGATTTCGAAATTGTTTGAAAAATGCGAAGACATTGCCAGGAGCTGACATTAATTCAGACCACATCTTGCTAATAGGAGAAATCAATCTTACATTGAAGAAGATAACCCAAAACCAGGTGAGCAAGAATTCCCACTTAGAGAAGCTAAAGGAAGAAGACGAAAGACAAAAATTTGCAGAACATTTCCAAGGAAACTATAATAAGTTTAAAGCTAGTTGTAACAATAAGGATGAGATGTGGGATGGAATAAAAAGCTGCTTACAGAAGGCAGTGGATGAAACAATAGGCTACAGGGAAAGGAAAAGTGCAAAGAAACCATGGATTACTGAAACTATGCTGGAAAAAATGGAGGAACGGAGAAAATGGAAGAATGTAAATACAGAAGAGGGAAGACATAATTACAAGATACTGAATAACCAGCTAAGAAGAGAAACTGACAGGGCAAAAGAACAATGGATGAAACAAAAATGTGAAGAAATTGAAGAACTGGAAAAAAGAGGAAGGTATGACTTGATGTATCGTGAAGTAAACTGCTTGGGCTTCCAAAAGAAGAAATGGAAAACAATGTGGATGATAGAAGACGAGGAAGGATGTGAAATCACAGACAAAAGAGGAATATCGAATGTGTGGGGAAAGTACGTTGAAGACCTCTACCAGAAAGAGAATCGCCCAGACAGTCTGAATGTAGAAAATGAAGACGACGTGCCTGATGATGAGAAAGGATACTATATCCTGAATGAAGAATTTGAGCAAGCACTCAAAGAAATGAGGAATGGGAAAGCAACGGGCACTGATGAAATTCCTGTTGAACTTATCAAATGCCTGGGAGATGGAAAAAGAGAAATACTGCATTTATGCAATGAAATCTATGAGAAAGGGGATTGGCCACAAGATTTCACGGAGACTGTTTTGGTACCTCTGCAGAAGAAAAGCAATGCCAGAAAATGTTCTGAGTACAGGACAATCAGCTTGATATCTCACTCGGCAAAAATTCTTCTAAGAATTCTGAACAGACGCCTATACTCGAAGGTCAGTGGCGAGTTAGAGGAAGAACAGTTTGGTTTCAGGAAAGGAAGAGGTACAAGGGATGCAATTGGTTTACTGAGGACCATTGGGGAAAGATATTTAGAGAAAGGAAAGGATGTGTTTGTAGTATTTGTAGACCTGGAGAAAGCCTTTGATAGAGTGAATTGGGTTAAACTTTTAGAAATTCTGAAGAAAATTGGTGTAAATTGGAAAGAGAGAAGACTTCTAAGCAACTTATACATGAATCAACGAGTTAAAGTGAGAACAGGAGACGAAATGACAGAAGGCTGTGAAATTGGAAGAGGAGTACGACAAGGATGCTGCCTATCGCCTACTTTGTTTAATATCTATTTAGAAGATATAGTGAAAACTTGTTTCCAGGGCACAGGAGGTGTCAAATTGGGAGGAAGAATAATAAACTGCATAAGATTTGCTGATGACATGGAATTATTCGCTGAGGATGAAATAACCATAAATAGTATGTTAGAAGAGTTAAACAGCAGCTGTGAGCAGTATGGAATGAAGATTAATGTAAAGAAGACAAAGGCAATGGTTATAGGACGGAAACCAAGGAATATTAATGTGAGAGCAAACAGTGAAAGAATCCAGCAAGTGGATAGCTTCAAGTACCTCGGATGCACTATAAGCAGTGACATGAGCTGCAACCAAGAAGTGAAAATGAGAATCGCAATAGCAAAAGAAGCTTTCAATAGAAGAAAAAATGTTTTTTGTGGACCCATGGACATAGGTCTAAGGAAGAGATTAGTGAAATGTTTTGTGTGGAGCGTAGCACTATATGGTGCAGAAACCTGGACGTTGAGAAGAAATGAAGAGAAACGACTCGAAGCTTTTGAAATGTGGACATGGCGAAAAATGGAGCGTGTAAAATGGACAGACAAGGTAAGAAACGAAGCCGTACTGAAAAGAGTTGGTGAAAAAAGATCTATACTGGAGACCATCAAGAAGAGGAAAAGAAACTGGTTAGGACACTGTCTAAGAAGAAACTGCCTGCTAAGAGATGCCTTGGAGGGAATGGTTGAAGGAAGAAAAGTCCGTGGAAGAAAGAGATATCAGCTTATGGATGATATTAAATTAACTGGGTCGTATGCTATTACGAAGCGTAAGGCAGAGAACAGGGAAAGCTGGAGATTGCAGTGAAAAACCTGCCAATTAGGCAGAAAACAATGAATGAATGAATGAATATATAAAATTTCAATTCTTACCAACTTGAATCCAACTATTTTTATAACAAATAGACGCGACCTCGGTTGAGACACATGGTGGTTCAGGGCCCACTTTAAACTCTAGGTTCAGTCCTGATTAGCCTTTTCTGTGCATAAAGTGACTGAGAAATAAGCTCATCCAAATAGTCACTTTTATGTAATCAAAAATAACTGTTTGGCGCTAATGAAGGGGGATGCCCAGGGTGGCCTGGCTTTTGAGCCGCCCCTGTTTCTATATCTTCTTTCAATCTACTTTTTATTCTTATTATTAGGGCTCGGATAGTTATGCACTAAAAAAACTCAAAATATGCATGCAAATATGCACTTTAAAACCCCGTTTAATTTATAAATGCTGTATATTACAAACTATGAAAGATTACACGCCAGGCAATGAATATGCATTATTCTGAATGCTCATTCGCTACACAGATTTTTTCAATTAATATGGTTCTGCGTTAAATGAAACACAATACATTACAGATCAGGATCATGATTGCATTTGCTAACAACATGATGTCTCAAATTTTCGAATTTGAAACTTCTTCTGTTTTCAGCTAGAATAGTCGTATATTCAGAAACACACGTTCCACTTCGCAAGATACAAGTGGACTGTATTTTAGGGCTACGAAGTCACACACATTAAGTTCCAGATCATCCACACGTTGTCCATTTGTATGCAGAAGTTTGCAAACTTTAACCATTGTTGCAAACCCACTGTTCTTTTTCAATGCTGCATCCAATTTCTGTACATACACAGGATCTTCAACATGGGCGAGGGCCTCTTTAACGTCTTCTATAATTTTGATGCTTGTTTGACGTTGTTGAAAGAAGAAAGACAGAGAAAAGATAAAGGAAGATAAGAGAAGCGAGGAGAAGAAAAGTAAATACAGTATATGTTCGGTGTTCGGTGTTTCATACAAATATGCACCTGCATATGAAATATGCATTTTTAGTTAAAAATCCTTAAATATACATTTGCATAAGCAATATACAAAATACATAATTATCCGAGCCCTTCTTATTAGTGACGGTGAAAGAGCTGCTAGTAGTGTGTAAAGAGTAAAAAATAAGTGTCAATATACACTGTATAAAATACACCGTATTACAACATTTGCTAACCTCGTACTTACGTTACATTTGCACACTCGGCGTTTAACAAAAACTGAGATTTGTGCAAATAAGTGAAGACTTGTTTACGACAAATAAATGGTACTAATGAAACGTTTCGCCATCGTGACATTTTTGTGGTCAAAAATTCAAAAACAAGAGTAATGAATTGATATTAAAGAAGAAAATGTAGATAATGAATTGATATTAAAGAAGAAAATGTAGATAATGAATTGATATTCAAGAAGATAATATCCCATGTTCTTATAAATGAATATTAATTGCCATCAGCTCGAACAAACAAACATGCAACAACATCCTTCTCCAATGTACCTTTTTCTGCCATGAGTAAACAAACTAAATATTGCCATTTATTACTTGTAATTGCTAATTAAAAACTACGTAATGAAGCTCATTAAATATTCCAGCTACAGACCTGCCATCTATCATGAACGGAGTGAACCAGCTTTCCCCTTACAATCTTTAATAATCAATAACCAATCATATTGCTTCTGACAACACATCCAATAATTGGCGATCTGAACGCCGCGATGGGGAGTTCTCGAATCAGATGAACCACAAAAGCAGGCATTCCTAACAATATGTTACCGCAAATAATCGTATTTTCTCTCCTATGGAAAACAACATGATGACCCTGTCCTCATTATTGTAACACCATATTAAACGATTTTTAAATTTTCACGATGTTTGTTTTGTAATCTGTGCAACTTTTTCTCCTGTAGTAATATAATAATATACTTTTCATTAGTTATTGGTCACATCAGGGGGTGCTCGTTGCTATGTGAAGTACGTATGCATTACGTCATCTGGGAGGATCGGGTTTGACGGTGTTCGTTGCTCTGTGCAGTAAGTTTGGTGCGGGGTACATTTAGCTACTTACACGTCGCAAAAATCGGAACAAGCAGGTTATTGATTTTGTCGCATTCGATATATTTTTATTGTATTATTTCTCTTGAAATGAGATTGTTTTGTTGCCCATTTTTGTAAAGAAGACTATGTGCGAGATCTAAGAGCAGAACTTCTGTGTTTGCCAACAAAGAAAGTACTTAAGCCAACTGCAGTGCCATCACTAAAATTACACCATATTACTTCAGTGCAAAATAATAGAGAATGTGGTGTAGCAAATTCTCCTGAACCTTCCTCTTCAAAACATGAATCATTTTTAGGATGTGCTGATAAAGACTGTGGAGACGTACGCTACGAAAGGTGTGAAATAAGGAAACGTTCCTTAAATAAGCTAAATACTATGTCGCCGAAAAAAAATAAAAATAGACGTAGGTACAGAAACTGCTAGCAATGTTTCGTTGTTGGAAAACATATTCGATCGTTTACAAAGGAGAAACACACGTCTGCATAATGAAGCAAATAAATTAAAGATTACAAATAACCTCTATCAACCTGCTTTAACTAAATAAAGAAGTTCAAAATCTAAAACGTAACCTAACCGACAGTACCACAAGAAAAGTCATCAATATCTTCAAAATGTGTTCAACTAGTGCGAAGTACGTACTGAGCCTAACTGTACATTTTATGTAAGTCGGATATATAATTACTAACAAATTCATTTATTTAACACAAACCGATGTTGATTGTGATTTGTATGTTCACATTATTGTGACAAACGTTGTCGGAAATGTGCATTTCGAAGATCGCGTACTAACTTTCACGCTATTGTAAATGAAATTCACTTAGTACATCTTCAATTCGAGTTACATAGCGTTGTGTGCACGATGGTAAATATTGCATGAGTGAATATTACACCCATCATTGAAATTTTTGCAACTTTGTTCAATTTTGTTTTTTCACAAATACAGTACATTGTGAATAATTTTGTACCCTTGTACTCAATATAAACCAATGGATGTTACATTATTTCTTTGTAGTACATTTCTGTCAAAAAGAGCAAGATCTAAGATTAGTGTAATGCAAGTTACTTCGTTAATGTACACGAGTATATTTTCCGGTTATACAACTCAGACACACATGGAAATGGAAATGGAAAATCTGCGGACAAAGTCCTTTAACGAATAATGATTCATACAGTTGCAAGGTCAATCATTGTGAGTTCATGTAACGTTTCTTCTTTATTGTTTCATTAAACTAAGAACTAAGATATTTTCATCGATATTCTCAAAGCGTTTCATTTACCGTGTGATCATAAATCTATTTCTATAGGCTTGAATTAGTAGGTTAAGACATTTAAGTTTGATGTTCCTAGCACTCATCAGGTTAACTTAGTTAAATTAGTACTTGTACACTTTGGCTCGTCTTCTGCACGCGTTTGTATGTAAAGTTCTTAATACGAAAAAAATACTTTTTAGAACTATGACAACGATAACTTGCAGCCAAATTTGAACCAGAGAAATTTAAAATACGTATCTGCAAATTACAAACTGAAATTGCGTTTTCAAAGTCTGAAACTACTATCTTAAAAACTATTTCGTCATAGTTCCTCCACATAAAACTTTCCAAAAAAATTTTGCATGTGGAACTTTGATTCGTAAATTATTGTACAGTAAATAAATATATGAAGAAGGTTGGGGGAGGGGATTCTTTCCAATTTAGAGTAAGTTTAAAATGCAGAGTAAAATTTTATCTAAATTGTATGTTGCTTCTTTCACTTCATAATTTGAAAAATAAAGTTACATTGTGGAGAACGGTAAAGATTGGATTTTAAGTATATCAGTATAATTTTAATACTTTCTGATGTTATGTAAAATCTGAAATGTTCTTGGAAATGATTGCAACGTTCTGAATGAATAAGAAGGAACGATTCAGTCAGAAAACTAAATATTAGGCTTTTGTACTGCATTCTGTTAAATGTTGTAAATTGATTATACCGAACTACTATCGGATTAAAAATTACGGATATTCAAGTTTGGACTCCAATTAAAAGTTAACCAGTAGAACCACATAAAAACGAGTTACATCAAAATTCAGCTTATTCAATTCTGTGTCAATCTATAGTTACAAATTTTTCTTTTCATTATGCCTTCTATTTTTATCGTCGTGAGAACTAAATAGGATTTTTTTTAGTTTGGCAAACAATCGCTCTCTTTGAAATTCTATAAATAAAGAACAGGTGTTTTTTATGTATATATTATATAATTTATTTACTTATTATCCAAACTCTAATATCCATAATTTATAACCCGATAGTACTCCTGTGACGTTCTGTGAGGCCCGTAATACCTCGGAGGCCTCTGTCGATCTTCTTGGCGTAGTGGTTAGCACATCGCGCTTCGACGCCAGGGGTCCCGGATTCGAATCCAATCCGGTAAGACATTGATTTGTCCTTAATGAGAAAATTGAGAATTTAGTAAATGTGATAGTATATGTGGAAACAAAGAGTGATTGATTGATTTGCTTTATTTTACTTCGCTTCTTGTGCCACTTTTGGCTAATTTGCGAAGATAGGGTTGAGTGATGAAATGATGCAATTGATGAATGAACACTCGCAAACATCCATGTCCAGGCCAGGATTCGAACCCGGACCCCTGGCGTTGAAGCGCGATGTGATAACCACTACGCCAAGGAGGCCGGTTTGTGGAAACAAAGAAAAAGAACGAAGGCCGGGGGGGGGGGGGGCAATACCGCTTATGGGTTTTCCTTTCGTATTTAAAAAAAGACAGAAAAGAAAAAATAAACCAAATCTGTCAATCAATTCTTTGTTTGTAACTCCTTCACTATGCAATTCTTCTTTATCATGCAACATTTTTTATTAAAATCATAATACGATTTATGAAGTGATGAAATCTGAAATGCTAATGAGAACACGGACAACCTTCTTTGTAATATATCGATCAGGTTTCAGAAACATGAATTTTTACAATACTTTTGCATGTGCAATTTTCCCTCTTTTAAAAGTAGCATGCTCTAATTATGTTACTAATCATTAAAGGAATACCTCAATACCAACCCGAAGTATGATAATTAATATTTACCCCTCAAAGTAATGAAACACTTCCCCTCTCTGAAACTCGCATAGAAATGATAGCGGCCGTTTGCTTCGGCCAAGCTCTGAACGAACATAACCGAAGGGGCACCGAGCATAACCGATCCTCCCATATGACGTCACGCGCTCGTGCTCGCTCGGCAATTTTCGGATGGCGCTACCTTATATATTAAGTTACCTTGGGTCACATAGCAAATAAACGTTGTCAAAGAAGAGTTATTGGTTCAATTAAATTACTAATAGATGGGGCACTTGTCACTATAGGAATAAGAATATACGACTTAGAGTATTCGCTAATTTCGAACTACTGTAATTACTATGGAGTCATTTCATGCGAAATCAACACAGCCCCCAACCTGACCATCTCCGATTTTCATAAAATTTGGGGAGTTGAAACTATGCATGGAACTTAGTAACTATGAAAATTTTTAGTCTCGTGCGTCTTGTAATTGTTAAATTATTCAAGGTCAAAGTTAGCAGAAATTGCCCTTTTTGAGTCCGCTTAGCTATACTAAATATGTTGTAACTCCGTCCCTATTTCACCTAGGAAGCTCAAATAAAGCTTATTGTACAGGGAATTGAACAAGCTTTTCAGTGATATATAACACGCCCATATTTAGATAAAAATATAATTTTGTCACGTGCCCTTGACCTTTGACCTTGAATATCTCAAAACATGTCATCACCAAAAATCGTGAAAAAAATATATTTCGTCCCTCATTCTATACTCTAAAACATATCAAAAAATCATTTTGGGACTGCAATGGGATCAGAAGATACAAAATAATATGTGTAACTATGTGACTTATAAAAGCCTCATTACGTGAACTATGACGAGTCAAAAGTCCTTTAACACCCTCTACAAAATGTAAATGAGTTATCCTGGTCATGAAAGAAATAGGTTAGGCACAGGGAGATCTCTAGCTGTGTGTGTCAAGCGTAGGTCCGGCATATTGTTGACCACCATATTGAATTCAACGTAAACATTTCAAAGGAAAGGGGGTGATGTGATACACGTATATCAAATCAGGCTAGAATTTCACGAGAAATGAAACAGCGAAGGTTTTTCCAACTTATTGTTAGGCAGCAAAACGTTATACGCATATATTTCACTTACGATATATGCCCATTATAGTGTTGTCAATATTCCTGTGAGCACGCTCGTTGCGGTCTCTCACACTCACATAGAACGTTTGGCAATGTAGCAGGTGCAACATCATCGCAAGCGGCAACTATGCCTTCTCTCAGATGGTCAATATCAGGAACTTTCAGTGCATGCACCATTCTCTTCAAATGTTTCTGACGGTAAAAGTCCTTCTAAGATGTTAGATCTGGGGAATGTGCAGGCCTTTTAATAGATCCCCGTCTGCCCATCAATCTACCTAGAAATTTACCATGAAGAAATTGCCAAAATGTTCACATAGTGTGGTCACACACTGTCCTCTTTCAAAACTCTGGAAAAGTGACATATCCCGTAAGCAAGGATGAAAAACCTGTTCACTTAACACATCCAAGAAGCCCTCACCATTTTAGGTTCCGTTGTTGAATATGGACCAACCATTCCCGTTCTCCATACACTATACCATATCATTAGCTAGCTTACCAGCAACAACCATTCGGCTGGGATCTGTCTACTGTAGATTATCAAATCACAGGTATTGCATATTATTTTTATTAACTTCACCGTGATTATAAAAATTAGCCTCGTCACTGAAGAATTTTTCATTCCAAAGGAAGTGTCAAGTAATTGTTTGATATGCTTTCCCAATATTCTTCACTATTCAAGTATTTATGCAATGGTGTGTATACTTCTTTCTCTCCCAAGATGTCAGCGTGATCTCTACGAGTTCCTAACACGTTAGGAGCATTCTTAATACTTTGCTTTTAACACCTCGAAAAGGAGAAAATGGTTAAAAGCATGCAGTAATAATTTTTTTGCTGACCAGGATAACTCATTTACATTTTGTAGAGGGTGTTAAGGGACTTTTGACTCGTCATAGTTCACGTAATGAGGCTTTTATAAGTCACATAGTTACACATATTATTTTGTATCTTCTGATCCCATTGCAGTCCCAGAATGATTTTTTGATATGTTTTAGAGTATGGAATGAGGGATCAAATATATTTTTTTCACGATTTTTGGTGATGACATGTTTTGAGATATTCAAGGTCAAAGGTCAAGGGCACGTGACAAAATTATATTTTTATCTAAATATGGGCGTGTTATATATCACTGAAAAGCTTGTTCAATTCCCTGTACAATAAGTTTTATTTGAGCTTCCTAGGCGAAATAGGGGCGAAGTTACAGCACATTTAGTATAGATAAGCGGGCTCAAAAAGGGCAATTTCTGCTAATTTTAACCTTGAATAATTTAACAATTACAAGACGCACGAGACTAAAAATTTTCATAGTTACTAAGTTCCATGCATAGTTTCAACTCCCCAAATTTCATGAAAATCGGAGATGGTTAGGTTGGAAATTGCACATATCTGTGTTGATTTGGCATGGAATGACTCTATGGGTATAATTATACTTCTTACAAAATACCTTAAACATCTGTATGACAACTTGAAAGTTGGATCAGTAAAACTACGCGTATAAAGCGACCAGAAACAAAAGATGAACCAGAAGCCATGACGTCGAACTCCACAACCTAGATACCATTAGAGAACAGAAAAGTTCTACACCTGCCTCCGAATCAGTGATATGCGTCTAAAGCGTAAACAAGGTAGACTATTTTATACACTAAATAACGTAATCTATGCAAACAACATGGCGGAAGGCGGTAGCTTAACTAAGGGTCAGTGGTGTGCCGTAGACTATAAGTTTACGTCTACATGCGTTGTCTACACGTAATCTACACGTAGAATACATTGGGTTGTAGTTTACATAGACTACGTAGACAATCTAGAGTGCATTAAATATATATTTTCAAGGGTTTCATGAAAAGAAAGTGACATTTTCAACTATATTGGTTAGTAGTATAAAAGTATATATTATAAACTCAACAAATGATGAGCCCCCCTCAAGCAGATTTGGCTACACTTAAAACAAGCTCAACATGCCCATATGAGCTTTTTGCTCAAGTGTAGCACCCCGTCTAACCCAAGATTTTTGTAAAAATGCCCTCGGGAATTTCCCGAAACTACAGTGTACAAATGATGAGCCCCCTCAGATTGAATTGCCTACACTTACAAAAGCTGCATCTGCCAGATTTTTGTCCATAATCCTGTCAAAAATATGCCCCTTTTGATATTGTTTTGGATACACTTGAAATTAAGCCAAAATCCTCATAAAACCCATACCCACCCACCCACACACACACACCTACCCACACACACCCACACACACACACACACACACACACACACACACACACACACACACACACACACACACACACACACACACATGCTTACTTCTGGTTTATTTCTATTGCATCATGCTGTGCAACAAATTATTATCCAATATTATGCAACAAATTATGATGCAATAGCTATTGCATCATGCTGTGCAACAAATTATTATCCAAATATTATGCAATAAATTATTAGGCATGTGTTGTTTTCTGATTGGTTAATTATGACATAATGTGATGATGTGTTATATTCTGATTGCTTTATTGTTTCAGATGTTTTAATCCGTGCTTAGGGTATATAAAGAGATTTTGCATTACATATCAGCCAGTATTGTGAGAGTGGCTGAGGAGTACAGATGTGTTGTTACAGTGCTTTTCATACTACAGGCCTGTTTGGTTTAATATATAACATTTCTTATTATTCATATTAAATATATTTCTGGTATATTGAACAAAAGGGCTTATATTTTGTATAAAAAATCTGATATTTGTTACATCCAGCTTGTTTGTTGTAATCCACTCATATTTAGAGTCAGGCTTATATCTGTCCCAGCCTGTTATACAAAAATCAATACATAACACAGTGTTAGGTCATTGCCATTCTAGGACATGCATGTCTGTGCAGGTATTTGTGCTAGGTCAGTGTAGATTAATATTTATTCTCTTTTTCCACTTGTAGGCTATTAGCTTTACAACCTGTCATAATAAGCATAGAGTTTTGATTTAAAACCCAAAAAAATTTTATATAATAAACCGAGGATAAAAATTAATAATATTAACATATTAAATATATACAAGAAATATACAAAGCACACAGCTGAACAAAATATATATATATTAAGTACAAAATTTTGAATTGAACCCCAGGAAATCTTATATAATAAACCAACAACAAAAATGCCAAATCAAAAATATTGCAATCAGTGTAATAAAAATATATCCAGCCCCAATTTTGCTAGGCACCAAAAAAATTGTGACCCAGGCGAATATAGAACTCCCACAAAAATATGCCCCAAATGCCATAAAATATTTAGCAAGGCATATTTCAATAGACATGTAGGCTCTTGCTCTGCACAGTCATCAACATTGCCCCCACAACCATCTACATCTGGTCTGAAAAGGAAGCATGAAACACCTGTTAATGCTAGACCGGCAAAGCAACCACGCTATGCATCACCTATCCATAGCAGTTTTGCTGGCCAATTAAGGGATCACCGGTTTGTATCAGAGCCAAGATGTGGTATTAAGAATTTTTTGAACAGTATAAATCCTGATGTGCAGGCAATTCTAAATGCACAAAATGGCTCTTATAAGCTGTCCCTCAAATTGTTTACACAATATAAGAAGCCAAATGGCACAAAATTTACACAGCCCCACATAACAGAAACTGTACCGGTATATTCAAATGCAAATTCAGACAAAATAATAAGCAGTTTGATAGATCAATTGAATATTAAACACTCTGAATTTGCTGGAAAAGAGTCTGGATGGAGCCTATGCGGTTCTCCACACAAGTTATATATTAATATTTCTGAATTCAGCCCATTACAAGGATCTACATATCTGCCATTACCTGCCAATATTAAAAACAAAAGAGCTGTGGTTAACATAGAAAATACCGACCAGAAATGCTTTTTGTGGTGTATTTTAGCTGCTTTGTTTCCAGTTTTAAGGAATCCTGAGAGAATAAGTTATTATAAACAGCATGAACACAATTTTGATGAAGCAATGAAGGGCTTAGAATATCCAATGTCTGTTCAGAATATTGATAAATTTGAAAAAACGGCCCGGGATATCAATGGTAAACAATTATCTATTAATGTATTTACTTGTTCTACTGGCCGTGGCAATTGCTTAATATCACCTCTCAGAATCAGTACACTTGATGATGATTCTGCTGTTCCGATTGATCTGCTCTTAATTGAAGGGGAAGACACACACCATTACACTCTGATACACAGTCTTGAAGCTTTAGTCAGAACACAACTAGACAAATCCAATACAATATTCAAGTTGTGCAGAAGATGTTTGACTGTATTTGATGGTAAAAAAATAATAAATGGGGTTTGTAAAGTGAACGCAGAAATTGCTAAAAACAAGTTAATTGAGCATCTGAAATACTGTGGCAACCATAAACCTGTTCATATGGTGATGCCAATGCCAAGTGAAAAAGCCAATTTTAAAAAATTTGAAGCCTTGTTGGAACACCCAGCATATATAGTCTGTGATTTTGAATCAAACCTCAAACCCCTTGCATTCTGTAGCCCAGATCCTGATGAATCTTCAATTACACCATACCAGTTACATGAACCTTCTAGTTTTTATTATGTTGTTGTACAGGATGGTGTTGTTAGTAAAGAATATTTATACATGGGAGCAGATGCCATCAAAAAATTTGCACATAGAATAGAAAATGAGTGCCATGACATAGCATCTAATGTCTTATTAAAATCAAAACCCATGTTGCCTTTAACAGAGAAACAGATTGAAGATTTCAACAATGCAGAAAAATGCCAGGTATGTGATTCTGAATTTTCAGATATAAATATCAAGGTGAAACACCATTCCCATACAGATGGTAAATTCTTAATGGCCCTGTGTAATAGCTGTAATATTAAGATCCAGAGACCAAAATTTGTCCCCATATTTTGCCATGGAGCATCCAATTATGATTTTCATCATCTGATCAGGTACGAGGGGTTTGACAAGCAGAATTTAAATATTTTAGCTGAAAATGATGAGAAATATATTGCTATTAGCAAAATAATTAAAGTTAATGGTGTTCCTATTCACTTAAGATTTCTTGATTCCTACAGAATTCTGTCTGCTAGCCTGGCTACACTGGCCACTCAATTATCTGATGATCAATTCAAAATCACATGTGCTTTGTTTCCAAATCAGGACCTGAAATTAATTAGGCGGAAGGGTGTATATCCATATGACTATGTTACAGATTTTTCTAAATTTGATGAGTGTGCTCTGCCACCACAACAAGAGTTTTACAGCAAAATCAGAGGATCTGGAATTACTGATGATGATTATCACCATGCCCAGTTGATGTGGAACAATTTAAAATGCCAGACATTTGGTGATTATCACAATGCTTATTTAAAACTTGATGTGACCCTCTTAGCTGATATACTGCAGGCATTCAGAAAATCTTCCATGGAAAATTATAAGCTGGATCCAATGTATTTTTACAGTGCGCCAGGCCTAGCATGGTCTGCAATGTTTTTGAACACTAAAATGCAATTGGATCTGATCCAAGATCAAGATATGTATCTGTTTATGGAGCAATGTATAAGAGGGGGCATGGTGCAATGCTCTCAGAGATATGCCAGAGCTAATAACAAATATATTCCTGATTATGATCCAGCACTGCCATCAAATTATATACTGTATGTAGATGCCAACAGCCTCTATGGTTATGCCATGATGGAAAAACTGCCATATGCAGAGCTTGAATGGGTCGAAGATTTTAATATTGAGAATCTTAAGGATTTTGATGACAGTGACTATGGCCTCTTCTTAGAGGTTGATCTGACAATTCCTGATAATTTACACAACATATTTTTTGATCTGCCCCCAATTCCTGAGGTTGAATGCTCACCTGGCTCTAAACAAAAGAAATTGATGATGACCCTGGAGCCAAAACAGGATTATGTCATATATTACAAAAACCTCCAGTTCCTGATGAATCATGGTGTTCAAGTGAGCAAAGTTGGAAAAGTTTTGAGGTTCAGGCACTCAAGATGGTTGAAGCCATATATTGATACAAACACAGAGCTTCGAACATCTGCAATGAGCCAATTTGATAAAACTTTGTTTAAATTGATGGTCAATTCAGTGTATGGCAAAACCATAGAAAATGTCAGAAAATATACTGATGTTAAATTAATTACTGACCCCAGCCGGAGCAAAAAATTGATAGCAAAGCCCAACTTCAATTACAGAAGAATTTATGATGAGCATATGGCACTTTTTAATATGAAAAAAACAAAGATTAAGTTTGATAAGCCTATTTATGTAGGGGCTGTGATATTGGAATTGGCCAAATTACACATGTTAAAATTGTATTATAATGTGTTGAAACCTTTTTATAAGGATCGTGTAAAATTGATGTACATGGACACAGATAGTTTTGTTCTTGATATTCAAACAGAAGATGTTTATAAAGATATGTCCCAGCCTGAATTGTTTAAATATTTTGATACCAGTGAACATTCAAAAATTCAACACCACAACAAAAAGGTGCCTGGCAAGTTAAAAGATGAGACACTTGGTGATGTTATTGTGGCATTTGCTGGGTTAAGGGCCAAGATGTACAGCTTTGAAACATGTAGTGGTGCTGTTGCAAAAAAAGCCAAGGGCATTGGCAGAGTAATTGTTGACAAAGAGCTTGAATTTGAAGATTATGAAAATTGTCTCAAATCATGTAGCACAATCAGAACATCAGAATCCAGAATTCAGAGTGTGGATCACTTGTTGACTAGCAATATTGTAAGAAAAGTGGCTCTGGACCCACATGATGATAAGAGATGCATTTTATCATGTGGCATACATACTCTACCATGGGGTCATTGTTATTTGAAAAATGGCAATCAATGCCCAATTACAGAGCATGATTTGAAATAAATAAACATGCCTATGAACTTATTTGGGTTCAAAAAACAGGCTATTATGGACCTGCCAACACCACAACCCTCTTCTGATATAATATCTAAACTAAGTGCTTTGTTAATTATTCATCTGAACAGCATACTTACAGATGTTGATGATGAAACAGGTAAAATATTGTACATATTTAACAATAATTTAAATCATTACCAATTACCTGTAGGTGGTCAATTGCAATTTATTACAACCCCTGAGGGTAATGTCAAGATTTCAATAGGGAGAAATATTTATAGAATTAAGCACTCAAACATGATTTCTGGCACTGTATATACTGTTTCTGCTGGTGACTGCTTATATATTGAGGTCCCTGGATCCTATGACAAGCTTATACCCTTTTTTATAGAATTAAGAATTAGATATTCAATAATAAATAACCGCTAAAACAAAAATGCCTAATGATATATTTGGCCATACAAGACATGAAGATCACAGTGATGAGATTCTGATGCTTGATGTCAGAGTCTCATCACTGTGATCTTCATGTCTTGTATATTTGCCTGGGTCACAATTTTTTTGGTGCCTAGCAAAATTGGGGCTGGATATATTTTTATTACACTGATTGCAATATTTTTGATTTGGCATTTTTGTTGTTGGTTTATTATATAAGATTTCCTGGGGTTCAATTCAAAATTTTGTACTTAATATATATATATTTTGTTCAGCTGTGTGCTTTGTATATTTCTTGTATATATTTAATATGTTAATATTATTAATTTTTATCCTCGGTTCATTATATAAATTTTTTTGGGTTTTAAATCAAAACTCTATGCTTATTATGACAGGTTGTAAAACTAATAGCCTACAAGTGGAAAAAGAGAATAAATATTGATCTACACTGACCTAGCACAAATACCTGCACAGACATGCATGTCCTAGAAAGGCAATGACCTAACACTGTGTTATGTATTGATTTTTGTATAACAGGCTGGGACAGATATAAGCCTGACTCTAAATATGAGTGGATTACAACAAACAAGCTGGATGTAACAAATATCAGATTTTTTATACAAAATATAAGCCCTTTTGTTCAATATACCAGAAATATATTTAATATGAATAATAAGAAATGTTATATATTAAACCAAACAGGCCTGTAGTATGAAAAGCACTGTAACAACACATCTGTACTCCTCAGCCACTCTCACAATACTGGCTGATATGTAATGCAAAATCTCTTTATATACCCTAAGCACGGATTAAAACATCTGAAACAATAAAGCAATCAGAATATAACACATCATCACATTATGTCATAATTAACCAATCAGAAAACAACACATGCCTAATAATTTATTGCATAATATTTGGATAATAATTTGTTGCACAGCATGATGCAATAGCTATTGCATCATAATTTGTTGCATAATATTGGATAATAATTTGTTGCACAGCATGATGCAATAGAAATAAACCAGAAGTAAGCATGTGTGTGTGTGTGTGTGTGTGTGTGTGTGTGTGTGTGTGTGTGTGTGTGTGTGTGTGTGTGGGTGTGTGTGGGTAGGTGTGTGTGTGTGGGTGGGTGGGTATGGGTTTTATGAGGATTTTGGCTTAATTTCAAGTGTATCCAAAACAATATCAAAAGGGGCATATTTTTGACAGGATTATGGACAAAAATCTGGCAGATGCAGCTTTTGTAAGTGTAGGCAATTCAATCTGAGGGGGCTCATCATTTGTACACTGTAGTTTCGGGAAATTCCCGAGGGCATTTTTACAAAAATCTTGGGTTAGACGGGGTGCTACACTTGAGCAAAAAGCTCATATGGGCATGTTGAGCTTGTTTTAAGTGTAGCCAAATCTGCTTGAGGGGGGCTCATCATTTGTTGAGTTTATAATATATACTTTTATACTACTTTGGTTCGTAACGAACTGAAAAGAATCCTATTTACAACAAAATTTCTCTTCTCTTCTGTTATCAACTATGGAAGAAGATAAATAGTATGCAAAGGAAACAACAGATGGCAGTCGTGAGGCAAAATTAGTCTTTTTCCCATAAAACACTAGAATATTTCCTATCTTAGGTTTTTCCTAGGTGAGAAATTGTTCGAATTTGGAAGGAAGTTTATGAAAAGTTCTCCTCACACATCAGCTACTGAGACCCAATATAATTTTATTTTGATTCCACGGCGCTCTTTGCTAAGTTATCACCTTTCGCCACGTTGTTTACATAGATTACGTCATCTACGTGTATAAAATTGTCTACGTGTAGAATGTAGACTATCGTTGTTTACGCGTAGACGCACATCACTACTAAGGGTGCTGTAGAAATAAAATAGAATTAACATCGTATTAGTTGTTGAACTGTGAGAAGTAACTTGTACACTCTTCTTTACAACTACAAACAATTTCTCAACGAGGAAAAAATGTAGAATGGCAATTATTGTAATGTTTTATGGTTAAGACATTACTTTTCCTCACGACTGCCATCTGGTGTTTAAATGCAATTCAGCTTCATCCCTATAGTTGATGATACAGATTGAAAGTAACTTTTTTGTTGTAAATGGGATTCTTGTCAGTTCGATAGGAACAAATATAGTTGCAAATGTCACTTTCCTTTCACAAGAGCGTTGAAAATTAATTGTTAGTGTGGTTTATATTTTGCACGTAGTCTACGTAAACTTTAGCCAATATAATCTACGCGTAAATTACATGTAGACAACGTATGAAGATGTAAACTTATAGTCTACGGCACATCACTGCTCCGAATACGCACCAACGGTACAGACAGAATGCAGTGACGTAGCGTTATTGAACGCCATACGCCCGGCGTATGTGAATGCTGTAAATGAAAAGTAAAACATTACTAATTATGTGTTTGAGCTATATGGCATTATAGTAGCTATTAGTCTCGGTACGCCTACAACGCTCCACTAAACAGCCCTCGATATAGCATTTTTCTAATGCCTTTGCTGGCCGGACGCCGGGTACAGGACTCTTGCCTGCCTGGAGGGAAAGCTTGGATCTCTACAGCACGCGTGAAATGCTCTCTTGAACGCCGGCGTACGGAGCACCTGATTGGTTGTAGGACTGATGTGACCCTTCCTGCCTTCCGATGCAGACGACAAACCTACCCTGTTCTTCGCGCTCGTGCTGTGCGATGCTACAATACGCAATATGACTCATGTAACTTTACCAAAAGCCAATATATAACTTTGTGTTATTTATCGCACGAATGTGTATTAAGAACTCAAAAAATAACACATTTTTCCTCAGAATTTTCAGTCCTCGCGGTATGAAAGGTTAGGAAACAGATATTATTTTTTCATGGGCGAAGTTCAGGCTGTGGCTGCTCTACCACTTAACCCGCAAAACTAATATATCATTAAGAAAGTTTATTTATTCGTTAATATCTAAATCCTTTATATTTTGTCAATGGAAATGTTGATCATTCGTTTCAAAACTCTTAACATCGAATGATCTGTGGACGAAATTATTTTAAAAATTTTATCAGTTTTTTTTTTATGACGCAACGTGATGTATGTCACACAGTAGTCTGAATTACTAATCGGCACTGTGTGACGTCAGTAGAGTGTACGGTAGGGGGATATTCCGCCAACCCCAGTGGCGGAATGGTTAGCAGTGGTATTTTTTGTGAATGTCCTTTCAACTTCATCAATATCATCACTTATAATATTCATCTTCGCAATTAGCCATAAGTGGCAGAAATGCGAAGTAAAATAAACCAAATCAGTCAATAGTTAGATCATTCACAATAATAATGCGTCTACTGAAGCGCTTATGATTCTGGTAGATTCTCAAATGACTTTCGTCATGCCGAAAGGTTTCCTTGTCTTGCTGGGTGTGCTGAGAGAAACCTAACTTTGCTACACATGTACTATCTTTTGGGCAAAATACTTCGAATGGTGCTCTTAGTTGAACAACCTAATTTAAAAAAAGCTATAAAACATAAGTCTTCCAAACCTTTGTTGCATAGTGAAGCGTCTCATTTGCTAGCTTTTAAATATGCATACATCATGTTGTATCGGAAGCCGGCCGATTCAGGCAACAAAACACAATGAAATTATACTTTCAAATAGACAATACTGTTGTGCGATGGAAAACACATATATTAACAAGATTAACTGAATTTATTAAGCAACTCGCAAAACAACGTAATACTTTACATTACAACGAAACTACGTTCTCCATTCCAGGTTCTGTTTGCACAGACTCTTCTCTAGCAACAGTAGCTTGCTTCTTCTTCCTCTAGGAGGCAGCACTACATTAACAATAGTAACTGCTGAAATTTGAATGATACACAACTGTTCGAAACGTAAGAGATAATCTTCAATGTCCTCTGAATCTTCGTCCAAAGCGTTAAATTTCATGTTTGTGTACATATTTATGAATGTAAATCCAAAACGTGGAACCTAATAACTATGAAAAGTGAATTTTTAATTATACTCGATCTGCTTCGGATCACAATGTATCTATGAACGTGACAAAGCCCTTGTACGTTTCATGATTATAACTTGTTTCCACGTTAGAAGGAATCTTGATATATATATATATATTTACATCACACTATTTTTATAAGACTTGGAAGGTTTATGCTTACCGTGTTATGCCAAATTGCGTCAAACCGACACGTTTATGATTGTACCAACAGTTTGTTGAAGTGAAAGGTTCTTTCGTAACGACTGCGCCATAATGTTGTGCGATGGAAAACACATATTTATTAAGAAACTCACAAAACAACGTAACACTTTACAAATACTTACATCGACTAATCCCGTAAGTAAACTATTAGGCAAAAAGGCAGTAACCTTCCTTTGTACTTGGAGTGCAGAACCGAAATGCTCATGCTACGCCACTCAGAATCGTAGGTACAGTCACGGACACTACCGGCTTGTAACGGTTCCATCGAAAGTCAATGTATTCATTACAAGCCGGCAGTATCCGTGACTGTACAACCACATTTCCACAACTCACCCAACCGGACATTATACGGCAGCATTCAGCCGGTGCCTTCGAGATACTACGGGCCTCAGTCTGAGATGCTAGAAAGGCTGATGACGTCATAAGACTGGTCCTATGTTTTGGGGAAATACTTCTATTTGAATGAGCTGTGGTTGGAGAGAAAATTCCTGCAAGTTTATTTGAGAATAATTGTAAATTTAGAAATTACTATATTTATTAGGTAAACCCTAATTTGTACGTCTGTATGTGATATAAAACTCGGTTACATGCTAGTGAAGAAATGTTTGTGTTGCTAAATGTTAGTATGTCACCCACGAACACATCTTAATGCATGGTTTATGAACTACATTGCAGTAATCATAAAGATCTTTCTATTTTTGATGGAAATACAAAGGATACAAAGGAATCGAATTTTTCAATAATACTTGATGGGTTACAAAAATCTTTGCAAGTAAAGTATTGAATTTACATTATTGAAACCAGGTCGTTCTGAACTGGTTTCATTAACGTAAGTTCAATAGATTTTTTGCAAAAAAAAATTGGTAATCCCTCAATTATTTATGGAACACCTGGTATTTGCGAAGTATTGAAATGAGTGAAGTTGTGTAAAATTTCATTGATATCGTAACATTTGTTTCACCCAATGTTTGCCATTCTGTACGCAACACTTTATAACTGGAACACATTATTAACAAAATACTGAATTTCATTTACAATGGCGTGAAAGTCAATACGGAATCTTTACACTTCGAACCACAAGAAGTCCGACAACGTATGCAAATAATGTGGACTTACAAATTACAATTAATATTTTTTTTTATTTCTAAATAAAGGAATGTCAGTATTCAGATTTCATGCAGGATAACATTCAGGTTCCACCACAGAATAACGAATGTTAAATAGCGCATTCGTGTAGAAACTTGCTGAATTACAACACGTGTGACATTGTTATGTTTTATTTGAGGAAGGTGTAATTTCGAAAATTTATATGACTTCGAGACTGCGACAGGAACGAGATGGATATTTATAATTCGAGACGAGATCGATACTTGCTAAGTCTCGTCTCGATATCAATTTTAAAGCAAATATTTCCAGTTTCCTATCTAGTTCGATGGTGTTCTAGTTACAAATCCAGTTAAATCTGCACTTGCATCAGTAGATGTGCCTTAAATTAAACGGTGAAAATTGGTCATCGATCGTGGTAAACAAAAACCCTGAAATCCTTCATCGTGCACCGAAATGACAGCCTGAAATGATGATGCACGAGTTACCTCGCGCAACTGAGCTTTGTGGAAATGTTTCCCGATAATGGCAAAAGGCATTGTTTACATACTATCCAGTATCATTATTGCTTTGAGATGTTATTGCCCGAGTGAATGCACGCAGGTGGCTCTGTCTGGTATTAATGTCTCCCTGTGAGCTTGCTTTTATGCGCATTGTGTTTCTCTGGTCAATATATAATTTCCAGATCAGCGGCTAATCTGCGAACAGAATACTCAACCATTCTAAATTGTGGAACATTAAGTTTTCACCGTAAAAATTTCACAACTTTCAAACGGTAGGAGAGTAGAAATTACCATGCACTCATAACGCTACAGAACCAAATAAATTGGCTTTTTTATTGATTTTTTAGTGCACCTCAAAAATCGATTCTTCTCGTTTTGGTTATTATATTCATTGGCCAAGTTCACTCTGTGGAGTTAATGTGTAATAATTTCAAAAATGTATTTTTAAACATGTATAAAGACGATTGTTGTTGTTAGTTGTATAATAGCTTCCTAATTGAATTTTCCAAATGATCCATTCAAGTAGTTCATTAGGTTATTTAGCTACCTGGATGTAGAGCTCTTGGAAGAAGATCTTGAAATTCGATTCTGGAAAAATTAACTATTACTGTATGATTTGTTCAACAATCTTGTTATTTTAGTGATCATATACATTGGTCGAAATTCTGCTGGAATAAGTAGGACATTGATATTTTTAGCGAATTTAAAATATATCGTCACGATGTTTATGTTAGAGCTTTCGTACCAATGTACCGGGTCGCCAGAATTAAAGTTACCCAACTCAGAGCCCTCTGTAGCCTGTTTGAGGCATCGTAGAACTCTGAAATTTGGTGAATCCACTATGCAGACCATGAGGAAGAGGATGGCGATTTAAAAAAAAATAGTTCAATTTTCCTCCACCAGGTTGAAATGTAGCGCTGTACTTCCATGATGGGTTGTAATAATGACGTAAGCTCTCGCACTAGTCGCAGAATATCGGGAACAAGAGGCTCTATATGCCACTGCAGCAGCCACTTCGGTGACAACTTCTTCCGCAATCGGCCGACGGCCCCTTCCTGTTGCAACACCCAGATCTTCAGTCTCTTCAAATTTCTTCATCTTTCTTAACCCATGCGTCGTCATGGGCCCCTTTCGAAGTCCTTTCGCATGACGATAACATCGCAGTGCACCTGCACTATTACTACCGTTCTGATAAAACAACTTCACCATCAATGCACGTTCTTTCTTATTTAATGGCATGGTAATCACTTCCAAACTTTGTTCAGCACTCACGTTAAGTGATTTAGCTGAGTTATTAATTAGAAATACATTTGTTAGTGGCTGGAAGTTGCGAGAAAATAATCTCTCGTTTATTGCAAGATTGCAAGGTAAAGGCAAATCCATAACCAATTGGAGCAGTTTACGTCATTATTACAACCCATCATGGAAGTACAGCGCCACATTTTAACCTGGTGGCGGAAAATTGAACTATTTTTTTTATTTATCGCCATCCTCTTCCCCATGGTCTGCAAAGTGGATTCACTATTCTACGATGCCTCGAACAGGCTACAGAGGGCTCTGAGGTGGTGGGTTACACTTTTACATTTTGTGTGTGATTTGGTATGGTTGCACACATACATGATGTCGTACGAGTGGCCACAATTAAAGTTCACCTAGCCAAAGGCCGTTCGAAGCAACAGATTGCTCTGAAACTTAGTATAGAAGCTATGGAGACGAAGGCGAAGCAAATGCTGACGAAAATAATACTTCAAAGTTTCACCACTAGGTGCAAATGTGGCGCTGAAGTAACAACCAGTAATTTCTGTTTATATATGTACAGCAGTGTTCAATAAACATAAAATGACACTTTCGAAGTGTAAGGCTGTGTTACCAATGGTTGCACGAAGCATTTCCCGGAATGTTGTTCACTATTCACCAGATTTCAGCGCCACATTTTCAAGTGGTGAAAATTTGAACATTTTTTTTCGTAAGCAATCACTTCCCCATGGTCTCCATAGCATCTACACTAAGTTTCAGAGCAATCTGTTGCTTGGAACGACCTCCAGATGGCTCTGAGTAGAGCAACTTGGCCACCTGGTGGTACTTTGAATCGCCACTCTTTAAATTTAACACCCTAAGCAAATTGCTGCGGGGGTGTTCATACGTGTGTGTGTGTGTGTGTGTGTGTATACCGGGTGGTTCAAAAGTCCCGGAACGGTCACATATCGTGAGAAATACACATCGAATCGGAAAACGAAAAATACGTGTTGAGTAAGTGAAAGAAAGCTATTCAATGATATCACACTTGATTCCCCAAACCCGCCCGTGAAATTTTAAATGGAATCCCCCATTTTCTATTGTAGAATCGGAAAGAGGACTTCATTCCGAGTCCAACGAGCTGTCAACCATCCTCCTAGCTCAATTAGGAACGGAGAAATGGCGATTTTAATTTTTGGGGGGAAAAAACGTGACAACTTCAGAAAATTAAAAAAAAATAATCAAAGGGGCGTATCTCTGCCCCTAATTGAGCTAGAGTGAAAGCACGTCAAGACATTTCAATAGAGTATAGGGGAGGGTCTACGATCACATGCAGATCCCGAAATTTTTTGGGTATTATGAAATTTTCACTTTTTTCTTTTTTGGCGAAAATTTAAAATCGCCATACCGTTCCTCATTGAGCTAGGAGGATGGTAGATAGCTCTTTGGACTCGGAATGAAGTTCTCTTTCCGATTTTACAATACATATAAAATTTCACAGTTGCCCCCCACCCCACCCCCAGGGGGTGGGGTTGGAGAATCAAGTGTGATATCTTTCACTTATTAAACACGTATTTTTCGTTTTCCGATTCGATGTGTATTTCTCACGATATGTCACCGTTCAGAGACTTTTGGACCACCCGGTATAAATGTATATGTACAGTGTCTCTCAAAAGTTTTAGGACAACGACATTTTAAACTAGGCAACCCAATTTACACAAGGCGTTGGTGGGTTGCGTGTAGAGTTAGGCTCAATTTCAGGGTTGCCACATGCACAATAGATATTTATAAAATACGCGAAAGAAATAAAAACAAAGAGGTTAGAGAAAACGAAAGGTGACAAAAGAGAGGAAAAAGAGAAAGCGAAAGGAGAAGAGGAAAAGTAGAGGAGAGAAGAAAGAGAGGATAGACGAGGAGAGGAGATGTACCGTGCGTTCATTTCGATCTGCAGCCGAGAGATCGGGAGAAGCGTGGCGGGCGGCGCTGACGGAGATGCCGACATTTGCGGCCTGTAATGCCCGCTTATTTTTATAGACATATGCAGACATTTATATAAATATTGCAAAACGATCACTAACCTGTGTTATAACACGCAAAAGTTCTTCTGTAATTCATCCAAGTTCTGCTCTTATATACACAAAAAAATACGCTTTAGAAACGATGTTAAGAGCCACAGATAATAAAACATTTTAATCATAGTTTTGACCAGTAACGTCCTGCTTAAGTTTATATCCTTGAAAGAGTTTTGTGCCGATGGGGATCGTTTGGAGGTTTTGAATGTGCAACACTGTATCAAGATTACGCTGTAGAAGAAACCGTTAAAAGTCAATAGTGTTCGTGAGCTTCCTTGCAATCCGAAATCTCCGAGCTCGAGTTTTTTGTTCCTTCGCGACTAGATGAAGACATAGTTGTAAATATAGTGGCGAGCAATGTAAACCAAGAGCGTGTTAATTTCGTACTGTGCGCAAGAGTGTTATTCTTGGTTACTTGCAGTTACTTGTTTGTGTTATTGTAGTGTGTATGTGTGACGTGTCAGTGAGACGATTGGAATGCCAGCCGCAAGATTCACGTTAGAACAAAGATTTTTTTATGTATGACACGTACCTACGTGAAAACAAACTCGTGTCGAGACGTGTGTAGGTAATTTGTACAGAAATTCCCATGCGTTTCAACTCCACACAGAGATACGGTTAGACATCTTGTCCTTAAATTACGAGAAACTCTATCGTTAAATTTTAAAACACCTAAGCAAAAACGACGGATTCTAACCGAAGCAAAACTCGATGATATTGGTGCAGCGTTAGAACGTTCTCCAAACAAACCTCTACGCCGTGTTTCACAAGAGGTGGGCGTGTCAAAATCATCGGCACATACAGTCACTAAGCTACTAAAATTAAAACCATACTCTTATAACACAGGTTAGTGCTCGTTTTGCAATATTTATATAAATGTCTGCATATGTCCATAAAAATAAGCGGGCATTTCAGGCCGCAAATGTCGGCATCTCTGTCAGTGCCGCCCGCCACGCTTCTCCCGATCTCTCGGCTGCAGATCGAAATGGACGCACGGTAGTGAAGAGACGTATTTTATAAATATCTATTGTGCATGTGGCAACCCTGAAATTGAACCTAACTCTACACGCAACCCACCAACGCCTTGTGTAAATTGGGTTGTCTAGTTTAAAATGTCGTTGTCCTAAAACTTTTGAGAGACACTGTACATTTAAAGGAGGATTTTTTTGTGGCTTTGTAAAAAGAAAGAATGAAGTCACAGAGGCCTCAAAGTTTGTCAGATTAATCCAAGTTCTGAAAAGAGACTTCCCTCTCCCTCCCCCTTCTTAATTATGTGGCTTGAGGGGGATTGCAAGAATATCTTGAAAAGTTCTCTTAATAAGGAAGTGCAAATACAAGAATAATGAGATTAAAAAGTTTAGAAATGTGGGTGGAGGTGCATTGCCAAATACGTACACGGAATGAGAAAGGATTGCAAGTTGGTAGTGGAATAATTGTTCTGATTCGTATCGAAGTAGGTTAATTGCAAATATGGTCGATTTTTTTTCGATTATAAAATCGAACTGTCTAGAAATGCTTTGGCTTTCGCGTTAACAAATCTATCAGCTGATCTGAATCCTAGGTTAAGGCTGAATAAATCAGAGTATTTTAAACTTTTTCTGGAGATCTTATACAAGGACATATTTAGGGGGGCAGGGGGTCCAGACCCCCCACCCCCGAAAGATTTATCAAGTACTAAATTAAATAATGAAAAATATATTCGTTTAGCCGTTGTTGTATAATTTCCTCTGAACTTATTGGAAGACAAGAATTATATTGGAATCATACGTCTTTGAGTCCTCCTCCGTAGTCGAGCGGGTTAAGGCGTTCACTCGTCTTGAGATCGTTCGCTGCGGGACGGCGTAGGTTCGAATCCGGCTCTGGTCGGAATTTATTCGGCCTACGTATAGGGCCGGTGGCAACCCACCATCGTGAGGAAATTGGGGAGCTCCGAATGAGTGAGCGGTAACCCGGTCGAGAAGACCTACAACAACGGCTGGGGGTTCGTCGGGCTGACCACCCGTCACCCAAATACTGGTCTAAGATCTCCACGCTATAACAGGTGACGGAGGAACAGTGTGGGAGGGAGACCAGCAGTCGGTAGGTAAGCCAAGGCTCTCATAGGGCTGTCGCGCAGTGGTTATTATTATACGTCTTTGAAGGACAGGATGGATGTATGTAGGGGGGGGTCCGGACCCCCTCCCCCACCCGAAAAACTTATTAGGTACGAAAATTAAATATTGAGAATATACTCGTTTAGCATTTCTTGTATAATTACGTCTGAACTTATTGTAAGACAAGGATTATATTGGGATCCTACGACATTGAAGGACACGAAGGACGTATTTAGGGGGTTCGGACCCCCCTACCCGAAAGACAGAATTTATTGGAAGACATGGATTATATTGACTTTGAAGGACAGGAAGAACGTATTTAAAGGGGGTGAGTCCAGGGGTCAGGACCCCCACCCCCCAACGACTCACCAAGTACTAAAATTAAGTAATGTACACTACTACTCAAAATAATATACATAAAATTTTAATCAGAAACTTACTTTTCTTCAAGTACTGTACTACATGTATTTTTACATCATTTTTGTTATTCAATAAATATTCAATTATTCAACTATTTGACATTAATTTTATTTGACAGGACACTTGTTTTTATGTAAATTATTCCGATCTTAACTACAGGTAAGCTACGTAATGAATATGCGCTGTTACATCTCTATTCTTATACAGTATTTTTACCTATTCGTGTAATAATAATATAATATTAATTTATGTATTGTAATTAATATTAATTTGATTTATCATTATTTTAATATGATATATTTAATATAATTAATAATAATAATAATAATATTCCTGAGACATTTGGTTCGGACCCCTCATCCCCCCCCGAAACATATTTCTAAATACGTGCCTGATCTTATACTCTGTGTTGCTTTCTATAGTTCGGGAAAAGCTTAAAGAAACTCAGAACTCATGTTCACACAATCTCGACAATGTGTGTGGCCATGTCTTTTATGAGAAAATGCATAAAATGGACGTATAAAGAAACTCTCACGTGCTTGTCTCCATTACGTAGTGTCATAATTCATTGTTCGACACTGGGTGAAATATTTTTTCCTCACGAGGGGACATCGTACCTTTTCCTTTTATGATTCACTACATTTGAACTCTAGATATGATATCATATCGATGCTCTCTGTTCATATCTGCCTATACCGATGTATTGGTATCGATACCTAATTTACACCCAAGCATGCCACAATTTTGGTTACGCCCTGTACAACTTTTTAAAAATGGTACACTTTTTAGGATCACCCTGTATATAACGAGCTATTAGGCGGAGTCTGTACCCTTCAGTTCTCCCCTTCGCGACGACTAAAAGCAGAGGCTGCTTTAAATATGTTCCTCCTACTCGACAGCAGTGATAATAATAGAACACGAAGAAACTCGCTATTTTGTGACGTCACAAAAATAAAAGTAAAAAATATGGAAGGAAAAACCTTTATACTAGACTGGGCTTCACGCAGCAACGCACTGGCTGAAAGGAACGAGGAACGCAATGAAGAAAGGAATGCATGAAAGGACTTCGCCACATCGAATACTAGATGATGGAACAGTATGCGACTGCGAAATGGCACGCGGTAGAAGGGAACTGGACAGGTGGCCGTCAAAAGGTTCTGAATGGAACATTTCATGCATGCAGTGTTGACAGGTAGCATGAATAGAAGCTCCAGGTCTCTTGGTCGTTTCTCCCCCAATAGATGTCTATCAAAATGTACTGTACGTCTTATTTAATAAAGCATAGGTTGCAGTACGTCGCAGAGGCTACTCGTGGCTATTTTGAAGTGTAGGAAGAAGATAGGGAAATCTGAGGAAGATTTGAAAAATGCGTTCAATTACAGTCGCACAAATCGCTCGTACTATAACTTGACAAGTTTAAAAACAAGACGCTGCAAATAGCTGTTGCGCATCTCTTACCACATTTCCCCACTCCATTCTCCGCAGCGACGTTGGTTCGCAGTGTTGCAACCTGGAGGGAGCAGAATGGTCTGAGGATTTTCAACGATTGTATTAGCTTTTTCCTGGACTGTTTTCTACCTGTCGGAGTACAGAAATTCAACTCACCTTTCGCCAACGACTCTTTTCATTCTTTTAAAACTTGAACTCCCCGATGGCGCAGTGGTAGTGTCGTCGCCTTATAACCAAGGGATCCCGGGTTCGATTCCCGGTGGAGGCACATAGTGGTTCGGATCCCACTTTAAACTGTACGTCCAGTCCTGATTAGCCTTACTGTGCATAAAGTGGACTTAAAACAACAAATCAATCCAATCCAATTCTTTTAAAACTTGATAAACCATCCATTTAGATCCTCCCGTGGCGGCGCTTGCGGACTCGACTACATTATACTTAAGTTTATGTAACTCATTCTGATTTCGCAAATACGTTGCAACATTGTAAACAATTTCTCTGGCCTGTCCTCTAAGGGGCTTTCCAGAACAGATTGTGGATTTCGTTGGACCCGGCATGATTTGATTTTTGCATTTCAAAAATATGTAGCCAAGATTAAAGAGCAAGAACATTTCAATGCTTTAGAAAAGAACACAGGCAAGCATGTTATCAGATTGCCTTCTCGTATTGATTGTTGTACGATAAACAAAAGAACCCCCACCCCACTCGGCTTTAAATAAAACCAGGCCACTGCTCGATGTCGCATTCAGAAAATGAAGTCATTCGCCCAGTAGTTTCTCTTCGTTATAAACCTTAACGCGCGTGCGTAATACTACAGTTTATGATCCGCGCACCGCACGCATTTTCAAAGACCGGATTAAATCTAATGAACCACTGACAAAATGATATGAGCCGGCATCGTCAATCTACACAGTGAAAATAGTTTGTCATATTTGTTTTAGGTTAATTTTGCTGAGTTGGCACCACTCGTACTCTCAAGGTCAGACTAGTACGTAGAAGAGTGGTGGGGAGGATGACGTAATAGGAAGTGCTCCGCAGCGATCTTAACTTGTCAGGCTATATCCATTGTATTTAGAATGTTACCTGCTGGTCCACGCACAAGGTAGGGCAAGGGCCCTTGCCCCCTTAAACTATGAAATTTTTTAATGTGAACCTATAAAAATCAACGAAAATACATGACGATATTTCAGATTTTGCAAGAATTTCGATTTTGTTCCCTTTCCCTGTCGTGTGGATTGAAGATAATAAAAAGTGCTGCTTGAAGTCTGAAATTATGATAAATGCTTCTAGATTGTGCTAGGACTTATTATTAATTACTTTTTTCGGATAACTACAGTTTGAAGTTCAATTATGCACATATACCTAGGTATTTCGAGTTTTTAACTTGCGTTACTTATTATTCACTACACAAAACTGTGAAGAATGGCTCAACAAACGAGATGGGTTGAGCATAGAACTTGAATCGGTTTGAGAAAATGGTTTGTTGACCGCCAACCTTCTATAGATTTACTGCCGTAAAATCTTCTCATTAACAAAATCGACAGGATAAAGAAAATATAGAGGATGGATCGTCGCATGGTTGTAAAAGCGTGTCGCTGTGTATGCATACTCCCTATTATTTGAAACAAGTCCGCTGGTGAAGTATAAATAAGATTTGGACGTAATTTCATTTCAATTTCCTGAAAACCTATTCCTTTGAATTCCGCTTCCCTCTCCCAGGGAATCGCGTTTGCAGATTATACTAGATTTAACCATTATGCCAAAAGCAGGATGCTAGGGGCCAACGAAGATCACGTTTAGTACCATTTTGATGGGGTTGGCACCACTGATATAGGAATCTCTCGATGCTTCCACGCTGGATCTTAAAATCCGCAACCTTCCCCATGCCCCTTTCCACTCCTTACCCATCTGTTTGTAGTGATACCAGCGAGGTTCCTCAGGAGGGGCAGCAAAGCATGAGTGTCCATCGTCTTTGGGCGCGGCTGGAAGGAGCGCCACCAGTCAACTCTTGACAGTTGCTAACCTAGTCAATTGTACGTACATTGCGCTCATAATTTTATAACGCGCATTATTATTAAACTACTAAAAAGTAGAGAAATGGAAGCAAATATAAATGAACTGTAGGAAGTTCCTCACTTCCTACATGCAGGAATCGCCCCTGGTACGTCGTTCACGTATGTTACAACCAAAATGTGTAGATTAACGTTTGCAACGTACTCCAGTTGGACACCAGTCGTCGATAAGTTACTTCGCTACTCCTTTAGTCGGGAACATGAGAATCTTTGCAAATCATCAGGGCTTGCTGGGCAGAAAAGAAACACAACACAGTATTCAAAGTTAAACGTAGTTTTATAAGCACTTATATTTCCTATCGTATGTGTACTTACAAGCAAGGCACAGATTTGCTTACGTTTCTGCCTGAAGAGGAACAATTCTATATCATATTAAATCACATCACAATCACTACAGACACTTGCATATAGAATTAACGTTGGACAAGACAAACATAAATACACGAAAGTTTCTGTACTTAATTATTATTTCGAGTATAGCCAGAATTAAACGAAAATAGTTACCATTACATTTTTCCGGCATTAACTGTTACCACGTTCTTGTTGATTCTTCACCTTCACCTGTTTTTTAAACTCAGTCTGTCGTCAGGTGAGAAACATTCAGGTGTGTTCACTTCCTCTGCTGAGATGAGAAAGTGACGTCAACACGAACAGATTATGACGTATTTATAAACATCTACACAAGTTCCAAACACAACTGTATCAATCTACCTATAATTATCTGTGACAACTTGAACATTATTTGAAGTAACAAACATTTTAAAAATCTTAACGTCTTCCAAATATAAAACCTTAAACCCTCAGGTTCGTTACACGTTTTGGCCCCGCTTTAAACGAAATCATTTTCCTTAAAACTTTTCTTAACATTTACGCTATGACCAAAACGTTACCGCGTAAAGTGGAAAATCTTTCATTGCATTTCTCAAGGATAAGCTCGGTCCGAATCATTTTTCGTAGCGTAACCAATCAGATACGAGCTCTAGATCAAGTAATGGCGGCCGAGTGAGATGTATACAATCTATCACTTCAAATTTTTAAAAGACGATAAGTCTTCAACCGAGAAGAATAACGTTTCCTATAACAAAGTTTTAGGTACAAATCAATGGCGCTGCTTAAATACGTGCTTCATAACGTTTTCAGTACACGCTGGGAAGAATATTTTAGTTGTTTTAATTGTAAACACCGTGCACTCACCATAGACGGTGTAACTCGACGTGCCTTTCGGGCTGTATGTATTATACATTGTAATCTCAACAGCTAACCGAAATGTTCCATAAAATACTTTCGTGTAAAATACTATCTGCTATAATGATTTTGGGAAGCATTTACCAAGCATTTATGCTAGTAAAATTATTAAAGGAAATACTTCCGTCTAAAGCTGGCCTTAAGCCAAATTGATGTGACAACTCAGAACGTATAAGTATATAATTTGTACTTGTAGAAACCTTTGTGTAAATAAGACAGTAATTGAATTAATTACCTTTACTCTCTCTAGCGCACATTTTGTTACAAGTTTAACACCAACATGCAACAATTTGCACTTACACACACACAGAAAACTAAATGCATCATATCGATTGATGCACTAAAGTGTGTTTCATGGCTTCTTCAGAGAATCAGATTCACATTTGATGCATTTGGGTGCATTTTTGTATGCCGTGAAAGAAACACCAAAGTGCATCATTTGATTCAAGTGAGGATTCCTTTCAGTTGATGTTCCTTGATGCACCTTCCTGCATCTTTTTGGATGATGCACTTAAATGTTTTGTCTGAGCTACATAACGTATCGTACCCAAGGTATTGGGTAGGATGTATAAAGTCTTAGCATAGCAGGTATCAGAGAAAGGAATGCTGAATAAGTAATCAGGCAAAGGTCGGGTGATTGACTTGGAAGTCGTATGTGGCATGAGTGTTGGAATTGTCAGGTGTGATCAGTTGGCGAGAATAGGAGAGAGAGTAAGGACTACGGACTGTGAGAGAGGATCAAAGTGGGGGAACGATTATTGGACGATGGTGTGTGACAAGAGACAAGTGATAGTTGAGAGGACAAGCTAGGAACAATCTCCACATATTTGTAAGGCAAGTAATATCCTTTTCTTAACCAATCCATATCGGTTCAGTCATGAAGAGTATAAAACCCATATCTAACCTAAGTTAATTTATATCGCCATTCCTTTAAATGTAACCTCTTGCATTTATCACATTCAGGCCAAGCGAGTGATAACCATCTGAGAGATGAATGACGAATAGCTACATCACCCAATTAATTCTAGAGGTTCTTGGTTCGATCCCAAACGCAGCATGGGAGTTGCGTTACGTGGTGGAGGCTGCTTAGGGCTTCTCATCCATTTTTTTGCAAATGCGATGAGAAAACACTGCAGTACGTGATATACTGCGATTTTCATCTATTTCATTCCGAAATATGATGAAAATAATAGAGCCTTCTAGCTTTTATAATTATGTACGTGCGATATGGCGCCGGAATTTTCACTTGTTAGCGCTTCACGTTGTGTTAATAATCAATTATTACCAAATATCAAGAAAAGAAAGCAAAAGGTAGGCCTAGCAATATGCTACGCGGTAAGGCGCAAATAAATAAGAGTAGAGTTTTAACTAGGTTATTCGGCGATTGGCTTGTAAAAAGATGAGAATTCACATTAGGATGTTGCATAAAGGTTCGTTAAATATTTTAAAGATGTGTTCGGTACTGTCGTCACTCTGTTACGCGATTGTTGAACCTCACTTATCAAATTTCCGGGAGAGTAAAAAATTGAATTGCTGATAATGTCCTGTCAAAGCCACAGGGGGATGAGAAAAGAAAACAAGCAACTTAGTGCTAATTTTAAGCTAATCAAGCATTTTTCCTGCGCATAGGCTAATCATAGAATCATGGCGCAATCTAGATTTATCCACCCCGACATTCTCGAAACTATCCAGTTTCAAGGTAACATTCACGAGGATGTATTAAAATTAATTGACAAATTTGAAAGTTTAGCTATTCTTAATGAGTGGAATGACTCAAAGAAAAGGCAAATGCTACCGGCATTTTTGGCTGATTCAGCATTGGAATGGTTCAATACTTGGAGTCGAACTCAGGAAGCACAGGATATAGATTTTGTAACTTTAAAAACTAAAATTGTGGAAGAATTTACGGAACCGGGGGATACTTTTCAATTAGAGGAACAAATCAGATTACGCTTCCATCAGGAAAATGAACCTGTTTCAAAATATGTGAGAGAAAAACAGTTATTGTTATTAAAATTAGATCCTGCCATGGAAACTAGTGAGCAAATTAAGCAAATAAGAGGGGGTTTACAACCTAACTTTATGAAAGAAGTTTATAACAGGGAATATGATTCAGTGCATGAAATGTTACGAGACCTGAAACATGTTGAACAATTCAAATATCTCGTGCAAAAACGTAAAATTCTAGAAACTGAATGTGAGACAATGAAAGCTCTGTCGTATTCTGAATCGAGTCGAGCCTACATGCCGACTCAGCAAGCTATCACGTTGCAGCGCACGGTCAATGGTCATGTTGACATAAGTTATTCTCAGGCTAATCGGGAGATCGAGGAAAGATTAAATGCACTACAACAAGACCTTGATCAATTACAGTCGAACACGGGACTCCAATCTCATGAGTCAGATTTAGTTTCGCAATTTCAGAATCTTGAGGCTAAAGTAAATGCACTTGCAGAACATCGGAAAAAACATTCATTCACTGAGTCATCATTCTCATATACAGTTAGAGGAAATGAACATAGAGATAGAAACAATAGGAGAACCTATTATCATAATAGTAATCATAGAGCTCAGAATAGAAATACATGGCATAATAACCACAATGATAATCTCGACACACAGTCGCAAAGCTCGCATAGAGGGCGATGGCGCAATGGCGGTAACCCTCGATTTCAGCGTTCGCATTTTTCATCTTCATCGCCGCGAACATTTTTGGAGCAACAACAGGGGCGCGAAGATCCAAATAACCATACTAATCAGGTTGTTAATGCAAATTACTCTACTTTTCGTAAGAACAGAAGCAATTTTAAACGAGTAAGACCTGCATATGACGGGGACCTAGGTGTAGGACCTACGGGAAAAACTCTAACGGTCTCTACTTTTCCTTCTGAAGATTTGATTTACATCAATGTGAAAGTAGATGGCGAAATTCGACAGTTCATCCTGGATAGTGGAAGTCAAATTTCGGTAACTGGAGATAAGAACATACCAGTCAATGCCAAGCGATTTAATATAAATACTGCGATTAGAGGGGTCACTAATAGTCAACTGACGGTTAAGGAAATTGTGTTACTACCATTTTCTATACATAACCAAACATTTGTTCATCCATTTAGAATCATTAAGGATTTTAATCAAGTTACTATATTAGGAAATGATTTCTTGAAGGGACAAAAGGCTAAGTTAGATTTTGAGGAAAATAAGCTTACATTGCATAGATTTGGCACACCTCCTAGAAACCAAATTAAAAATGAGAATAAGAAAGCTTTTGACGTGTCAATCAAAGTTTCCCATTTATTACAGCATGTTTTGCAACCAGAATTTGTAGCTGCTAAAAAGATAAAAGTGAAACCCAGGACACATTTGTGCATTCCACTGAAATTGGCTAATTCATATGACAAAGATAGGACACTCTTGGAACCGGACCTACAGTTTCAAGAGAAAACGGGATTGATGGTTGCCAGAGCAATTATTAATCCGGATTCGAATCTCATTTGGATCACAAATCCTTTAAATTATAATGTTACAATTAAGAAAGGCACTATTATCGGGAAAGCTGAAACATGGGATAGGCCAATCATGAGTAACAATAATGATGAGAATAAGGATGAAATTGGTGAACAGGCACAGGTTTTTGCGACGGAAGAGTTAGGGAACGTCAGTGACGCACGGGCGGACCCTAGTCGGTTTGATGTGAATCCGAATTTAGAACCTCAGCAAAAAGAGCAACTTTTGGCTGTTTTAATGAAATATCCACATGTTTTTGCGTGGTCAAAGGATGATATAGGTAGAGCCACGAATTATAAACATAGAATTCAACTAAAAGATGACACAGAATTTCACTTAAAATCCTACCCGATTCCAGTTCACCTTCGTGATGAAATTAAAGATCAGATTGAGACTTTATTAAAGCAAGGTGTTATTTCTCCTACAAAATCACCCTTTAACTCTCCAGTTATCCTTGTAAAGAAGGCAAAGGGGGGTTATAGATTATGCCAGGATTATCGCAGATTGAATGTTTCGTCTGTATTTGACGCTCTGGGTGTGAATAACATCAATGAAATATTATACAATATGGGGGGCAAGAAATACTACTGTACGGCGGACTTGAAGAGCGGATTCTTTAATATTCCTCTCCCCGAGGATAGTAAGAAATATACAGCATTTACAATACCAGGAATGTCACAGTATCAAATGAACGTCGTGCCACAGGGCCACGTCAGTTCATCAAGTGCGATGACTCGTTGCATTCACCTTGCTTGCTCAAATTTGGATCCCAATCACTTTGCCCATTATGTGGACGATTTGTTTTGCTTTGGAAATATCTTTGAAGAAATGCTCGTAACTCTGGAGAAAATGTTACAATGTTTACAGGCTGCGGGATTAAAACTTGCGATAGAAAAATGTCACTTCGGCTACACTGAGGTTATTGCTTTAGGACATAAAATTTCAAAATTTGGCTATCGGATCAATGACAAAATCATTGATTCTATCAAGAAATATAAGACACCGACAACTGTGAAACAAGTTCGCACATTTCTCGGATTAACATCTTATGTCAGGAAGTTTTTAAAATCATATTCCGAGATGGCACTTCCCTTGCAAAAATTGATAGGAAAAAAGAAGAAATTTCTCTGGGGGGAAGAACAGCAAACTGCGTTTGAGAGGTTGAAAGAAGCTTTACTTACAGCTCCTGTATTAATGGCATATGATCCATCCAAAGAAGTAAGGGTATATACGGATGCAAGCAGTAAGGCTATTGGCGCGGTGATTTTACAACCGAATGCGAACGGTGATTTTCAACCTATTTCCTACTGCAGTAGAGTTTTAAAAGACCATGAAACTCGACTTTCAACCATCGAGCAAGAATTGTTGGCAATCATATACGCATTTAAGTCATTCAGATTCTTTTTACTTGGGAGACATTTCGAATTATTTACCGACAACCAAGCAATCACATTCATTCGCTCCTCAACGCAACTTTCAAACAAATTATTTAGATGGTACACGTTGATGGCCGAGTTCGATTTTACCCTAACCTAACCGAATTACAATTAGACCTTTCATCAATTTTAATTACGCAGTTGAGCGAAATCAGTCGATAAGCACCAAATCGTTTAACACGGATCTCCTTCATTCTATTCTAATTAACTCCTACTGAAGTCAAGTAGTAGTGAGACCTGATATTCAACGCTGATAATACATACATCGATTTGAAGGAATATTTACATACAACTAAATACTTCACATTCACAATTCGACGATATGCAGTTCTCTACTATACGTTTTTCTTCAATGACAATATTTGTAGCTGCAAAGTTAATGCATCAAAGTGAAAAACATTTTTCACGGCCACAAGGAACTAATATATACATATATACGTGGTTTAGTTCAAGAAGAAACTTCATTGCTATGCGCAAAGACTATTAAGTGATGATAACAAGAGTAAAATAATGGTATTTTAGTTGAACTTTTTGTGAGAATCAGGATAACTCAAGGATTATTTTATGGACAAATGTAAGTGCTGTGATTTTATCTATCGAACACTATTATATTCTTATTTTCAAATACATAAATTCATGTACATATATTATTATTCAAGGACAGTTATTGATACAGTGTATATATTTTGATTAACTTCAAATTTTCTAATTAAATATTTATTGTGATAGTTGACATATATTATAAATAAAAACGACAGAGATATTTAAATGATACAATAAAGTAAGAGACGGTGAAATTTACATCGATAATGACATATGTGTGCAAGTGTAACTCGGATGAGTATCACAAACGTTGCTGATTTTGTAAATATTAACTTCCAAATACATAACAGTGTTGTACAGTGTCAGTGCTTGCAGGATCGATTACACTACTTCGCTAGTGTCTCATTGAGACATATATTTTGACAAGATCCATTCTTGTGGTACAATGCTTTTATAATTTTCTCACGTGGTGTCAGAGTGTTGCATGCTTGTGCACGGACTTCGCTACGTCATCATGTAGTATTGGAACTCAGATGTATAGCGTAAGCCTCTCAATGAATACGCGCACGAGCAGATTGTCAAGTTAGCATAACAAACTCACGTGCCAGTGTTTACCTTTTATATGCTTTACGCAGACATGTATTTTTTTTCTTCTCTTTTTTTTTCTATCGAGACTTGTGATATATCTATATTTTCAGGACCTATATTATTCCATTTACATATATTTTTGGTTATGGTATGTTAATTCAATAATTTTGGGACTATATTTTATAATAAAAAAAAAATCTCTCCATAGAAAGGATCGATATGGAATACAACTTTAAATCTTTCATCTTTAGGTGAAAATCAAAAGATTTTCTTTAGGGGGTAGAGGAGCGTATCGTACCCAAGGTATTGGGTAGGATGTATAAAGTCTTAGCATAGCAGGTATCAGAGAAAGGAATGCTGAATAAGTAATCAGGCAAAGGTCGGGTGATTGACTTGGAAGTCGTATGTGGCATGAGTGTTGGAATTGTCAGGTGTGATCAGTTGGCGAGAATAGGAGAGAGAGTAAGGACTACGGACTGTGAGAGAGGATCAAAGTGGGGGAACGATTATTGGACGATGGTGTGTGACAAGAGACAAGTGATAGTTGAGAGGACAAGCTAGGAACAATCTCCACATATTTGTAAGGCAAGTAATATCCTTTTCTTAACCAATCCATATCGGTTCAGTCATGAAGAGTATAAAACCCATATCTAACCTAAGTTAATTTATATCGCCATTCCTTTAAATGTAACCTCTTGCATTTATCACATTCAGGCCAAGCGAGTGATAACCATCTGAGAGATGAATGACGAATAGCTACATCACCCAATTAATTCTAGAGGTTCTTGGTTCGATCCCAAACGCAGCATGGGAGTTGCGTTACGATAAACTCTGTAGCTCAGACCAAACGTTTAAGTGCATCATCGAAAAACATGCATTCTGGTGCATCAAAATGCATCAAAACGCATCAAAACGCATCAACTGATGCACTGAAGTAAATCTCGACTGTAATAAGTCCTCACTTGAATCAAATTATGCACTTTGGTGTTTCTTTCACGACATACAAAACACACCCAAATGCATCAAATGTGAATCTGATTCTTTGAAGAAGCCATAAAACACACTTTAGTGCATCAATCAATGCATTCTGGTGCATCAATCGATATGATGCATTTAGTTCTCTGAGTGCAAATTTATCCGCTGGTCATTTCTCAACTATAAAAAGTTCTAGACGTTTCACGGGAAAAATTGAAATATGTACAGTGCGATGCACAAGTTTTGCTAGACGAATTGTAAGGGGTGACATCCTGGTAACCGCATCTTGCAGGCAAGGCTCTGGCGCCTAAGGATAATCCTCTGGGGGGATCGTATTGTATTTGCTCTTCTGTGTACTGAGTGCCCCCCCATTAACATCCTCAGCTTTTAATAGGTAAGGATATTTTAGTTCTCAGAGAAAATTTCAATACCTGCTAAGCAATGAATGAATTAGTTCTAAGTTGAATGAGGAAGTTTTCAATAAATATTAGACGCATCCAGAAAGTAAGTTTCCCACTCGCCCACAGGTGGCAGGCCATGCGCAATGAAACCGGTTTTGCGCATGCGTGAGAGGTACATGCCCTGGGTAGTGAGTGTCCTAGAAGACGCCTCTCGAGAGTCCTCAGTACCGTCGCGGCAGCGATGAAACATGGCGGCTCTGATTCCATCTCCCGCCGCGTGCGAGGTTCGTTTGGTGTTCAAGTTCTTGAACGCACAAAACAAACAGCCAATCGAAATTCATCGTCAGCTGTACCAGGTGTATGGGCCAGACGTCATGAGAAAGCAGATGGTGCGTCGTTGGTGCAGGACATTTACTGAAGGCGGAAAAAATGTGCATGACGACGAGCGCAGTGGGCGGCCATCGGCCGTTATGGACGAGCTTGTGGAGCAAGTGCAGCAGCGCATATTGGAGGATCGTCGCGTCACGATCACGGAATTCAGCTGCAATTTCCCGCAGATTTCTCGGTCGTTGTTGCACCTGAAAAAGTTCCTGTCCCGTCAACATTTTCACAGCGACGAAGAGGTTCAGACGGCTGTCACACAGTGGTTTGGCGCCCAGACGACGGACCTATACGACGCAGGTATACAGAAACTGGTTCCACGCTATGACAAGTGCCTGGATTCCGGTGGGAATTATGTTGACAAGTGCTGTATCTGTGGCAATAAATCATTGAATGAAATAATGTTTCCATTTTGTGCACGACCCCAGGGAAACTTACTATCTGGATACGCCTAATATATGTTATCTTATTAGAAGCCTGTCCTAAATTTTGCTTCGTTAAGGGGCGTATGACGGGCAAAAATAGCCTATGTGCTGATGTGCCCATATCAATATCAATCAGTCAGTCAACTATTGCCCGGCAATAGATTTTCAGATTCTTCTTGATTTTGTCAGCAGCCTCTTTGGCGCTATGTTTCAATACTTTGAAGCTCTCATTGCGTTAAACAAAATAAACAAACACGATGCTAGGTAATTTGCTTTGGAATACTCATGCATCCAACTGCACACTGACATGGTCATTCAAAATTTGCAATTTGCTTTAAGCTATATTCGTTTCATAAAGACTTCCATCATGTTTGGCACATTATTTTCTAAACGATAAAATCCGACATAAGGGAATATGCCAAAACGCTCCAACTGCTACGGTGACGTCATGAATCGTGCTTCCCAATGAGCTTCGATATTATTGGTTCTCGCTCAGAGCGTCCTGAAGTTTCCTAACGTACATCATATGAGATGATTGATTGAGTGAGTTCCATGATATCAGCTGTCATTTCGCGTACAGGAATGTCATATCGTATTTTCCTTTATGTCGATAATAAAATTCTAACGTCTGCAGAGTTATCTTGAAAATTGACAGAGTCATGAAAAAGCAATAAGCAGGGTGTATCCTTACGACCTTTTACTCAATGTTGCCAACTACCTAAAATTTTTAGTAGCTAGGAATGTGAAAAAAGAGGACCAGATTGAGAATAAAATAGAAGTTCTTTGGACCCTCTACCAGAGACATCTAGTGGCAAGCAAGTGAACTGGAATAGTTTGAATGCTTGCCCCGAGTTGAAAGGAATGTCGTAAACAGGCCCGTACCCAGGGTTTTTTTTTTTAGGCAGGGTCCAAATCCGTGTTTATATATACAGGGTGTTTCATAAAGGACTTTACAAATTTGTAATTACATATAAATTTATTCACACAACTTACAGAGTTCGTTTTGGTGTCATTTTGTAGCAAAATACATCAAGTTTTTACCCTATAAGTCAGTAATGTTCAATATGACTTCCATTGCTAATTTGGCAGACAACCCATCTGAAGTCGATTTCTTGCCAAACCCGCTACAGCATGTCAGGCATAACTTCCTCAACTGCAGCGTAGATTCTTGCTTTGAGATCAGCATGTATAGGGGTGATCTGAAAACTTTATCCTTGATAAATCCCCAGAAGTAAAAATCAAGAGGTGTCAGGTCAGGTGAACGAGGTGACCATGCAATCGGTCCACCTCGACCTATACACTGATTTCGAAATCGGTTACTGATTAAATCCCGGACGTCGTTGAGGAAGTGCGGCGGTGCGTCATCTTGCTGGAAGTGAATTTGCAAACTCTGCAAACACTCACTTTAAACCAGTGAAGTCAGCAATTTTGGTACGACTGTCGATGAAGCAACATGACTGAAGCAAGGCCGTCGTTTGAACAACGAAAGGCGTTGTTGAAGTGGCACTTTAAGTTTGAAAACATAAGCAAGGTACATATACAATGGCAGCCTTCACACTGGCACACATCGTGTGCAGCCAGCCATCACAATGGAAGCATGACAGAACTTTGGCGGCATCGACAGTGTTTGGATCCTAATGGTGGTCACTTCAAACACCTACATTGGTTCCAAAATTATAGGATATGTCTCTGGTACATTAAATTTTCGTCTAAATACCGTAGTTACGATTTCAGAGGATATTTGTATGTATTTGTTTTAAAGCGTGTGTGCATTTTTTGGGACCCTCTGTATATAATACGCCAACATACACATGGCAAATGAAAGGAAAGGGACTGAGAAATTAATATATATTAAAGGAAACAGTACGCATTTAACGCACGCAATTTCTCTGAGTGATAGGCAAGTGTGAGATAGTCAGCTGTTATATTGATGGGACCAACATTTCGAGAGTGGAAATGGCTATTAGAATGCTGATGCTTGTGGTATCCCAAGGTAATGGTAGTAAGAAACGGGCAGCTTTCAGTAACAGTGAATGGTTTCAAGTGTGTGATTTTGTGTGTGTGTTTGTGTGTGTGTGTGTGTGTGTGTGTGTGTGTGTGTGTGTGTGTATACAGGATGAGCCCGAAAAAGCGGACATACGCGTATCTAAAGATATATTCGATTGATTGAATTGTTGTTTAATGTCCACTTTAAGCACAGAAAGGCTAATCGGGACTGGACATACAGTTTTATGTGGGATCCGAACCACTATGTTCCTCCACCGGGTATCGAAACCGGGACCCCTACATTACAAGGCGAGGACGCTACCACTGCGCCATCAGGGAGGCTCGGTCTATATTCGAAACATACTTACCGATAGATTACTGCATTGAACTATAGTACACAGTGTACACACTGCAATGTTTATCAAGTGACCCTTTTGAGTATAGTTTTTGTACGCTGGATGTCGCCACTTGATATGAACTCTGGCGACGTTTCTTTGTATCTAGTCCCGTTTCTTGCTGGTCTCACTTATCGCACGTAAGTCCAACACCTTCTCTATCAAGTGCGGTATTTCGTCTTCTGACGTCACATTAAATGCTTTCGTTCTTATGCTATACTCTGTCCCTGAAATCTCTGGAGCTAGCGTCACCGCCTAAGAGTTAGGCAACACACACAACGCCTTGCAGGGAAGCAAGTATTTCAGGATCTAGGTGTCACATTTTATTGCCGGTGATTGTACATGAGAATTATACCTTGTCACTGTGCTGCAAATGTGAATCAAAATATATTTCTTAGTAATTTATCTACTTTAAGTGGTTCCAAGTCACTTTTGATGCTAGGTGTACAATATTTAATCTGTTAGATGAAGGAAATGAAGGATTTAGAGGGAGCAGATCAAATAAAATGTTCAGTAAATCTGGACTTCGGGGGGTGGGGGGTATTAAAACAGTGTTGCCATGTTTTCGATTAGATGTATTTCATGTGCTATTAAATCAGAAAAAATCCTGCTCCAGTTATAAGCTTGCTCGATTCAAAATTATGTTTTCGCCTCTTCATTCTAAGCGGTACGGAAACCTTTCACAAACAAAGCCATTCGGTATCTTCACTGACATACATCTCGACTGATGCAGTGTTTCCATCCTTTATATTTTCCTTCAGGAAGTTTGGACTCTAAGTTATTTGTAACGGAGTTAAATGACTTTTCGAGAAGTGCTTTCCGTGTGGACAAGTTGCAGCGCCCACAGCCAACGAAAACTTCCCGCCACAACAAATTTAGCTAATGAAATGTAGGTGCCTTTTTCTTTTACTGCTTCTACTCAATGTAAATTAGTCTGATCAGGTTAAGCTTCGGCCTGCAACCATTTGACTCAAGAATGACTCTTGGCACGACTTTAGCTGTTAGAGATGAAAAACAACTGTGCAGATTTGATTGTGCATCTTCTACTCTCTTGTGGGTGTAAGAAGGGACCGTATGCAAATAACCATAGTGTTCACGACACTACTTCTAAGCAAAGCGAAAGCACTAATCTCCTCTCCTGACTCTTTCTCTCTATTCGTCTTTTTTTATCTCTGTCTGCTTTCCGTTTCTGTTTTCTATATTTTTCTCTTCTTTCTTTTCTGTACCTCCCACGTTCTCCCTTCCTATTTATTTCTTCATTTTTATCTTGTTCCCTTTGTTATGTTACTCTTACTTTCTTTCCACCTTTTCCTTCCTCTGTCTTGTATCTCATTCTATTCTTCCTTAATTTGTTTCTCTTCTTTCCACCTTTTCCTTCCTCTGTCTTGTATCTATTTCTTTTCTTCCTTAGATTGTTTCTCTTTTTCCCACCTTTTCCTTCTTCTGTCTTGTATCTCCTTCTTTTCTTCCTTAGTTTGTTTCTCTTTTTCCACCTTTTCCTTCTTCTGTCTTGTATCTCTTTCTTTTCTTCCTTAGTTTATTTCTCTTTTTTCCACCTTTTTCTTCCTCTGTCTTGTATCTCCTTCTTTTCTTCCTTAGTTTGTTTCCCTTTTTTCCACCTTTTCCTTCCTCTGTCTTGTATCTCTGTCTTTTCTTCCTTAATTTGTTTTTTTGCATCTTTTTCTTCCTCTGTCATGTTTCTCTTTCTTTCCTTCCTTAGTTTGTTTCTCTTTTTGCACCTTTACCTTCTGCTGTCTTGAATCTCTTTCTTTTCTTCCTTAGTTTGTTTCTCTTTTTCCACCTTTTCCTTCCTCTGTCTTGAATCTCTTTCTTTTCTTCCTTAGTTTGTTTCTCTTTTTCCACCTTTTCCTTCCTCTGTCTTGAATCTCTTTCTTTTCTTCCTTAGTTTGTTTCTCTTTCTCCTACCTTTTTCTTCCTCTGTCATGTTTCTTTTTCTTTCCTTTCTTTAGTTTGTTTCTCTTTTTCCACCTTTTCCTTCTTCTGTCATGTTTCTTTTCCTTCCTTCCTTAGTTTGTTTATCTTTTTTACACCTTTTCCTTCCTCTGTCATGTTTCTTCTTCTTTCCTTCCTTAGTTCGTTTCCACCCTTTCTCCCTCTGTGTCCGCTTTCTTTCCACTTTCTTATTTTACTTTGTCTCTCTTCCGTTTTATGTTTTCCTTCCTCTGTCATGTTTCTCTATTCTTCCTTAATTGGTTTCCTTTTTTTCCACCTTTTACTTCCTCAGTTATGTTTCTCTTTCTTTTATTTTTCTTTCGTTGTTTCTCTTTCGTTCCATCTTTTCCTTCCTCTGTCATGTTTCTCTTCCTTTCCTTCCTTAGTTTGTTTATCTTTCTTTCCACCTTTTTCTTCCTGTTATGTTCCCTTTCTATCCTTTTCTATTCCTCTTTCTCTTCTTTGTTCAATCTTAGTTTCCTTTCCATCTTTTCTCTTCCTGTCATGTTCCTCTTTCCTTCTTTTTTCTATCTCGCTTCATTTCTTTCTTTTTTTCTGTTTCTTTGCAATTCATTGTCTCCTTTCAATCAGCGTTGAACCAAATGCTGCTGCTGTGTACAAAGTAGCTAATCTGAAACCACAAGCAAATTTGAGCGATTTTTTGTGGCAACCCTGTGTACGAGTTGCTCCAGTTTGGAAATCTTCCTTCCTCAAAAGCTCCCGAAGTTCTGAATCTTAGCAAACTTCTTCTAGAGTGAAGAGCGTTAAGAGAAACCCTCGCTTTCAACTCCAGCCAACACCATTACAATAGGTCATTACTGGCGACAGCTACGGGTAGCACGGGCGGACTTCCGCTTGGCTCCTGAGGGTGCAGACGCCAATCGTTTGGCCTTCCTGAGTCAGAAAAGCCTTCTTGAACTTGTTTTTCTGGCGCTGTAAGACGAGTCTGAACAGGAGTTTTGCAGAACGTGTCCAGCGTACAATGCTTGAAGATTCTAGGTCTTATCTGCCGTGAAGCACCATTGTTTTCGACCAATAAGAACTTCTCATCTGACCCAACTAGGTCTCCAACTGCATTCTGGGACATTCTGCACCTCATATTATGTCTCAGGGCTTTATCTAGAGGAAACTTCACGCTTTGATGTCGCCTCTGGACTTTTGGGAAGCTTAACCACGTGTCTTTCAAATAGTTGAAACTTCAATGTTCCAAATTAAAGTTTGTTTCCACTGGTGATTTCTTACAAGGTTTGGCTTAACCCCAGCTCATTTTTGCCGTACGAGAAACTTACTTACCTGAGGGGGGGTGCTCACACTTTTTCTCATCACTTCAATTCAAGAAACCATTTAGTTATTAAACCACTGAAGCATTGTTGATTATAAGTGCAGTTATTACTAATTATAATAATTACAAAAATTACCATCATTAATAAAGTGGCCGCGGTGGCTCAGTCGGTAACGCGTCTGACTACCATGCTCAAGGTCCCGGGTTCGATCCCCGGCCGGTTCAAATCCGGGAACTTTTCTAACGATGGAAGCGGCCCCGGCGCCCACCCAGCGTCGAATAACATGGGTACCTGGGGGAAACCCTGGGGGGTAAAGGCGGTCAGGGGCGTGATGCTGATCACATCACCCCCACTCACGACCGGATCAAGAAAGTGTGGGGCGTTACCCCCACACCCCCTATACGCCTTCATGGCGTGGTGCTATGCACAGGGGAACACTTTACCTTTTTTTACCGTCATTAATAAAGATTAATAACCAATTATTGCATGAGTGTCACATACATATTTTTGTATCTACAGTTCTAATAGTTCGATATCGATAAGTGTCCAGAATGTATGAACGCCGTAAACAATGTAGTATTTAGAAAATTTAAAGGAAGGGGTTTACACTAAGGTGGCCGCGGTGGCTCAGACAGTCTCGCGCCTAGCGCGGAACAGGTAGGTCGTGCTGTACGAGCTCTGCGCTTTGAGGAAAAGTGAAAGTTCAGCGTGAATCGGTACGTACGTGTGGGAGAGGGTGTGCTGTTGAACTGTGCTAGTGAAGAATTGGACAAAAGTAAAGTATAGAATGGATCGCGAAAATACGATACAAATCAGTTTTGAAACGGGAACTTTGAAACCTAGTCCTTTGGAAGTACATGAATTTATTCATGATAAATTCAAACTGAGTGTGGATGAAATTGCAGCCATACAAATTCCCACGACGATTAAATGTGTATTTTTGAAATTAGTGCGTCCGGGAAAAATGAGAAAAATATTAGAAGAAAATACTGGTGAAGTGAATTTTTATTATAGTAGTGGAGCTGTGACACAAGTGAAACTGAGTGATGCGAATCGAATTGTGAAGTCGGTTCGAGTGTTTAATCTTCCTTTGGAAGTGCCAGAACGACAAATTCGTGAAAAACTGAGTGAATATGGGACAATCGATGAATTGAAAGCAGAAACTTGGAGTGACAAATTTAGGTACAAAGTGTATAATGGGGTGCGTCAGGTTTTGATGGCAATTAAGAAGCCAATTCCCTCCTTTGTGAAAATAGGCCAATATACGGCACATGTAGTATATAATGGTCAAATCCCAACTTGTGAATGGTGTGGTAGTAGTGATCACATGCGGTTTAATTGTACCTTACGGAAACCAACAGTGTTCAAAGTCATGGGTCGTGCAGTTCGGTCCTATAGCGAAGCAATTGCACCGTCTACATCTACACACGAAGGTATAAATGTGAGTCAAGAATCAGCACAACTGACGGTGATAGAAGGGCTTCAACAGGGAATAAATATACAGGAAGAGAACAATATTCACAAGAATGATCAACAAACTTTGACCGCGGAAGGAACTGAAGAAAATATGCAAGAGCAACCAAAAGAACCTGTGTTAAATGTTCAACTTACGCGACAAAGTGAAGAAAATTCCCTGGATACTATGGAGCAGAAGAAGGGTGGACCACTAAGACGACAAGAAGACATAACTAAAGTGCAAGAGGAATCGAGTGATGAAGTGCTACAGAGCAAGAAGGAGAGGAAGCAGAATCAGATCAAGCAAAAGGACTTCAGACAAGAAGCTGAACAGGAAAAAGATTCGGAAACGGATAGTGAAAGTGGAAGTGTCCAAAGTAGTACGGGTCGATCGGTTTCCGGCTCACAAAAACGACCAAAGAGTATAAGGAAAGCGTCAGGCAGCAACCGGACGAAAAGACGATCATTGCGACATGTAAAAACAAATGTACAAGACATGGTTATTGATCCGAGTCCGATAGGCCATGAAAGTTTGTGAATACTGGATACAGGTAATCACTTTAAGATTAGAAAATAGTATTATTTGGAATGAATATTTTTATTGGACTGTCAGTAAGTTAATGATAATGAATTGCGTGGTGGTAGTTATTTATGGATTAAGGTATACAAAGGGAAGGGGTATTTCCTCCCCCCCTACTAAAATAATATTGTTAGTGTGTTTGTTAATTTTTGGTGTATAACATTAGGGGCATATAAAAATAGTGTAAGAACTATTACTCTTAGATGGGGCAAAGGTGGAAGTATAAGTATTGGGAATACCCAATCCCAAAAATTTTGTTCATAGTATTTATGATGACGACCCTTCGTTTTGCTACGATAAATATAAACAAAATGAAATCCCTTACAAAACAGGCGGCGTTAGAGGACTTTATTATACAAGCATCATTAGATATTGTATTTCTCCAAGAATGTGGACAAATGAATTTCAATTTTTCCCCAACGATCAGAGTTCATAATAATGCAAATTTCCAATCGACAGGAACAGCTTTGTTAACACGTAATACGGTTCCCCTCACAAATGTGGTATGTCATCCTAATAATAGAATCATATCAGCAAAAGTTGCAAATGTATGGATATATAACATATATGCTCCATCCGGGTCACAGTGTAGAAAACAAAGGGATGAGTTTTTTGCGCAGGAAGTTGCGGTTGAAATGCAGGGTAGGAGAGAACACATAATATGTGGGGGAGATTTCAATTGTGTATTGTATCCGCAGGATCAAAGACCTGGATTTAACACGTCGAATTCATTGCAAAAGTTAGTAACTGGCTTTAACTTCACAGATGTCTGGAGTGATAAATGTTTTGGGCAGAGGGGTTTCACGTATATACGTGACAATTGTGCATCCCGATTGGATAGATTTTATGTAACACCCACATTACGTCAGTGCGTAAAGGCTATCAGTATAACACCTACATGCTTTTCAGATCACAGTGCTGTCATTATGATGATAAATGTGGACATTCCAATAGTCCCTAGAGGGTACGGTTGTTGGAAATTAAATGCTTCAATTCTTAATGAGAAAAATTTCCAACAAGCATTTAATGACCAATGGTCGAGATGGATAACACACCGTCTGAGGAGGATAGATATAATCCGCTGGTGGGAGGAGATACTCAAACCGGGAATAAAAAGATTTTGTATCAGTTACTGTAAGGAACGGTCGAGAGATTGGACAAATAAATATAATTTTTACTACAGGGTGTTGCGTGAACAAATTCAGCAAGCAACAGATGGGAAAAAAGTGCAAACTGAAGTCAAACGTACACAAGCTGTACTGTTAAAAATGACTGCAGAAAGGCGTCTAGGGGTCAAAATTCGTAGTAGACTTCCTCATTTTGACAACGATGAGGTCGCCTCTATCAGCCATGTAATTCATGAAAGAAAAAATGCTAAAAGACAATGTATTAGTGAAATATTTGATAATGGGGGAACAAATATCAATTCAGCCCCTGAAATACGTAATTGCATTTATAATTATTTTGAGCAACAATATTCCCAACCAGCGTCACACAATGGAGCTTTAATGGATGCATTGGCATCCGAATCGGAGGTTTTTACAGATGAAGAAAGTGAAAACTTAAACAAAGAATATACAAGTGAGGAAGTGTTTCGAGCGGTTAAGGTAGGGCAATCATTTTCAGCTCCTGGTTGGGATGGGATACCCAATAAGTTTTATCAAACCTTTTGGAAATTGATGGGTCAAACAATAACGGACTGGATAAATGCAGTGTTTAGCAAGTATCAAATGGGTAAATCTTCCAATACGGGTATTATAATTCTAATCCCAAAATGTCCAAAACCAAGCGAAGCTGGTCATTATAGACCCATCACCCTGCTTTGTACGGATTACAAAATATTGGCGCGATGTATGCTTGGCAGACTTATGCCTTATGTCGACAAATTAGTAGGAGAGGATCAATATGTTTTTGGTTTAAATAAGAAAATCACAAATGTTTTACAAACGATGCGTGAAGTAATTACATGTTATAGACTACAGAACAAAAATTCTGAAAATGCTATATTAGCATTAGACTTTGAACGTGCTTTTGACTCGATAAATCATGAATATCTATTTAAAGTTTTGCAGGGCTACGGTATACGTGGACATTTTCTTTCAGTATTTAAAAGTCTTTATAGTCATGCAACAGCAAAAATTCAAATAAATGGTTTTCTGACAAAAGAACTCTATATTTATAAAGGTGTAAGACAAGGAGATCCTTTGTCGATGTTAGCGTTTTGTATTGCACTGAGACCCATTCTTTCTGAAATAGGCCGAAAAGTTCAAGGAATTAACATACACTCTACTACCATTAAGGTGTTAGCTTATGCTGACGATGTTACTGTATTAATAAATGAACAGTCGGATATTGATGAAACATGTCAAGTATTACAGAAATTTGGAAAATGGTCGGGATTAAAAATAAACCAAGCAAAATCGTCAATTTTGAATTTAAATTTGGCTCATTCTCACTTGCAGCGAGGTAATTTTAAGGTTGTACAAACGATACGTATACTAGGTATAATATATACGCACTCTATTCAAAGTATGATCCAATTAAATTATGATAGAGTATTAACTGGGGTTAAAGCGATATTACAAACAAATAAATTTCGCAGCCTTAGTTTACAGTCAAGGGTGACCTTTGTACAGGTCTATGCACTCTCAAAGGTATGGTACATGGCAAAAATCCTCCCACTACGGAAGTTAGATATAAATAAACTTAAGAGTGCAGTAAATTGGTTTATTTGGAACGGTCAGATATTGAGGGTGAAACATGTGTTACTTTGTTTGCCTTTTGCCGAGGGAGGAATGAATCTTGTGAATATAGAACTCAAATGCCAGGCCTTACGTATTCAAGCTGACACGCAGACATTGATTCAGCATCCACTCAGCCTCACAAGTAAAGTTTTGAGAAGCGCTTTGGACTATATTTCACTAGAGGCTCCTATTGATATTACTAGACTGGTAGACACTTTATGGTATTTTAAGGCAACAATAGTGGATATTAGTTATGCCCTATTACAATCTCCGATATTAACAATACCAGTGACATCGGAAATATATCGCAGATTATGTAAATTAGAACAGCCAACATGTAAAATTATTGAGCAAAATCCCAGAATGAAGTGGAGAGAAATATGGAATAATATTCAGGCTCACCATCTTACATCACGAATCCGATCAGCATGGTATATAATTGTCCACCAAAAATTAATCACTGGGGAGAGACTCTATGATCTTAAATTAATAAATACGCCAATGTGTGCTAAATGTAATGTATCTGATAGTTTAGTCCATAGACTGAGTGAATGCCAAATAATAGAAACATCATGGCTTTATGTAAGGAAACTTGTTAGTACTATTTGTCGAACATCAGTGTATAACATCTCTGTAGATATTCTTTTATATCCAGCTTTTGAATATTACCCAAAAACAAAACGTAAAAGTGTACAATGGCTCCTAGGACACTATGCCTATTTCCTATCGACATATCGGCAACCAGATTTTAATATACAATTTGTAAATTACCTCCATCAAGAATACCACAGGATACCTGACTGTAAAAGAAATAGATTGTATGCTAATTTTCTTACTGTAATGTTTACTTGCCCAATGAGTTGAAATGTAAATTGCAAATGTAATGTAATAAATTGCAAAATGTAATAAAAAAAAAAAAAAAAAAAAGTCGGTAACGCGTCAGACTACCATGCTCAAGGTCCCGGGTTCGATCCCCGGCCGGTTCAAATCCGGGAACTTTTCTAACGGTGGAAGCGGCCCCGGCGCCTACCCAGCGTCGAATAACATGGGTACCTGGGGGAAACCCTGGGGGGTAAAGGCGGTCAGGGGCGTGATGCTGATCACATCACCCCCACTCACGACCGGATCAAGAAAGTGTGGGGCGTTACCCCCGCACCCCCTATACGCCTTCATGGCGTGGTGCTATGCACAGGGGAACACTTTACTTTTTACTTTTTTTAGGGGTTTACACTAACTGCCCTTAAAGCATTGTCATATTAAATAAATTATACATATACTTTCCCCACAATATTAAGAAATACGCTACTAAAGAGGAGATGTAAAAAACAGAATTTCCAGATCACCGTTCACACAATTTTATATATTATATATATATATATATATATAATCTCAATTAGATTATCTACTCGGCAGCCCCGTAGCTAGGTAGATTGTACTACTCACTAAAACTCACAAAATCCATAATAATTTTTCATCAATGCTTTTTTGTTTGTACAGGTGAGTATAGTTGGTACTATAATAAACCCGAGAAATGAGGAGGTGTTTTGACTGAATAGAAATATTTAAAACTAAGGCAAAATGTCTATAAAATTTCATTGTTATTGTGTAAAACCTATGATTTTTTTAAAAAAAAGCTTCCGAGAAAAGAGGACCCTCTCAAATTGATGTGGCTAAACTTGAATTTGCCAAAATTATTGTTTATAAATTTGTTAAAAATATGGCTTTTCTCGATATTGTTTTAACCACACTTAAAACTAAGCTAAGATGCTCTTAAGAGCTACACACACCCACACACACCCACACCCACCCACATATTTATACCTACACATATTTACCTACACATATATATACCTATCTACATATATACCTATATCTACACATATTTATTTCTGGTTTATTTCTAATTATTTCTAGTTTAAATTTAGAATATTAATATGTTAACTCAAATATTTTAATTCGGGACCAGGCAGGCTCAACTTGTTTATCTAATACTAAACACAATATAATATGCAAAACTCCTCTAGAATTGCTCTGTGACTCTTTCATTTTTTACATCATAAACATATGATTTTTCACCTATAAGAATAACACTACATATGGTGTCATCAGGAAGTGTATCATGGAATTCACAAATAATTTTAATGTTTGTCCTGTCATTAACCACAACTTGTTTTCTTTTTGAGGTGTTGATAACAAACATGGGTCTCTGTGCTTTGAATTCATCTGGTGAGTAATACATGTCAGTATTCCCAATTGTGACCCTTTTGTAAGCTGAAAATGCTTCATATAATTTAAGAAAATCATCCTTGGACATGTTTAAATTATAATTTTCTCTAGGGAACACCTCATTTCTGCCATTTTTAAGATATATGTTCTTGATGTTGCAGGTATCAAATTTACTTGAATTTTTTTCCTGATTATTGTGTCTTCCAGTCTGAAACAGTACCACCACAAAATCTGGCATGTCATATTGTATACTGGAGAATGAATTTGTAGCATCAAACTCATAATAAGTACCAGTTGCGGGCTTCAGTACACATTGATATGTATAAAATTGTAAAGGAACCTGTGGATTTTTTATTATATCAGCTTTGTATTTAAGAGCATAACTGGCCTCATATTCAACAACAGGGATTCTTAACTCCATAGTCTGAATAAGGCATTTGCCTTCATCAGGTAAGGTATTAGGCAACGCTGCCCCAGTAGAATTTAATGTACTATACCTCATCAAAGCATTATTATCATTGGCGGATCTTCTAAATGTAATTCTTAAACCACCCTTCCACATAATATCTTTGTAATCTGAGAAGAATCCAGGCAACAAGCGCATAGGAAACAGTACTGTGTGACTCTTAGATATTATTTTATCACCAGCTTCAAATCCACCTATTTTGTAGTATGAGGCCTCGGTCTTGGATAATTTTAGTGTGGCCAATGCTGTGGAAGTAATACCAGGGTAATCTACTCTGTTTATAACAACACCATGCTTTCTAATCTCAATTTCAGAGAACAAATGTGGCACAAAATTGTCTACCAATCTTATATTTGAGTTAGCCGGATAATCTGTACCATCGAGTTTTACAACATTAAATTTAATATATAGGTCTGCTCTGTGAGGGTGTATAAATCCATCTCCTACATCAAGGTCAACCTCAATCTCTGTGTTGGCTTGATTTAAATTTGCAAAGGTCCTTCGGTTTGGAGGGAATGATTGTAACTCATAACTCTCAATATTTTCCATTTTATTTATTTATTTATTTATTTTTTGTATGTATTTTTATTTAAATATTAATTTCTATGATAGCGGTTATTGTGGCTCCAGCAAAGTCAACTAATTCTTCTTTTTCATTAGTGACCATCAACTCAATATAATCTATTCTATTATGGCACACAGGAAAATATAATGTTGGCGATGGAGTGTAGATGATCGGTTCCATAAATTCAGAGTTAGGTTTAAATGTTGCTATGATGCCAGTTTGTTTGTGAGTGCCAATACCATTTGATTTGGTGATCATACCCTCGGCCACATTACAGTGAATATTTAGAGTTTCTATGGCTAGGAATTTAGGTATATTAATAGCAGTGTGTTTAATGGCTGGTTCAAGTTTTGTGTTGTTTTCGAATCCCAATAGTTCTCCTATAGTACCCAGATCTACTTTTTCTGTAGCAGAGACAATTTCTACTCTGTGAGTGACAGAATTTTGAGTTAGCAATATACCTCTGGGTAACTGAGCATTTAAAGTAGACAAATTATATTGCCCTGGAGTGATGACAATTTTTTGGTCACCAACTGCAATTTTGTTGTTGTGGTGTGTAATATTAGGGATCAAGTACATGCCATAGAATGCTCTGAGAGCTATTGTTTTGGGATATACTATATCATCATGTAATCTAAGCTTCAATATTGAATTTTGGCTGGTAAGATGGAATACCCCCATGATGTTTTAGATACCACAAGGCTTTTTGAAAATTTTCAATCGATGGTTTATTTATTTGAGACAGATATCTAAGAACAGATAAACACAGATGTCCACAATTAATATCTTTGAAATTTTGAATACGGGTATTATTATAATAAAGATTAGTTGATTTTAGATATTTTACTAAATTCTCAGGTGGAACACCTCCAAATGAATCAAACACAAATGCCTCATTGTTTAAATATTTAAGATAACAAATCCAGTGAGTGCCCTGATTTTTGAACTTATCCAAATTAACTATGCCACACTCTTTTTTGAGTGGTTGTTCTGGTAAAGAATCGGACATGTATACTCCTCTAAAATTTTTGATGCCCAGTGGTTTGATTAAAGTTTCAATATCTTGGTTGGTAAGCGGCTCTTGTTTTTTTTTAACTTATTCATAACTTTCTTAACACCTTTGCCTTGTTTTTCTATAGCCAAATTATGGCGCTTTTGTTCATCTAATTCTGCCTTATTCTTCTTGGCATCTATTACTGTTTTTGCTATGGCAGCCGATCCCCCAGCCAAGCTCCCCACGGCCCCCAATGCTGCTAAAATAGCTGGGATACTAAATATGAATCCACCTATATGTGATTTTTTTCTAGATTGCTGTAATTTTTTTTAATTGTGGGGTACTAAGTAATAATTTCATACCATGTCCCTTGGCAAGACAAGAACTTTTCTTTTTGCGCTGTTTTTTGGTTAGAAGACTATCAATAGTTTTAAGATTTTTAAGACCTGCATAAGGTATCTGATACATAACACCTTTGGCCTTCATTTTTTTGGTTTATTATATACATATTTTGGGATTAACTACCTCAATTAAATTGTATCTAATTTATTTAATATATTACAACCCCCACCCCAGTTTTTGTTTAGTGTTCATAGCTATGGTAGTCCCCAATGCTGCTATTCTCTCACCCAAAGAAGCATTTTTGCTTACAAATCTACCAAATGCAGCATCTTCTAATTTTTTGTCTGCCACATGTCGCTTGTCAAGATTGGTATGTGTATTGTATGCTATGTCATGGTCTCTACAAGCAGCATCTAGGGGATTAACACCAGGATCACCTCTGTTTAATCTATGGTCTAGTTTTGTGCCTGGACCACAATACTGATAGCCTGGAATGTGTAGTTCAAATGGCAGCTTGTTTATAATGTCATTGACCAGCCCCCGACCCTCAGAAATATTCCAAAATTTAGGTGGTAGAGTATTAATAATTTTTATAAGATATCCAATCCCCTTAGTGTCATTCACTATAAAATTAGACAATTTTGTGCTTATCATGTCCATAATTCCAACCTTTTCATTGTAAAAATTGTGGTTGCCAGCATTTTCCTCCCCAGCTATCACCAGCAACCTATCTACAAGTTTCCTGACATCATCAACCCACACAAATTCTTTAGGCAAGGTGTTGTACTGTTTGATCCCACTACCTGTCTTGATCTGTGACCATATGGGTTTGATTAAATTGTTGTATTTTGCTCCACTGCTAGATTTGACTCTTTTTTGTGTGGGATCATTGTTCTGGTATAGTGCATCTGATTTTATTAATATTTCTTTGTAATGCTCATAATCTTGATCTGTATAGTTGCCAGGTCTCTTCCGAGTCATCAATTCCCATAATCCAGGTGTTCCAGGATACTTAACAAAACCACCTTTTTCTCCAAGATGAGATTCTGAATATACTATCAAATCATCTCCCATAAATGTTACCCTAAAATTGCCAATTCTATGTATGATGCTACCATCAAGTTCTGTGTCGGCATATAAACCAAAAACCTCATCTTTGTTGTCTTTAGGTGTGGTTAAATATTTTTGAGCAAGAAGACCCAATTCAATAGGATCCTGACTAGCTTCAATTCTTCGAGGAGCAATAGGACTAGGAGTATGAATACTAGAAAGTGGGGTGATTGGATAATCTAATATGTTCCTAGCAGCTACAGGTACAAGTTCTGTGATTAAATTTTGATTTTGTTCTGTAACAGTTTCAATATTTTTACCTAATTCACTAATAGCATCAATGATCGGTTGTTCTGTGCGCTTGTGTTGTTCATAGATACCTCGGTTCTCTACTTTCCATCCCTTAAATCTTTTTACAAGATAGTCTCTTAATTTAAGATCATCAATAATTGGTCGTTTCATGGTTATTTTTATATGTTTCAATGTCTAGAAAATTGTTTATTTTATTTCTATATTTACCATTATTAGGTTTCCTTGTCATATCAATTGTGACAAATCCATAGTTGTCCTGGTTCCAACACCTACTGCAAAACTTAGAAAAATTATTGTAGCTCAAGTCGCCACCTAGATATTCATCATGTATGTGTTTGAGGTTGGTATGGTCTTGATGAAATACACATAAAATTGCTGTTGTCTCTTATCAATTGTTTTGGTATTTTAGAAAAAGTCTGTGCCAGGTAGAAGCAATCTATGTTTTTGTGTCGGCCCTGTGTAAAAAAATTTCTAACCTTGTTTTGGTTTTCTAATATAATATCATCAAAAACAACAACAGAGTTATCGAGACATTCATGAAGTGGTTTAACATCTGATTCAAAAGTGGCTATATCCAGTCCATCATATATCTTTATCAGTTGCTGATATTTTAATTGTTCTAAACTCTTAGAGAAGACATACAAGTGCCTGTTTTTCCAGTCTAACCAGTTGGGTGCTAATAAAAAATTATCAATCATTAGTGTAGTTTTACCACAGGCCGATGGCCCAACAATAAGACATCTAATATTTTCAGGCAGCAGCTGGCCATTTTTCTTATTCTCCTGTTCAGGATCTGGTAGTCTTTTTATAACATCCCAGGTGTTCATAATATCACTTTGTCTGCCTCGATCCAACTGTGTTCTGGAAGTCCTAGCCATTTGACCAGTATTTTGTTGCCTTTTTTGCGGATGACTTTTTCTATAAGATATGTGTCCGGCTGTTTAGTTTTGTTAAGTTCTTCTTCATAAAACCTGCCTTTGAGAATTTCTCCTCGGTGATCTTTTATTATATATGTATTACGAGCCCCAGGTTTAACTTGAACCACTGTAAATAATTCAGTGCTCCAGTTTCTTGTAAAACCTCTTTTGAATAAGTGCTTATATTTGCTAATTCTTACTTGATCACCAACTTTGTATTTAGGTTTTTTTGTTGTTGGTTGGTATCTAGGATAGTAAACAGTACTGATCAATTTTTGCTCATCAGATGAAGTTACCTCAGAGGGTTTCATGTTGATTGTGGAATGGACCGAGTTGTTATATTTTTGTAGAAGTTCTGGAAGAATATTAATCCATTTATAATTACCTTGAAGGGTAAATTGTTTATACATATGATTTTTTAAAGTTCTGTTGAATCTTTCTACAATAGATGCTTTGAGATCACTGTAACTCGAGTAATGTTTTATTGACTGGCTTTTAATAAATTGTTGGAACACTAAATTATAGAATTCTTTGCCATTATCCGTTTGTAGATAGCGGGGTGATCTTCCACTCTCATTAATAATTGTCCTGGAGGCTTCTGTAACACATTTTCCAGTTTTAGATTTTAGCGGCAATGCCCAGGCAAATTTTGAAAATGTATCTATGACAGTAAGTATATACTTGTATCCTTTGTTGACCTTGTCTAAGTTTTTCAACTGTCCACTTGCTATTTCCACCAAGTCACACTGCCATAAATCATCTATGCCTTTTGTAACCACTGGCAGTCGCTTATAGTTACGTCTAGCTGGTTTGTGTAATTCATCAACAATAATTTGTCTAGACATGGTATGTAAATAAGAATATTGCAACTATAGGGTGTTCAGCAGCAGATACTACAGGATTTTCTAAATATAATTTGTCTCCTATTTGTATTTTAAATTCCAGAGATCCATCATCTTCGGCATAAGATGTTTCTAATGTATTGGGATCTGTAAAATCTTCTAACTCTATTTTAGTGATTTTTGGTTTGTTCTCAGCATTTGTTATTGACAAGGTAGGGTAGTGATGTGCCTGTGGTTGTAACCAATATTTAATTTTGATTGGTCTAAGTGTGCCTCCAACAAAAAACTGGTAATAAAATTGTGCAGGGGATAGTTTATACAGTTTCCCACCTGGTGTAAATGGTGAATCATATTCATTATTAGGGATACTGTTTAATTCAAGAATTACTGTATGCTTAGGATTCTCGATTAGGCTAGTTATTTCTCTTTCTGCTGTAAGCAATCTACTTGTTACAGATTCAAGATGCTCGTTGATAGTCCTAACAATTTCATCGTGGCCTGGTTTTATTCTTATGTCTACAGCAAGTTTTTTGTATTGTTGCACAATTTCTTGAAGCTGGGTGGCAAAAACAGACAGAGTATTTGTTTGGTTGGATTCCATGGTCCCTATTTGTTGCTTGATGTTTGCTACAATTTGCTGTAAATTTTCAACAATTGCCAATTTAGAATTTTGGGCAGTAAGATCATGGACTTGTCTTCTAATATCCTCAAATAAAGCATGCAGTTCATTAATATGTTGATTAGTTGGAAGAGTGGCCACTGTATGAGTAAGTTGTTTGATCTCTGCCTGGATATTCTTGATATCTTCTGATTTTAGTATGCGATTTATTGATCTTTTAATATTTTTAAGTTCCTGAGATGTAGGTAAATTAGATACAGTATTCTGCAAAGATTCAAGTGCTAATTTCACACTATTTAATTCACTAGCGTCAGCCACATTACGCATAGCATCTTGTAGCAGGGTTATGTCTGCCTGAGTAGGTGTCGATTGTTGTAAAATTTCAAGTTTTGTTTGGAAATCATCAATCAAGTGATGAAAATGAGATAGTTCAGATTCGGTGTTGAGGTTTTCAAGTTTGGTAATCTGTTGCTGGACACTGACAAGGGTGTCTACAATACCAGGCAAGCGAGATTCTAGAGTTTCTTGTACATTTGTCAGATCATTTTGTACTGCTGCTATGGTACCTTCAAGGTGGGTTATGGTACTCTGAATTTTTCCAAAATCTTCATATGTTTCAAGTTGCAGCTTGATGTTGGCAACACTGCGAGTTATAGCACTTAGAGCATCAGAAGATGGTAAGTTGTTCATAAAATTTTCAAGTGTCTCAATTTTTTCTTTAACCTCGGCTATGGCATTGTTCAAGGGGTCCAGATTAGGTATCTGTAGTGATTGAATTTGTTCTTTTAGAGTGGAAATTACTAGATCAAAATCTTCTTGTGATTTTATGCTTTTGACAATTGTTTGGAGTTGTGCCTGGACACTACCAATTTGCTCTTCTAGTTGCTTTTTTAATTGTTCAGAGTTGGTATTCTGAGTTTTTAATTTGGTTTGAAGAGTCGCTACAGCCTCCTCTAAATTTTGAAAATTATCCAATGTTGCCAAATCAGTATATTTTTGAAGCAATAATTTAAGTTCTGAATCAATTTTAAGAAGAGGGTCCATGCATTGTGATTGTAAATTTGTAATTTCTAGTTGAAGACTGGCATTGAGTGTGCTTTGTAAAACTTGTAAATCACTTCTTAATTTTTTCACTCTGACATCAAGCATCAGAATCTCATCACTGTGATCTTCATGTCTTGTATGGCCAAATATATCATTAGGCATTTTTATTTTTATTTTATTTTAGGGGTTATTTATTATTGAATATCTAATTCTTAATTCTATAAAAAAAGGTATAAGTTTGTCATAATATCCCGGGACCTCAATATATAAACAATCACCGGCAGAGACGGTATATACAGTACCAGAAATCATGTTTGAGTGCTTAATTCTATAAATATTTCTCCCTACTGAAATTTTGACATCACCCTCGGGAGTTGTAATAAATTGTAATTGACCACCTATAGGTAATTGGTAATGGTTTAAATTATTGTTAAATATGTATAATGTTTTACCTGTTTTATCATCAACATCTGTAAGTATGCTATTCAAATGAATAATTAACAAACCAGTTAGTTTAGATATTATATCAGGAGAGGGTGCTGGTGTCGGCAGGTCCATAATATCTTGTTTTTTAAAACCAAATAAGTTCATTGGCATGTTTTATTTATTTCAAATCATGCTCTGTAATTGGGCATTGATTACCACTTCTCAAGTTATAATGCCCCCATGGTAGAGTATGTATGCCACATGATAAAATACATCTCTTATCGTCATGTGGGTCCAGAGCCACTTTTCTTACAATATTTGTGGTCAACAAATGATCCACACTCTGGATTCTACATTCGGATGTTCTAATTAACCTATCTGATTTAAGACAATCTTCATAATCTTTAAATTCAAGTTCTTTATCTACAATTACTCTACCAACGCCCTTGGCTTTTTTAGTAACACCACCACTACATGTTTTAAAACTATACATCTTGGCCCTTAACCCAGAAAATCCTACAATAACATCGCCAAGGGTCTCATCTTTTAACTTGCCAGGCACCTTTTTGTTGTGGGGGTGAATTTTTGAATGTTCGCTGGTATCAAAATATTTAATTAATTCAGGATGTGATATATCTTTATAAACATCTTCTGTTTGAATATCAAGAATAAAACTATCTGTATCCATATACATTAATTTTATACGATCACCATAAAAAGGTTTCAACACATCATAATAAAGTTTTAACATATGTAATTTTGCCAATTCTAATATCACTGCCCCTACATAAATAGGTTTATCAAATTTAATTTTTGTTTTCTTCATATTAAAAAGTGCCATATTCTCATCATAAATTTTTCTATAATTAAAATTCGGCTTTGCCACTAATTTTTTGCTCCGGCTGGGGTCGGTAACTAATTTAACATCACTATGCTTTCTAACATTTTCTATTGTTTTGCCATATACTGAATTTACCATTAATTTAAACAAAGTTTTATCAAATTGGCTTACTGCAGATGCTCGAAGCTCGGTGTTCGTATCAATATATGGTTTTAACCATCTTGAGTGCCTGAACCTCAAAACTTTCCCAACCTTAATTACTTTAACACCATGACGCATCAAAAACTGAAGGTTTTTGTAATATATTACATAATCCTGTTTTGATTCCAAAGTCATCATCAATTTCTTTTGTTTAGAATTAGGTGAACACTTAACCTCAGGAATTGGGGGCAGATCAGAAAGCTTATTGTGTAAATTTTCAGGAATTATCAGATCAACTTCTAAGAATAGACCATAGTGACTGTCATCAAAATCCTGAAGATCCCCAATACTAAAATTTTCAACCCACTCAAGTCCTGCATATGGCAATTTATCCATCATAGCGTGACCATACAAATTATTGGCATCCACATAAAGTATATAATTTGATGGCAATTCTGGATCATAATTAGAAATATATTTGTTATTAGCCCTGGCATATCTCTGAGAGCATTGCACCATCCCTCCTCTTATACACTGTTCCATAAATAGATACATATCTTGATCTTGGATTAAATTTAATTCCATTTTAGTTTTAAAAAACATTGCAGACCATGCTAGACCTGGGGCACTATAAAAATAAATTGGATCTAGTTTATAATTTTTCATGGAAGATTTTCTAAATGCCTGAAGTATATCGGCTAAAAGAGTGACATCAAGTTTTAAATATGCCTTATGATAATCACCAAATGTCTGGCATTTTAAGTTGTCCCACATCAACTTGGCATGGTGATAATCTTCATCAGTAATTTCGGATGCCCTGAGTTTACTATAAAATGCTTTTTGTGGTGGCAGAGAACACTCATCAAATTTAGAAAAATCAGTAACATAATCATATGGGTATACACCTTTTCGCCTAATTAATTTCAGGTCCTGATTTGGAAACATATCACAAGTAATTTTAAATTGATCATCAGATAATTGAGTGGCCAGTGTAGCCAGGCTAGCAGACAGAATTCTGTAGGAATCAAGAAATCTTAAGTGAATAGGAACACCATTAACTTTAATTATTTTGCTAATAGATATATATTTCTCATCATTTTCTGCTAAAATATTTAAATTCTGCTTGTCAAACCCCTCGTACCTGATCAAGTGATGAAAATCATAATTAGATGCACCATGGCAAAATATCGGGACAAATTTTGGTCTCTGGATCTTAATATTACAATTATTACACAGTGCCATTAAAAATTTACCACTTGTATGGGAATGGTGTTTCACCTTGATATTTGTATTTGAAAATTTAAAATCACATACCGGGCATTTTTCTGCATTAATGAAATTTTCAATTTGTTCTTCTGTTGAAGGCAACATAGGTCTTGATTTTAATAAAATATTAGATGCTATGTCATGGCACTCATTTTCTATTCTATGTGCAAATTCTTTGATAGCATTTGGTCCCATGTATAAATATTCTTTACTAACCACACCATCCTGTATAACAACATAATAAAAACTAGAAGGTTCGTGTAACTGGTATGATGTACTTGAAGATTCATCAGGATCTGGATTGCAGAATGCAAGAGGTTTGAGGTTTGATTCAAAATCACATACTATATATGCTGGGTGTTCCAACAAGGCCTCAAACTTTTTGAATTTTGCATTTTCACTTGGCATAGGAATTACCATATGAACAGGTTTATGGTTGCCACAATATTTTAAATGTTCAATTAATTTGTTTTTAGCAATTTCTGCATTTTTTTCACGAACACCATTTATTATTTTTCTACCATCAAATACAGTTAAACATCTTCGGCACAACTTGAATATTGTATTAGATTTATTTACTTGTTTTCTTACTAAAGTTTCAAGATTATGTATTAAAGTGTAATGGTATGTACCATCCCCCTCAATTAAAAGCAAATCAATCGGAACAGCAAAATTATCATCAACTGTACTAATTCTGAGAGGTTCTATCAGGCAATTGCCACGACCATTAGAACAAATAAATACATTAATAGATAATGGTTTACCATTAATATCTCTGGCCTTTTTTTCAAATTTATCAATATTCTGAACATACATTGGATATTCTAAGCCCTCCATTGCGTTATCAAAATCGTGTTCATATTTTTTATAATAACTTATTCTCTCAGGATGCTTTAAAACTGGATACAGAGCAGCTAAAATACACCACAAAAAGCATTTCTGATCATTATTTTCCATGTTAACCACGGCTCTTTTATTTTTAATATTGGCAGGTAATGGCACATATGTCGAACCTTGTAGTGGGTTAAATTTGGAAATATTAATATATAACTTGTGTGGACTTCCACATAAACTCCATCCGGATTCTTTTGCCGCAAATTCAGAGTGTTTAATAATTAATTGCTCTATCAAACTACTTATTATTTTGTTTAAATTTGTATTTGAATATATAACTACAGTTTCTGTTATGTGGGGGTGTGTAAATTTTGTTCCATTTGCTTTCTTATATTGTGTAAATAATTTAAAAGATAATTTATAAGAGTTATTTTGCTTATTTAGAATATCCTGCACATCAGGATTTATATTATTCAAAAAATTCTCAATATCACATTTTGGCTCTGATATAAAACTGTAATCACTTAGTTGACCATTAAAACTACTATGAATAGGTCCATTAAAACTACTATGAATAGGTCCATAGCGTACCTGCTTTGCCGGTTTATAATTAATAGGGGTTTCAAGTTTTCTTTTTAGACCAGATGAAGATGTAGATGGATGTGATAAAATAGAAATTGCAGAAATTGCAGAACAATTATTTTTATGTTTATATAAGAAATATTCCAGACTATATTTTCTATGGCATTTTGGACAAATTTTTGTGGGAGTTCTATATTTGCCTGGATCACAATTCTTTTGGTGTCTAATCCAATTATGGCTAGATATATTTTTATTGCATTGATTACAATATTTTTGATTTGGCATTTTTGTTATTAGTTATAAAATTTCTTGGGGTTCAAATTAAATCTCTATATTTAATATATAATATGAATTGGGTTCAGGAGTGTACTTTATATAATTATTGTATATATTTAATATGTTAATATTATTAATTTTTATCCTCGGTTTATTATATCAAATTTCTCGGGTTTCAAATCAAAATTTTATACTTAATAAAACTAAGACAAATTGTAATGCCAATATAGCTTACATGCACGAAGGTGGAATAAGTATGGATCGACAGAAAAGCAGCGACCTACTGAAACACTAATTTTTCTCAATTGCATGCACAAACATGCATGTCGGTGGCAGTGACCTAATGCGTATTGATCTTATATAACACACAGAAACAGATTGCAACAGCAGCAGGTCAAAATTCTAAATATAAACTAATTACAACTAGATGTAACAAATATCAGATTTTTTTATATAAAATATAAGATTCTTGTTCAATATATAAGATATATGTTTAATATAAATAATAAGAAATTCAGTATATCAAACCAAACAGAACTATAATATGAGGAGCACTGGAACAACACGTCTGTACTCTTCAACAATTCTCACAATATTAACTATTATAGTTAGATCCAGCTTTTTATAGATGTAGCTAAACTCGGTCTGAGAAGAAAAGAAAAACGGGAAATTCCCGAGAATTTTGTTTTTATGGGAAATTCCCGTGGAATTATACTTTTTACGGGAAATTCCCGAGGAGTTATACTTTTTACGGGAAATTCCCGAGGAGTTATACTTTTTACGGGAAATCTTGAGTTAGACACTATAATCAAAAAACTCATAAGAACATCTTAGCTTAGTTTTAAGTGTGGTTAAAACAATATCGAGAAAAGCCATATTTTTAACAAATTTATAAACAATAATTTTGGCAAATTCAAGTTTAGCCACATCAATTTGAGAGGGTCCTCTTTTCTCGGAAGCTTTTTTTTAAAAAAATCATAGGTTTTACACAGTAACAATGAAATTTTATAGACATTTTGCCTTAGTTTTAAATATTTCTATTCAGTCAAAACACCTCCTCATTTCTCGGGTTTATTATAGTACCAACTATACTACTCAGGTGCACTTATTTATATTCTTCTCTAATATATAAAAATGGATATATGTGTGTATGTTTGTTCCGGAATAACTGTCGAACGCCTGGAGCGATTTCAACCAAACTTGGTACACGTATCACTTGCAATCTGGAAAGAAATACTGTGGGGGTAAGACACCCTTGCCACCCCTAGGGGTGGGGGTGGGAAGGGGTGACATGTAAAACGACCGATATTAATGTGGAATCCATAGTTTTCGGGGTCGCTAAGATGAATGGTAACATTCCCAATGCCATTCAGCTCCAAAACACCCCTAGGGATGGGGGTGGGAAGAGGTATCATGTAAAACGACCGATATTAGTGTGGAATCCATAGTTTTCGGGGTCGCTAAGATGAATATTGACACTCCCAATGTCGTTCAACTCCCAAGTTCATTTTACACTATAGTTAGAATTCATTATTTTCCTGTCTAATAGAAGATTGGGATAAATAAATACCCGAGCAACGCCGGACAATCAGCTAGTATATTTATAATAATTACAAACATTACCATCATTACCAGCCTGTAGACTGTCACTGGCGTGAGTGTGTCGAATAACACGCATCCAAAGTGGGGTGCCTGATAAGCCCACCTGGTGAATTGTTGCCCCCTATGTACAAAACATTTATGTTTTTATGAACAAAAGTAATATAGAAATATTGAGATGAAACAAAGTAATTTATTTTCATGTTTTAATAAAATATTTCACACTACCTGTCTTGTCAGTTCTTGTATATATGAGTACTATGGGTGTAAGGGGGATTTTTCTTAAAGCACCCAAATATCAACCTAGCTTCCACCTAGTACTCCCAGGACTGCATTTTGCAGGCTAGCGAGGCCCTGCCGTCTGGACTCATGGCTAGTATAATCCACGGGGGCACGTGTCGTGTTCTTGCTCTATGTTTGTGATTGTCAGTGGTCCCAAAGTGTGAACCGTGACACCCTAGGGCGACGTGACTGGCCCACAGGGGAGCTGCGAAATGTTCCAATATATTCACTGAAATGACACTTGCTTCATAATATACGTATGGTTATAGAATAAGACCATCGCATCAATCAAAATATGTGATTATTTAATACATTTTACACATAAAATGTTTCTGAATTTGAAATATGTGTTTATTTTTCTAACTTTAACCCCTATCACACGGAACTGGATTTCTAGTAGGAATGCTCTAGTTGGCGCTGAACTGACTTTCTAGGTAGCAATCATGACCGCCTGGCTGAGTGCTTGACTGGTTTTGAGGAATAGGACATGTTCTAATTGCTACTTGCTTTCCTCGACTGGATTCTGTGGAACAGCGAATCAGAGCAAAGCTTCGCCATGTGAAGATAATCTGTGAGTGTGCAAAGGAGCGTTTTTGTCTGTGGTTTTCGAGTGTTACTCCAGCAATGTATAACGTATACAGCATGAAGGCGCGTTGAGTGCACGTTGTTTACATTTGAAACAATTAAAATATTCTTCCATACGTGTACAGTAAACGGTGTAAAGTATGTATTTAAGCAGCGCCATTGTTTTGTATCTAATAACGTTTTACACGAACCGTTATTTCTCTTCGTTGAATAGTTATCCGCTTTTAAAAATGTGAAGTGGTACATTGTTTACATCTCACGCGGCCGCCATTACAACTTCCCTCGTATGGGAACAAAAGCCTATCGGCAAGTACGCTGATAGGTATCGTGTGAGGCGAAAACTAGCAAATTGGTAGCCAGTCCAGCGTCAAATAGGGCATACCTACTTAACCACACTAACAAGTAGGGTGATGAGATTTTTAGAGAAAATAGGCTAACATGACAATAATCTATGTTTGGAGTGAAACACTAGTCCTTTAGCGTCATTTGGGGACGGAATTTAGGGTCTTTCTATAGACTCCCACGTTAGCTTTGAGATCTCTAATATCGTTGACCTCCGACACCTTAGTTAAGATGAGTACTTTCCAAAAATATATGCATTACCGGGCATCTTGTTCCACCGTAAGTGACCCTTTACTTGTAAGTGAGCGTTGCAAATGTTAGATAGGCACAGAAATCTAAATGCATCATATCGATTGATGCATCAGAATGCATCGATTCATGCTCTAAAGTGTGTTTTATGGCTTCTTCAAAGAATCCGATTCACATTTGATGCATTTGGGTGCATTTGTGTATGTCGTGACAGAAACACCAAAGTGCAACATTTGATTCAAGTGAGGATTGCCTTTCAGTGGAGATGCACTTCAATGCATCAGTTGATGTTCCTTGATGCACCTTCCTGTATCTTTTTGGATGATGGTGCATCAAAACGCAACAACTGATGCATTGAAGTCCATCTCGACTGAATGAAATCCTCACTTAAGTCAAATGATGCACTTTGGTGTTTCTTTCACGACATACAAAAATGCACCCAAATGCATCAAATGTGAATCTGATTCGGTGAAGAAGCCATAAAACACACTTTAGTGCATCAATCGATGCATTCTGGTGCATCAATCGATATGATGCATTTAGTTCTCTGAGTGTACGTCTGACTTGGGTGCCGCAGAAAAATCTTGAAACACTACGGGCGACGTGAAACGAATGGCAGAGAAACGAAGTATATCAATAAAATCAATCAGGAATACGAGTATAATAACAAAGTACGTAGAAAGTTTGATTTGCACTGCTCAAATACAAGGTAGGTCAGTCGTTAGGGCGACCCGTGATTTCTTCCAACCTGTTCAAGTGTCTCCGACAATCACCCACGCGCGGATCCTTTGACAACTAAAATGTGTTGTCTTTTATCACTTTTTTAAAAGTTTGATTGATTGAGTTCTTCTTTTAAGTCCACTTCATGCACAGTAAGCTAATCGGGACTGGACCTACAGTTTTAAGAGGGACCCGAACCACTAAGTGCCTCCACCGGGTATCGAATCCGGGAGTTCTTGATTACAAGCAGTGATGTGCCGTAGACTATAAGTTTACGTCTACATACGTTGTCTACACGTAATCTACTCGTAGATTACATTAGGTTGTAGTTTACATAGACTACGTAGACAATCTAAAGTGCATTAAAATTAATTTTCAAGGGTTTCATGAAAGGAAAGTGACATTTTCAACTATATTGCTTCCTAACGAAATGAAAATAACCCTATTTACAACAAAATTTCTCTTCTCTTCTCTCATCAACTATGGAAGAAGATAAATAGTATGCAAAAACAACAACAGATGGCAGTCGTGAGGCAAGAGTGGTCCTTTTCCCATAAAACACTAGGATATTTCCTATGTTAGGTTTCTTCCTAGGTGAGAAATTGTTCGAATTTGGAAGAAAGAGTATGAAAGTTCTCCTTACACATCAGCAACTGACACGCAGTATAATTTTCTTTTAATTCCACGGCGCCCTTTGCTAAGTTATCACCTTTCGCCATGTTGTTTACATAGATTACCTAATCTACGTGTATAAAATAGTCTATGTGTAGAATGTAGACTATCGCGTAGACGCACATCACTGATTACAAGGCGACGACGCTACCACTGCGCCATCTGGGAGGCCCTTTTAAAGATTTATTAAGCCCACTTTTTGCTCATGGTTGGGCAATCGAAATTAAACCTACAGTTTAAATATGAATCCCAACCACTCTGCAAAATGCCTCGAAAGAGGATCGAGCCGGAGACCACTTGAGAGAATAATTTTTTGTTTTCTTGTTCATTGATTCATTCTTCATATCTGATGGTTCTGTTGACGGTGACAATGCAAGGACTTGTGTTAACGACATACAATAATAAAAATCGATTCCAGCCCTTGACCCCTATTTTTGACCCGCAAAATAAATAAATAAATAAAATAAAGAAACGCTCATCTCTAGAACGTAGTTGGTTCCTGTTTACAGCACTATTATTGTTTATACAAAACAGTGCAAGCGTAGGGCAGAATGGATTCTCGGTGAGGTGAGGTACCCAACTGAAATTCGCCCCTCCCAACTGTATCTTCTGGATCCGCCACTGTACTCACCCAGCGTCATATAAAGTGGGTAGCTGGAGGAAACTCACCCTCACAAGAAAATATGGAGCCCCAACTCTACACCCACTATACACCTTCATGGCGTGGTGTGAAGCACTTTACTTTTTCACTTTGACACACTTTAAAAAGTATCTGGCTGCGCCATGATTTGGGCATATAGCGAACTTTGGTGGTAAATAAATATATTTCAGAGCAAGTGAACGCCTACAGTCTCCATCACACGGGAAGAAGCAAGATATTCAGACGATGAATCGTTCGGGGTTGTCTGGACATCCTGCAGCACGAAGCAAGCTCACCGGGCAAATCACAAAGGAGGGAGGGTGACGTCACTTCCGCTTCCACCTTATTTCGGGGAGGGGGGATGCTCCTGCAGGAAGCAAATGCCTGTGAAGCTTGTTGCGTAGCGATCAGGAAATCCAGGTGAGCTTCGTAACCGCGTTAGAGGAGATATGACCTTCAACCTTTTCGTGCCATTACAATCTAGTTCGATTCTCAGTCACCGTTTCTTACGATGTCGCTGCAATCGTGTTTCATTCTTTTAACTCAAGGCCCATTTTATTGACTCAAAAAAGTCAAGATTCTCTGAAGTTGAGAATAGATTGATTGGAATAAATGTTTTGGGTAAGTCAACACTTGGGTTATCTTCACCCGTCATATTGTATGAAGTCCAGCCCCATAACGTAAATAAAATCAACATCTGTCTCTGAGAGCTACACTGTGTCCCAGCTATCTCTGTCTCTGAGAGCTACACTGTGTCCCAGATATCGCTGTCTCTGAGAGTTACACTGTGTACCAGCTATCTTTGTCTCTGAGACCTACACTGTGTCCCAGCTATCTCGGTCTCTGAGAGCTACACACTGTCCCAGATATCTCTGTCTCTGAGAGCTACACTATGCACCAGCTATCTCTGTCTCTGAGAGCTACATTCTGTCACAACTATCTCTGTCCCTGAGAGCTACACCGTGTACCAGCTATCTCTGTCTCTGAGAGCTACACTGTGTCCCAGATATCTCTGTCTCTGAGAAATACACTGTGTTCCAACTATCTTTGTCTCTGAGAGCTACACTGTGTCCCAGCTATCTCATTCTGAGAGCTACATTCTGTCACAACTATCTCTGTCCCTGAGAGCTACACCGTGTACCAGCTATCTCTGTCTCTGAGACCTATACTGTGTCCCAGATATCGCTGTCTCTGAGAGTTACACTTTGTCCCAGATATCTCTGTCTCTGAGAGCTACACCCTGCCCCAGCTATCTCGGTCTCTGAGAGCTACACACTGTCCCAGATATCTCTGTCTCTGAGAGCTACACTGTGTACCAGCTATCTTTGTCTCTGAGAGCTACACTGTGTCCCGGCTATCTCTGTCTCTGAGAGCTACACTGTGTCCCGGCTATCTCATTCTGAGAGATACATTCTGTCACAACTATCTCTGTCCCTGAGAGCTACACCGTGTACCAGCTATCTCTGTCTCTGAGAGCTACACTGTGTCCCAGATATCTCTGTCTCTGAGAAATACACCGTGTACCAGCTATCTCTGTCTCTGAGACCTATACTGTGTCCCAGATATCGCTGTCTCTGAGAGTTACACTTTGTCCCAGATATCTCTGTCTCTGAGAGCTACACCCTGCCCCAGCTATCTCGGTCTCTGAGAGCTACACACTGTCCCAGATATCTCTGTCTCTGAGAGCTACACTGTGTACCAGCTATCTTTGTCTCTGAGACCTACACTGTGTCCCAGCTATCTCGGTCTCTGAGAGCTACACACTGTCCCAGATATCTCTGTCTCTGAGAGCTACACTATGCACCAGCTATCTCTGTCTCTGAGAGCTACACTGTGTCCCAGATATCTGTCTCTGGGAGCTACACTGTGTCCAAGCTATCTCTGTCTCTGAGAGCTACACACTGTCCCAGATATCTCTGTCTCTGAGAGCTACACTGAGTCCCATATATCTGTCTCTGGGAGCTACACTGTGTCCAAGCTATCTCTGTGTCTGAGAGCTACACACTGTCCCAATATCTCTGGAGCAGGCGAACGAAAACAAATTTGTACTCAAGTAGTGACGCGATACGGCTCTACCAATGAATACGTGAGGGGAACAGGATTGCGTGGAGGGGGAAGCGACTGCAGTCATCACCATTTCCAGCGGCGTGTACTGCTTCGCTTATCCACTAGATTTCCCCACTTCTCTGCCGTTATTCGCGGCCGTTCTCCAGAGATACTTAGGACAAGGTATAAAATCTATTTACCAAGGCTAAAGGCCGAGGTGTAAAGGGGAAGTCAGCACGTATACGGACAAAAGAAAAAAAAGCATATGGAGGATTACTGGCCGTAGATCCAGACGGCTGAGCCTAGTTGGCTTGCAACATTTCTGTTACCAGTGTTTACTACATGGAAGTGTGGCTAATCTTACTGTGAGAGTGTTGTTGTTGATACGAACAAAACTTACGAACTTTTTAAAACATTTTGCGTCAATTTTTTTTCTACTTTTGGCTAATCACGATGATGAGGCTGAATAATGTGATGAATTGGTGAGGATGCACTCACAAAGAATGTTCATGCCCAGGCCGGGATTCCAACCTGGGACACCTGGCGTCGTAGCGTGCTGTGCTAACCATTTAGCCACAGAGATTGGCTTGAGATTTTCGTGTTGGAACTTGTTTTGTTAAATGTTTCTTTCCTTCTGGGCCTATTGTTTAAAGTGGGATCTGAACCACTATGCAATGTGCGTCCACAGGGATCGAACCCGGGACCACCTGATTACAAGGTGGTAGTGTTACTGCTTCGCTCTGCCCACTCGATTTCCCCCCTTCTCTGCCGCTATACTCGACCGTGCTCCAGAGATAACGGGGACAGGGTGTATATAAGAGAATCAAACTTCATAAAGCTGAGTGTAACATTATTTTAACCGCGACGGTGTGGGTAAGCAGGCGACTGAAGAAACGAGGAGAAATGGCTTTCGTCAAAGATACCACCCCAGCATCTGCCTGGACTGGCTCACTTTAGACGAAAGCATTTTCCTTAGCATTTTTCTCAACATTTGTGCCATGACCAAAAAGCTACCATGTAAAGTGAGAAATGTTATGGCATTTCTCAAGGATAGGCTCGGTCCGAATCATTTTTCGTAGCGTAACCAATCAGAAGCGACCTCTAGGTCACGAGTGCAGTTGTAATGGCGGCCGCGTGAGACAGGCACGTATCCAAGGGGGGGGCTTAGGGGGCTCGAGCCCCCCCCCCCGAAAGTTTTCATTTTACACTAGATAAAATGAGGTTTTTGGTTCCTTGTGGTGTGAAATAAAATAAAATGAGGATAATTTAAGGAGAGAAATAATTATCGAGAAAAGGCGAAGAATGTTCTGTAACCTTATTTTTGATAATAGCACGTATCCAAGTTGGGAATCAGGGGAATCGAGCCCCCTCCCCCAGGAAATTTTTCAGTTTACACTAGATAAAATTAGGTTTTTGGCTTCTTGCATAATGTGACAATTATTTAAGGAGAGAAAGAATTGTCGAGGCAAAACGGGGAATGTTCTATAGCCCTGTTATTGTTAATAGCGCGTATCCAAGGTGGGGATCAGGGGCTTGAGCCCCCCCCCCCCTCCCTTGGAAATTTTTCCGTTTACACTAGATAAAATTAGGCTATTGGCTTCTTGAATAATGTGACGATAATTTAAGGAGAAAAATAATTATAAAGACAAGACGGAGAATGTTCTATAACCCTGTTATTGTCAATAGCATGTATCCAAGGTTGGGATCAGGGTGCTTGAGCCCCCTTCAGGAAATATTTCAGATTACGTTAGATAAAATTAGGTGCTTGAATAATATGTTAATTTGAGAGTAATAATTATAGAGGCAAAACGGAGAATGTTCTATAAATTTATTATTGTTAATAGCATGTATCCAAAATGGGGATCAGAGGGCTCGAACCGCCCCTTCAGGAAATTTTTCAGTTTACATTGCATAAAATTATGTTCTTGTCTTCTTGAATACTGTGACGATAATTTAAGGAAATTCGTAATTATAAAGACGGAGAATGTTCTATATAACCCTGTTGTTGATAATATTGCACGTAAACCTTTCTTGCGCTTTCGGTGTTGTCGCAGAGAACTTTTTGGAAGCTGCACAACAAAGGTAGCGCCACAAGTAGGACGATTCGCTGTAATTTTCAATCTCTGGAAAGCGCGAGAGGGAACGTTCTTGAATAAGAGAAGGAGTGGAACTACTGGCAATATTAACGAATCGTTTTATCTGCGGAACGTTCTAGAATATAATGAGGATATAAATATGCGGCTTCAATTTACCGGTTGATCTGTACAACAGAATCGGTTAATGAGACTTCATTTTCAGAGTATGGCAATTCATACAGTCGATTAGTGATCTGTGAGTGTCCATTGCTTGCTTTGTAAGATCTAGTGATTCGAAAATAAAAAGGACTGAATATCGTAAAGTAACGAAGTCTACTAGTTCGGGGCCAAAGCTGAAGACATTGACGACAGCGGAAGTTCCGGAGCCTCAGTGTAGTGCATCTAGTTCAGGTCGAGAGCCGAAGAGATCGAAGGTCTCTCTCTCTAAAATGAATATTTCAGCGGTTTATTAAAACAGAAATAAGCTTCACAGATCAACTGAAAATCAAAGTTTTTTGAGTGATGATTTAGTTGTGCCCGAACAAAATTTCATGTATGTAGTCCGAGAATTTCATGGCATAAAAGAAATAATTTTGTTTAAGCCTACTGGGTTCGCACACACACAAATACGTAACTACCATGAAGGGACAGCCGAAAATTTTATGAATGTCGAGAAGAGAAAGCAAGAAGATGTTGCATATGTAGTTATTTTAACGGAAATTGCAGGCTCTACCAGGACCCGAATCAGGGCTCTGGCATACCATGCCATTGCTCTACCAACTGAGCCACCGAGCCACCACTGACTTCGACTGAGTTTGCGCTAAAATGTATAGGCTACATAGTACATGTTCTGTGTATGTCAAATTGTAAGATTTTACCAGTTTGATTAACAAGCACAGAAAATAAAGGAGAAAGAAGAAGAAATCTGAAGGGCATTCCCATCGGTTGAGGAGACATTTTTCTTCTGTGGTCAATGCGAGCTACTGCTTCGAGGTGACGATGACAGTGGCCTACTAAGGGAGATTTCGCACCGTGTTGCCTGAGGATTTCACAAGTCGAACGTTGGTTTGTGAGGCCTTTTGTGTCGCTACGGTGTGAAACGTTTTTGTTGATTGGCTCGTTCCATACGTCATGTATCGCGTATTCCTTCGGTCTGAAATCTACTTAAGTCTTGAAGATCCAAGTCACAAGGATGGAAAATTAGGGCTTTGTTAAGGTTAGGTGCGAAGGCAGGCGAAAGCACCCTAAAGGATAATATCCAAACTTGCAGGAAGAACGCATTTTACCTAAGTCTCGAATACGAAATGATAAAAACTTCTGGTGAGTTGATTTTAAAAAATGTGTCCGAGATAAAGAATGGCGTACCCAGGATTATCGGTAGGGAGATGGGTTACGAATACTCTTTTTGGTAGTCAGTCCTCATTTTGCCATCTTTTCCTGTCTTTGACGTTCCTTTTTTAAGGAATACTGGATCAAATGGGGTTATGACCCCACCAATCCTCCCTTGGGCACTTCACTAGAAATAAATAAGTAAGCATTTGATCATATTGGGAGACAAAACATTAGATGTGTTGGGAACTGAAGGGTTTTCAGAGGCCTGAATATGAACAATTTAGTGGGTTTCGGCTTTTATAAGAGCTGCAAACATGGGAGGACAAGACACAGTAGTGGTGTTCAGGCTCGAATCAGAGAAATATTCGAGAACTGTCTGCGTCCACCTCGTAGCCGACAGTTTGAATCTTGCGTTGTCGAGTGGATTGTCCATCCTGTGCATGGTAACGGCTTCGTAAAAACACTCAGACATCATAGATGTGTTGATGCCTGATGAGAAGAAATGGACAAACACACACACTCAGATGGTTCTGGCACACAATGTTAATGCATGGAAACAGGGGAGTCGAGTGGTAAAACACGTTCCGATTTCACGTTATGATTAAAATGGCAGCCTTAAACAGTGGAAACCATTTAGGGGATAGTTGCTCCCCATTTTTTTGCCTCTTAACCCTAGGCCTTGTCTACCAAGAGAAAGTAAACTTTCCTTGCACCCCCCCCCCCTTCGGTTTGGAACCCAATCGCCACCACAGACCTTCAACATACAATTGTGAGATTCTATCTATACCCCTTAAAAATATGATGTTCAGCCCCCCCCGAAAGGAATTCCTGGATACGTGCCTGGCGTGAGATGTAAACAATTTATCACTTCACATTTTAAAAAGCCGATATCTATTCAACCGAGATTAATAACGTTTCGTGTAAAACGTTATTAGATACAATACAATGGCGCTGTTTAAATACATACGTTACAACGTTTACTGTGCACGTATGGAAGAATATTTTAGTTGTTTCAAATGTAAACAGCGTGCAATCAGCATAGACGGTGTAACTCGACGTGCCTTTCATGCTGTATATGTTATACAGTGTAATCGCAAAACCTAGCCGAAAAGTTACATGAAATGCTTCCGTGGAAAGTACTATCTGCTATAAGATTTTTGGAAGCATTTACATAGCATTTATGCTAGCAAAAATGTTAAAGGAAATGCTTTCGTCTAAAGCCTGCTTAAAAACCTTACCGAGAATGTTTTTTGCACATCCGCGTTGACAATTAAGCCACCGAGGATAGTTTTGCTCTCACTGCAAAATTCAGGAATAAATCCTTACAAATCCCCCAACGCTTAGGCACCCACCCTTGCCCGTAGCGGAAAGAGAAAGGGGTGGTTACAGGGTGTGAAATCGAATTGGTTCCCACGTCAACCGAAATCCAAGTAAGGGAAGTCCCCAGCAAACAAGCAAATCCCATAACTTTCTCAGCAACGCGATTGGCGGGCACAGATTGTCTCCTCGCAGTGTGACAAGGCTAGTCCGTTTCAAAGTCCTCCCCAAAACCTATATAGTCGCTGCGGTATTGAGATTGTCGAACTAACACCCGTGTTCCCTCTCTCGTTCGCTCGCTGCTATTTCGGCTCTTTTTCCCACAGTGACAGAGATTAGTATGTCCGCTGACATTTCCGTGGTAGCTTCTTCTGTCTAAAGGTCTCCATGGATGCAATGCGCTCTGGAACGTTCTGGAGGAAGCACAGCTCGATAAAGTAGATTTTGGAGAATATGCCAGGCAGTGTTAGGCCGTGTGCGAAAGGTGAAAGACAGTACTTGAAGCGAACATCCTCCGAGTATGGTCTTGCAGTGCGATCTTGAAGTCGTGGACTGGAAGTGAAAGTCTTTCAAACCGCACTTCGACTGCAGCGCCAAATAAGAGGACACATTGTTTTTACCGCGTTTTAAACACTTGTTTCTCACCATACAAATCACATAGCATTTTCAAATGTTCTTATATATGCATTTCCACATAACCAAAAACTTGCTGGCTTTCTATACTCTGTCCCAGCTAACTTTGGAGCAGACAAACGAAAATATGTGGAAAAGCGACTCATCACAGCAGCGTGTACTGCTTCGGTCTGGCCACTCGATCTCCGTCGCTTCTCTGACGCTCTGCGCGGCCTTTCTCCACGGTTAGATGGGACAGGGTATACCTCCGTGATTTCAAACAAATGAACAACGAGTCACGTGAACAAGACTGCAACGATCCGTGCTCCGAGTTGTGGTCTCGGCGTTTTCGAACTGCTCTAGGTGACGTCACTTCCTTATCGTTCGGACACAGCCTTAGTTGGGATTTGGCAGAAGAGATTACGGCAATGTACAGTCACCACCAATAGAAATGGCACATCTTGATCCCGAAATACTTGCTTCCCTGTAATGCATGTAACCGCACGGCAATCACCGAACTTAGTTCCTATCGATGGTTGCTCATTATCGTAGAGCAGGCTCGTGCAGTTCCCTTGCACTTGTACACTCACCTCACGTAGTACTCCGGCAGTTTGTTTCTATACACAACCTATTTGCAGACGATACAATTCAATCTACAGGTGTATCAATCAGTGGCGTATGCTGGTTTTAACTAGTGGGTAATCTCAGACACTTGATTCATCCACCCACTCCTGAAGTCTCCCTGCAAATTTACCTCAACATTCATACAGGATTTACGAATGTATGTGTGAAAAATGTTACCTTATTGTTGCGACCACTGTCGAATAATTGTTGTGATTGCACTTGCAGTTAATCTACGTTTAGAATTTCAAACAATAAAACAAGATAATACAATAAATAAATAAGAAAAAACCTGTAACAAAGAATATGAAAGGAATTCGGTAGTGAAATAAAAACCCTCAATATTAATTGAAGTGTAAAATTCAAGTTACCCCAGTACCCAGTTACTTGTGCATTCCTGATTTTTGTTTTTATACACGGAAGTTTGAGTTCAAGACCTGTGGTACAAGAGATTCTACTGGCCTACCTACATTAACTATTTGCAATTTCTCCGGAAAAGATCCCGTTCCAAATATTTTCACACGAAAATATTATATTATATCCATTGCCTTTAACTTTAAACACAGCACTAGCACGAATACTAAACCACTAACAGCTAAACAAATATTAAATTCTCGAATCGCTACAACATGCATTCAATTCCCTGCGCCAATCTTCTATTGTGGTTCCTTACTGCTTGACACAGACTTCATATTCCCTGCGATGCGCGAGGTTCTATAAGTTGGAATCATTGCGTTTTTTGTTTATATATTTTACATTCAAACATCTTTTATCATTATGATCATTATTAATCTAGAGAGCGGGGAGAAGCAACTAAAATTACCTAATATATGTGTACGTATATATATAATTTATTTCTGATAGCTTTCCCTTTTAAAAATTATTCATTTCTGTGAAAGAAATACTCTCACTGGTTTTGAAGGCTACAAAGAAAGTAATCACGCATTTTAAAATACAAAAATGAATAAAAGTAAGCTTATAAATAGTTTAATTACTTCATTAATCGATTTATTAACTTGTTATTTGACGTCGCTTTTCTGCCACTTTTGGCTAATCACTACGAGTGATGATATGAAATTGATGAAGAGACATTTACAAAGAGCACCCATGCCCAGCCCCGTATTCGAACCCTGGAGCTCTGACGTCGTAGGGAGCTGTGGCAACCACTCCGCCACAGAGGTCGGTGTAATTTCTTGAATTTCTAGTTAAAATTCTAATTTATTTAATTACCGTCATCTTCAATATTAAAGCTTTTTTTTTTTCCTTTGACAATATCTGTTGAAATAGCAGATATCAGGAAGACAGAAGCAAATGTAAAATGAGAATTAACATAGAATTGGTTCGCAAATGTTGTTCACATTTCCCTGTTTCTCGCGCACTTTCAGATGTATTTTCTCTACTTTCCTTTTCAGTACGTAATTTGCGAACCCAGAATTCTGTTTCCTGAGAAATTTCCATGTCGTAAACAACACAGCTCCTACGATACAAAGGCCACCGGGGAAGAATGGCAGAAGAGGGTGCCAGCCGAGGGAACGGCAAGGCTCTGGGGTGGAGAGTGCGACCGATGCACTCTCTCCCAGAAGGAGCTTACCCTTGCCACGGAAAAACCGCGCCTGAGAAGCAGTGTTTCCTTCCCCTCCCGTCAAGGGATTTAAAGGGAGCCGGTGGAATCTCACCCTGACGTCACCAGATTCCACCAGCTGGAGAAAGTGGCTGAAAGCCTCTCGGACATTCAGCGGCAAACGTTTGAAAAACATTCGCGCGCTGGAAGTTAAGAAATATGCGAATCAAAAATTGGTTCGGAAGAATATTGCCAAGAAATAAAAAACAACTTTTTAAAAAAATTATAGTCGGGTCATCTCCGATTACCTAGGTGACCCAGAGTATACGCCGCTGGTATCAATGTACGCTGTATAAAACACACCTTATTACTAACTTCGTTGACCCTGTACATCGCTCACAGTACCTCAAGCAGGGGCGGACGTCACGCGCGACTGCTCAGGGCGCCACCAAACTTGGGCGTCTCCCTCGAAGAGCCCCAAAACCTTATATCTGCTTACATAACCGTGTATAAAAAGAGTTGTCCTGTTAGAATGTAAGCTATACTCTGTCCCGGAAATCTCTTGAGCAAGCTCATTCGCTCACTCCCCTTCTCTGCCCTTGTGCGCGGCTCCAGAGATTCCCGATGATAGAGTAAAAAATATTACTGTTATTTTAATGTCATTGTGTAGGTATTAAATAAACCCTGCAACAAAGGTGTTCTGTAACAGTAACACAAACAATGTAATATTTTTAATTAGAACCATAAATATGGACATGTTATTATTGTTATTATTATTATATAGGGGGACCACGCTAGAAAGTTTGAGTGTGGCAGGGTGGACAGTAGGGTGCGTCAAAAGTCCATCTCACCCAGGTGAAAATTTTATCATGAACCGCTCCTGATCTCAACGAGGCTCGTTGCCAGGAATTTTGAGTTAGGGTGGGGGGGGTATACCAGAGAGGGCAATTTTTTAATACATAGTGTCCTTGATAGTTATAGTACACTTACCTTGAATTATATCACACGTACACTTCAACAAAGCAATACTGAGTCAAATGTATCGACAATTAGTCCTTGCAGATGGCGTAGTGTTAACGTTAGGGGAAAGTGGGGGAATTGCGACCACCTAAGGGAGATTTTAAAAATCTCAGAAACTGTACGCAGTGAAACAAAAAGAAAATGTGGGCCTGAAAAAGCAATGTTTGTAGTACATCTCTGCGTATCACTTTGCTCCCTGTCGTTAATAGTTATATCTGTAAACGTCAAAAAGTAACAATGTGCGTGTGAGCGCAATTGCCCTATTGGTAGGGTAATGGCACTCAGTAATCATCCTAACAGTAAATCAATACAATTTTTGTACTATACAGAAACTATATCTTTAAGTACTTATATTTATTAATATGCAGATACAAATTAAATTGAGCACAATTTTGCACAAAAATGCACACATGGGACGCTTATTATGAGAAACGTGTTTGCACCTTTCCATCACAAACAGAGCGTAAGCGTCATTACCCGATAGGCGCCATATTATGTTATTTGTTTATCGTCTCATGAAGAACCTCAAATGTTTACTTTATAATAATTAAGAAATAAACAGGAGATACTATTATTAGTATATCTGTAAAATTTTCCAGACTCTAGCTTAAACGTTCCGTCTACTTACCTTGCACTTTTTCCTTCCCAATTTTATAAGAAAATATGACGAATTCGTTTATCGCACCCTGCTTCTTAAAAGTCAACTCCACATGTGCCGACTTTTGTCTGGTGCCTCGCAGTACTGGGTTCTAGATGTCAGCACAGGTTACTCTTCAATAACACCCTCCGTAACGACTACAGAGGGGTGAGCGCCATTGCCCGCTGAGCGCCATTCCCCCACCTTCCCAGTTTTGTAATCTAGGGGTCCCAGTGGAGGCAGGTAGTTGTTGGGATCCAACTTTAAACTGTAGGTTTAGTCCCGATTAACCTATCTTGTTATAAAGCGGACTTAAAACTAAATTTCAAACTCGTATTGACCATTTTCAATGTTAATGATGATTATGTCTCATAGATGGCAGTCTCTAAGCACATAACCGAAAAAGCATCGAGGTGAACTGGGTGAACTTCAAGTGCACTAAAATGACACAGCTAAAGGTGTGATCTCATTTTCCTTGTAATTGTCTCTGCGTGTGATGCATTTTCAATGCATCAAATGGAATATGTATTAATGTCTTCATTGCATTCTAAATGAATACTTTCAAATTAATGCATATACGTGCAGACCAGAGTTGTTAAAGGTCCAGGAATTGCAAATAAACTAAATTCCGGTCCAGGAGAGAAAATCAGCAAGCGTAAATGGGTTCTGGACCGTAAAGGACCTTTTTGTCCTTGAAGTATTTCGATTCGGTCCAGGAATCTTTTCTCCCTATGAATTTAAATACGGTCCAGGAACCTTTTCACAGGAACAATTAAAATACGGTCCAGGAACCTTTTTTCAATGAAACAATACGCAACTGGACCGAATTTAAATTGTGCGAGGAAAAAAGGTTCCGGTCCTGCATCGGAACCCATTAGAATTTATGGGCCTTTAACAACCCTGGTGCAGAGTTTCGCGGAGTAATGTCTTGTTGAATGTGAAACAACCTTGAATTTATCAGTTCAAGGAGGATAGAATATACAATGTAACAAAAATGAAAGTAATCACATTTTAAATTAACTAATATTTCCTAATTCAAAAGTCAAAATTGATACAACACGTGCATGTACACTGTACACTGTTTCGTTAATTTATAAAACTCGATTAGATAAAAACGACAGTCACAGATGGGGATATATACTCTACGCAGCTCACCATCAGCTTAGTTGAAGATATGTAGATGTCGCTGTCCGCCATATGCTAATTCCTACGCTTCGGGATATCTCCGATTAGATATAAAACAATTTCTCGATATCCTGCTAAGCCTGGAACGCGAGATGGGTGAACAAAAGCCAGAAAAAAAGGAGGAGGCTTCGAAATTTTGCATTTCGTATTTTACCCGCTGGCCCTGGTGGCGCTGGCTGTCGGTGTGTTACGACCTGGATTACAGGCTCGTCGACTAGCTCCCTGGGGTAGTGCCTCGTATGGTAACGGAATCTCAATGTACGGTGATGGAAATTCGTTGAGTAAATTGGCTGAAGGATATGGCCAGGTGCTTGTTTTAAAGTGTGGATACTGAAGTTGGAAGTAAAAGTGCATATTTAGTAACATATTAACATTTCGTCCGCTGAGAAGGCACATGTAGACATTTCTTCCTCTGCCTCCTTCTTTTACGTTACTCTTCTACCTCTTGGGTTAACTGCGACGACGAGGATGCATAGTAAACTGACGAAACAGCAATACTCCATCGATAGAACAGACACAATAATTTCAAACATAAATATTACACGTTTGACCACTTTTCGAACCTGAAACGTCTGCCTTCGTAAAGCGTTATTGCGAACACTCCGACACGGAGGAGGGTCTGCAGGTTCGTTGCTGTGAAGTCATTATCAAAGTGGGGAGGTATGGGCGGAAATTTATGATAAAAAATACCACATTAGAGCTAATAATTCTCTGAATGTTTCCAATGGTTCTACATTATCATAATAATAATAACAACCCGTGGCTCGACAGCCCTCGAACGGCCTTGGCCTATCTCTCGACTGCCAGTCAGTGTTGCCATATGAAGGGAAATTCTAACCGAATTTTAAGGAAAAAGGGAATTTTGAAAAAAAAAATACGAAAATTTCAGGGAAATTTGTAGATATCAGACTGAATAAAACACATTATATTAAGATCTACATTCACAATTATTTTTGCTTTACTGTCACTTCTTATTTCCACTTCATTGAATTTAAGCCTTTATGTGGCATGATTATGTAAGATTTCAGGATTGTTTAACATTTTTCGTTAATACGAGCATGGACCAATGAAAATGCTAACTTATTATTATTTATTTTATTTATTATTATTATTAAACATGATTTCTCAGTTGAAGGGAAAAATTAGTCGAAAAAAGGAAATTTTGCCCCTTGCAGAGGGAAATTGTGCCAAGAGATTGTGGCAACACTGCTGCCAGTCTCTCTCCCACAATCCTACCTAGAGACGTGGAGATCTTCAACCAGTAATGGTGACGTGAGATCAGCACGTCGAAGCCCCAGCCGTTATAGGAGATTTTTATGACCGGGTTGCGCTACCTACTCGTAGATCCCTAATTTCCTCGTATTATTTGTGTTTGCCAGTGATATGCACTTCATATCTCAAGTGTCCCACTTGTGTATCTGCCAGCACTATTAGCACAGAACTTCAACCGTCATCGTCCTTCACGATAGCACTTGCGTTTGGTCCCGACAACACTTGCGTTTGGTACCGAAGGGGGATCGGAGGGGGACCTTAGATAACCTCCCTTGTCAGTAGTGAAACTTATTTTCATTCAGTCATTGCACAAAAAGTAAATACAAGTTTGTCCTGCTATAACAAAAACGGAAGCAATTTATGAATAAGTTTTGCGGCCACATTCTGATGTCACTGTTCGGTACATCAGCGAAATTTCTTTCCTTAGGGTTTTTACTGATGGAACAAGATGTTTCCTATTGTTATTCAATACTTTGATTGTAAGGCAAAGGGTATGGAGAACAAAGTTATTGTACTAAAAACTGCCCCAGATGAAACTTCTGGAACCATTTCAAGTTACTGTAATTGCCGAGCCATGATGTAAATGTTGAGAGTACTTTCATTACAATCATATAACGGATTCGTGAGAGAAATATTTTTTTCATAAAGTCTGTACAACGTTTGGTACTGGTTCAATATATTTTCAAAGAGTTTCACTGTTCATCAGTCTCTCAGAAATATATTTTTACTAAACCTGAAATTTTTAGAAGTGTATTCTTTAGTTTTGATTACAGGCTTCGGAATTTTGCATTTAAGATTCATTAAGAAATCATATTTTTAAAAACTGAAAAGTGCCAATTTTAAATTACCCTCTAACTCGTTCTAGAAATGTGTATTATTTGTTGCGTTTTGTGTCCTACATTTTGACTTAAAGCCCTACATTTTGGTGAAAAAATAGTTTCTGAACGAAAAATGATTTTTCCCTTCTGAGAACGACGTCTCGAAAGGTAGAAAACAGCGGAATGGAACTCAATGCACCTACCACACACAACGAAAATGTGTTACGACCTTGCACATTTTGTAACTTTCCATCATAATTGTGAATGTACATGTTAAAAGGAAAAAGATATAGTGTCACCCAGATTTCTTAATAATGTCTATAAATGTACATGTTGTATGGTTCAGTTGTGACGGAAACGTGAACGCACCAATCAGGGCGCTTTTGATCAAATGTATTAACCTTTATGTAGCAATCTAATGAAGTCAGCTCGTTTAAGGCAACATGCATTTATTATGATGTAAATGTAAACTCGCAAATCAAAGATAATCCGTGTTAATGAACTAACTTAATTGTGATTAGATGATGGCGGAACATTTAAATTTGTATATTATCCAAAATGTAAGGTTTTATCAACGTTAAAGAAATAATTGTTAACTCAAATGAATATGTAAACTTTCCTTGTAAATTAGTCAAAGCCAAACTATGTATTTTGCAAATATATTTCTGTTATAATTCAGAATATTGTATCTGGGAATTACATAAGGACGATGTTCGAGACTGGAAACTTGGGTATAAATACGATACGTTTCGACCTGGAAAGGAGGTCTGTTCTGGTGTCAGTCTAGGAAGAAGTGAAATAGGTTTAAGCCGCTCTTCTGTAAAACCTAAATTGGCAATGTCCGGTGATAACTCCAAACCCTTCAAGTTTAAGTTACGAGTCACCTGCCTCCTCGTTGTAAGTGTTCAGGTGGTTAAATAAACATTTATCTAAAACTTTACAAACCTTGGTTTGAGTCTTAATAAACTACCCTGAGAAAGGTTTCATTGTAGACCATTAGAGTCATTGTGTCCACGACTACAGGAGTAAAGGGTAAGAAGAGTTACCAGGAACGTAACAAATGTCTGGAGGGATTTTTTCTTTCAAAAATTTCCCTTTCTCTTCAGAAAACTGTCGAGAAGGGGATTTTTTCTCTTCACAAATTTCCCTTTCTCTTCAGAACACTGTCGAGATCTTGGGGACATACAAAAGACCCTGAACCATCAAACGAAGCCAGGGTAGAGGATGCTGCCGCTGGAAGAAGCAGGAAAACAAAGTCCCATCATGCACCGCGGGCAATTTCGTCAGCAATGTTTAAGTTATGAGCGTGAGCGACGTCAGCAAACACGGAAGAAGAATGGGTCCAATTTCTTGAATATGAAAGCCTGTCGCAAAATCCTACACCTGAGTCCCCGCGATTCTAGGAAGGTTCCTTATTGCACCGTTCGCTTATTTTGCGGTCTATTGTTCTCTATTGCTTCCCTATTTCGGTGCAGGAAATTAGTTGTAATGAATGAGTAGCTTTTAATTAAACATTCTTCGCTCCCGTGTAATGAGAATTTAATTCGAGTATAATTGGGAAGTGGAGAAAGTTTGTATTACACTAGGCATAGAAGCAAGACATTTCACTCTCTTATATGTTCGGGTTTATATACTGGAAACCCAGGGTGAAGTGCTGTAGCCACAAAATGTTGTTCAGTTGGTCACATGGGGGGGGGGGGGGGCGAGGATATGTATTCATATTACCTCTGCCTCGGTGTCTTTTTTCACCATTCCTTTCCTTCTTTACCTCTTTCTTTAATTTTTATTTTCTTTCATTTATCCCCCTCTTCTCTACCTCATTTTCTATCTCTTCCTTTTTCTTTCTTCTTCCCTTCCATCTTCGTTCCTCTATTTCTTTCTTCCATTCCATCTTTCCCCTCTATTTATTTCTTCCTTTCCATCTTTCCCCTCTATTTCTTCCATTCCATCTTCCCCCTCTATTTATTTCTTCCTCTCCATCTTTCTCCTCTATTTCTTTCTTCCTTTCCATCTTACCCTTCTATTTATTTCTTCCTTTCCATCTTTCTCCTCTATTTCTTTCCTCCTTTCCATCTTTCTCCTCTATTTCTTTCCTCCTTTCCATCTTTCCTCCTCTATTTATTTCTTTCCTTCCATCTTTCCCCTCTATTTATTTCTTCCTTTCCATCTTTCCCCTCTATTTATTTCTTCCTTTCCATCTTTCCCTTCTATTTATTTCTTCCTTTCCATCTTTTCTCCTCTATTTATTTCCTCCTTTCCATCTTTCCTCCTCTATTTATTTATTTCCTTCCATCTTTCCCCTCTATTTATTTCTTCCTTTCCATCGTTCCCCTCTATTTATTTCTTCCTTTCCATCTTTCTCCTCTATTTATTTCTTCCTTTCCATCTTTCCCCTCTATTTATTTCTTCCTTTCCATCTTTCTCCTCTATTTATTTCTTTCCTTCCATCTTTCCCCTCTATTTATTTCTTCCATTCCATCTTTCCCCTCTATTTAGTTCTTCCTTTCCATCTTTCCTCCTCTATTTATTTCTTCCTTTCCATCTTTCTCCTCTATTTATTTCTTCCATTCCATCTTTCCCTTCTATTTATTTCTTCCTTTCCATCTTTCTCCTCTATTTATTTCTTTCATTAGGAATGGTTTCTAGCGTCTAGAATAAGAACACGACAAAAGAAAGAGAAAGGTGCCCGTTCAATAACAAGTGGTTCAATTCTCTCTCTCTATGTGATTCTTGTTGTATAAAAATTTTCAAAAGTTTTTTGTTATATCTTGTTTTTGTGGGCATCAGGGTGGTTAATAGTATTTAATACTGGACTAGACTTGACCAGCAGAGGACAGAGACGAAACGGAGACTTCCCCTTGGGGACTGAGAATTGCCAGTTATTTACTCTTACACGAGAAAATAACTCTTTACTTTTTAAGTATAATGCAGTTGCAAATAACTCGTTGCTATCAAACAATCAGTTGTTGCTCCCTTCTCGACACTTGGAAGTTTTTAGGCTCGCCTTACCTTGCTAATGTGTTGTGTTTGTCCTGTTCAGATTCCTTTACAACACTGCATTTCTAAGCTTTCTCAAATGGCTCTTTACGGTCCTTTTTTAACTTTAAGATAAATGTTTTTAGATAAGAAGATGTTTCCCTGGTATACTTTGAAGGGTGCAAGATGGCTATTAGTGCCAGCGCACCGAAAACAATTAATCCAATTATTCATTCAAGAAACGCAAGAGAGATTTGATCCAACACCCATATATTTCCAGCTCCCTGTCCACCTCTCCCTTATATTTCTTTCTGCCTATACATCTTTCCTCATCTATTTCTTTCTCCAGTTCCATCTTTTCCGTCTATTTATTTCTTCCTCTCCATCTCCCCCTCTATTTATTTCTTCCATTCCATTTTTCCCCACAATTTATTTCTTCCTCTCCATCTTTTCCTTCTATTTATTTCTCCCATTCCATCTTTCCCCTCTATATAGTTCTGGCTCTCCATCTTCCCCCTCTATTTATTTCTTCCTTTCCATCTACCCCTCTATTTATTTCTTCCTCTCCATCTCCCCCCTCTATTTTTTCTTCCTTTCCATCATTCCCCTCTATTTATTTCTTCCTCTCCATCTTCCCCCTCTATTTATTTCTTCCTCTCCATCATTCCCCTCTATTTATTTCTTCCTCTCCATCTTCCCCCTCTATTTATTTCTTCCTCTCCATCATTCCCCTCTATTTATTTCTTCCTTTCCATCATTCCCCTCTATTTATTTCTTCCTCTCCATCTTCCCCCTCTATTTATTTCTTCCTCTCCATCTTCCCCCTCTATTTATTTCTTCCTTTCCATCATTCCCCTCTATTTATTTATTCCTCTCCATCTTCCCCCTCTATTTATTTCTTCCTCTCCATCATTCCCCTCTATTTATTTCTTCCTTTCCATCTTCCCCCTCTATTTATTTCTTCCTCTCCATCTTCCCCCTTTATTTATTTCTTCCTCTCCATCATTCCCCTCTATTTATTTCTTCCTTTCCATCTTCCCCCTCTATTTATTTCTTCCTCTCCATCTCCCCCCTCTATTTTTCTTCCTTTCCATCATTCCCCTCTATTTATTTCTTCCTCTCCATCTTCCCCCTCTATTTATTTCTTCCTCTCCATCATTCCCCTCTATTTATTTATTCCTCTCCATCTTCCTCCTATATTTATTTCTTCCTCTCCATCATTCCCCTCTATTTATTTCTTCCTTTCCATCATTCCCCTCTATTTATTTCTTCCTCTCCATCTTCCCCCTCTATTTATTTCTTCCTCTCCATCTTCCCCCTCTATTTATTTCTTCCTCTCCATCTCCCCCCTCTATTTTTCTTCCTTTCCATCATTCCCCTCTATTTATTTCTTCCTCTCCATCTTCCCCCTCTATTTATTTCTTCCTCTCCATCTTCCCCCTCTATTTATTTCTTCCTCTCCATCATTCCCCTCTATTTATTTCTTCCTTTCCATCTTCCCCCTCTATTTATTTCTTCCTCTCCATCTTCCCACTCTATTTATTTCTTCCTCTCCATCATTCCCCTCTATTTATTTCTTCCTTTCCATCATTCCCCTCTATATATTTCTTCCTCTCCATCTTCCCCCTCTATTTATTTCTTCCTCTCCATCATTCCCCTCTATTTATTTCATCCTCTCCATCTCTCCCCTCTATTTATTTCTTCCATTCCATCTTCCCCCTCTATATAGTTCTGGCTCTACATCTTCCCCCTCTATTTATTTCTTCCTTTCCATCTTCCCCCTCTATTTATTTCTTCCTCTCCATCTTCCCACTCTATTTATTTCTTTCTCTCCATCATTCCCCTCTATTTATTTATTCCTTTCCATCTTCCCCCTCTATTTATTTCTTCATCTCCATCTCCCCCCTCTATTTATTTCTTCCTCTCCATCTTCCCCCTCTATTTATTTCTTCCTCTCCATCTTCCCCCTCTATATAGTTCTGGCTCTACATCTTCCCCCTCTATTTATTTCTTCCTCTCCATCTTCCCCCTCTATTTATTTCTTCCTTTCCATATTTCCTCTCTATTTATTTCTTCCATTCCATCTTTCCCCTCTATATATTTCTGGCTCTCCATCTTCCACCTCTATTTATTTCTTCCTTTCCATCTCTCCCCTCTATTTATTTCTTCCTCTCCATCTCCCCCCTCTATTTATTTCTTCCATTCCATCTATCGCTTCTATATATTTTTGGCTCTCCATCTTCCCCCTCTATTTATTTCTTCCTTTCTACGTTTCCCTTCTGCTTATTTCTTCCATTCAATCTTTCTCCCATTACATTGTTCTTCTCTATTTATTTCTCACCTGCCATCTTTCCTCAGAGAAATAGAGGTAAAGATGGAAAGTGAGAATGAAATAGAGGAAAAAGATGGAAAGGAATAGAGAAATTAAGAGGAAAGTACGTGAACCTCATGATACATTGCAACAATAGCACGAAATGAGCTGACATGGAAGAGACTCCACACACATACCAAGCGGTCGGAAAAGCAGGAAAGATCAAAGGCATCTACTCCTCAAGGATGAGCAATCACGTGCAAAGGACGCTTCTTACTGTGAGCCGTGAATGCGGACAGCGTTTCACAGCGGAGACTGGTAACTTCATCAATGTTAATGGTGCAGAACCTGCCTTTATGATTTCCGAATTCTCCTGGCAGGGAACGGGAAGGCCTTCTCCATGATTGGACAGAAAGTTGCAATTTCCCAACTTCGTCTTTGTCTTGTTGCCGAGGGAGTTCTGCTCCCAAGGCAGTAGATCAGGGCAGGAGAAATACACTCATATTGAAGTAGATACCCGCGCTCCACTGAGTCCTTATAGAACTGTTAAATTTGCATCCTGTGGTTGATAAGTGTCTGAGTAATATTAAAGCAAGGATTTTCTTGCGTGTGGACTCTGGTTCGGTCGTCATGGCTGCGGAAATCCCTTCCTCACACTCTCTCCCTACATGTGAGAGTGAGTGTGTTTACTTCTGTCGTTCTTTAATGTTTGTCTTTCTATTTTTCTGCTTTTTCGTTCTATCTTTAATATTTCTGCCTTTATCTCTCCTTATCTATCTTGATCTTTCCTTTTCTCTCTTGATCTTTCACTTTCTCTCTTTATCTTTCTCTTTCTCTCATCATGTTTCACTTTCTCTCATTATCTTAACCTTTCTCTCATTATCTTACCCTTTCTTTTATTATCTTACCCTTTCTTTTATTATCTTTCCCTTTCTCTCTTTATCTTCTCTTTGCTCTTATATCTTTCTTTTTCTCCATTTATATTTTCTTTTCTCTTTGTATATTTTCTTTTTCTCTTTATATCTTTCCCTTTCTCTATTTATCTTTCCCTTTCTCCCTTTCTTTACTTTTCTCCCTTTATCTTTTTCTTTCTCTTTATTTTCCTTTCCCTTTCTCTCTTTATCTTTCCCTTTCTCCCTTACTTTACTTTTCTCCATTTATCCTTTCTCTTTCTTTTCCTTTCTCTTTCTTTCCCTTTCTCTCTTTATCTTTCCCTTTCTCCCTTTCTTTACTTTTCTCCATTTATCCTTTCTCTTTCTTTTCCTTTCTCTTTCTTTCCCTTTCTTTCTTTATCTTTCCCTTTCTCCCTTTCTTTACTTTTCTCCATTTATCCTTTCTCTTTCTTTTCCTTTCTCTTTCTTTCCTTTCTCTCTTTATCTTTCCCTTTCTCTCTTTATCTTCTCTTTGCTCTTATATCTTTCTTTTTCTCCCTTTATATTTTTTTTCTCTTTGTATATTTTCTTTTTCTCTTTATCTTTCCCTTTCTCTATTTATCTTTCCCTTTCTCCCTTTCTTTACTTTTCTCCCTTTATCTTTATATTTCCCTTTATTTTCCTTTCCCTTTCTCTATTTATCTTTCCCTTTCTCCCTTGCTTTACTTTTTTCTATATATCTTTTCCTTTCTCTTTATTTTCCTTTCCCTTTCTCTCTTATCTTTCCCTTTCTCCTTTTCTTTACTTTTCTCCATTTATCCTTTCTCTTAGTTTTCCTTTCTCTTTCTTTCCCTTTCTCTCTTTATCTTTCCCTTTCTCCCTTTCTTTACTTTTCTCCATTTATCCTTTCTCTTTCTTTTCCTTTCTCTTTCTTTCCCTTTCTTTCTTTATCTTTCCCTTTCTCCCTTTCTTTGCATTTCTCCATTTATCCTTTCTCTTTCTTTCCCTTTCTTTCTTTATCTTTCCCTTTCTCCCTTTCTTTACTTTTCTCCATTTATCCTTTCTCTTTCTTTCCCTTTCTCTCTTTACCTTTCCTTTTCTCTTCCCCTTTTTATGTCACTTATCTTTCTCTCTCTCTTTATTTTTGTAATCTTTCTATCTCTGTCTGTTGTCTACTTCTCCTTTCCTCTCTTCTCTTCCTTTATTTCATTTCCCTGTTTTTCCTGTCTTCCATTTTTCTCGTTTTCTCTTTTCCTTTGTCCCTTCAGCCGTTTTAATCTTTCTCTCTCTCTCTCTCGTGAGGGGGGGGGGGGGCAATATGTGAAGCACATGAAAATGATATTATTGATTATATATACAATTGTATTATAATCCGGCATAGCTCATACAACACAAACATAAGTAATAAAAAATCGTTATGTAAGGTATGGCCATAAGTAAATGTTTGTCGGAATCCCTTACCTTTGTCGTCACTTATGCGGTGCACTTCCTCACACACACTGTTCCTACTTTAGATTGAGGGGGTGGTTGTGGTCCGTTGTTGGAGGGGATGAAGGGGGCACTGGTCACAGCTCCCGGATTCCTTTAACTTCCCCTAGGCTGGTTGATGTTCCGGCGACATGGTTAATTATTGTTCAGTAAACACACGGAAATAGTTCAATTTACACAAGATCAAAACACAGCTCCTCTCGCTGTACGGTGCTGTCATCTGTTCACATACACCCGAGTTTTTCCAGACCTTCTCACCTACACCCTCACTGCTGTCATATCTTATCTCGTTGTGTCCTGGCCTTCCCCAAACACGCCAAAACTTTCCACGTGTCCTTGCAATGTTGCCGGTGTCTTTAGCCTTGTCCAGTGGCTCTAACACACACATATATACACACACACACACTAATATAAACAAAAAAGAAGAAGAAACGGTAAATTTCTCGTATCGGACAAACGGATTTCTTCACATATACAGCAGAAATTACTTAGCGAATGCAGTTTCTTTATACTTGTGGAAGTTCGGGGAAGTGTTTTCTCGCATCGTTCATTGAATTTTGCCTGTAAATCATCTATTTTCGATATAAATGTGTGACTGATGCACGAAAGCTCTTGCATCCATTTACTTCCAGGTGGATGTAGCCTGGGTGTAATGACGTAATCCCGGTCAGTGTTTCCAAACATGTGTTTTTGTAACTGAAGAAGGTATGTTTCCGCAAATGGTTTGTGGGGTTATGTGTCAATGGTTCGTGGGGCTATGTGTCAATGGTTCGTGGGGCTATGCGAGAATGGTGTGTAGGGCTACGCATATTTTTTCTAAACCTATTTTTAACTATTGTAACCTAAACGTGGCTCTACCTAACCTAACCTAACCTTACCGGAAATGGTTCGTGAGTCTATGTATGAATGGTTCGTGGGGCTATGCGTCAATGGTTTGTGGGGCTACGTAGGTATTTTTGGGTGCAGTGGGGTGGAAACACTGCATGCCGAGTACGGTAGTGAAACTGTGACCGCCATTTTGCGTGTTACCGAAGGCAAAAAGAAACGAAGAAAACGTACTCGATATGTCGCAAATAGAGCTTATTTCCGAGAAATAAGCGAAAAGCCACCTTCAGCAATGTTTCTCAATGCAGAATACGTAAGTACGAAGATTCAAATTAAATGAACTAGCAAATTTCAGCCGTTTGTCCGATACGAGAAATTGACTGAAATAACAACAAAAGAACACCCTAGCCAGTGACACTTGTCCCGAGGGCGCGGTTCTCCCTCTAGGCATGCCAAGCAAGGGACTGGGTGCGACTTTAAAGAAAAAGGAAATCCTACATACTTTTACATGATAAAAGATAACAAAAAGCAAAAAAATATAATAAAAATATAATAAATTTAGGGTGGCACTACACTCTCTATTTATATCTTCATTATTTATTTCTTCCTTTCTCTGTTTCTTCACCTATCTCTCACTTTCTCTGTCTCTCTATTTAAAATATTGAGCCGTGTTATACAGGGTGTCCCAGAGGTCTTGCCCTGATTACAAACTTTATTCATATCTGCTATATGCAAGGTAGAGATGTAAAAGTGGTGCCAAAATGTTGGAAAACTAACCAAGTTTTTTTGTTGCAGGTTTGAGTAACGTGGCTGTAGTGTAGCAGTGTCAGTACCCAGAAAACCGGAAATGTTCACAAATCAGGAAAAAGCTCAGCATGTTCTCTGGTATCACGAGACCCGGTCACCAATAACAGTGCAGAGGAACTTTCAAATGTACAGAATTCTTTCGTCTAGAATATCTGCCATCAATAAGTTGGTATTTAAAAAATGGAATTTATCTTCATTCCCAAATACTGTCAAGTCCAAGAAACATTGTATGGAAAGATGCCACCCGATGTCAAGAGCATTAATTCCAGATTCCTTGGCACTGACACTGCTACACTACAGCCACATTACTGAAACCTGCAACAAATAAGCTTGGTTAGTTTTCCATTTTGGCACCACTTTCACATCTCTACATTGCATATAGCGGATATGAATAAAGTTTGTAATCAGGGAAAGACTTCTGGGACACCCGGTATTTCTAAGAAAGTCAAGTAATCAAAATTTAATTCTAGGGGAGAAGTTCCGAAGTTTCCGCCATATCCTATTTGAAGCAAAATGTACAGAAGAGAACGGACCACTCGTAGTTGGTTACTTATCCTTTTGGTTTCCTTTAAATAAATCAATGCCGGTGGCGGAGTGGTTAGCACAGAGCGCTACGATGCCAGGGGTCCCGGGTTCGAATCCTGGTCAGGGCATGCGTGTTCTTTGTGAGTGTCCCTTCATCAATTTCATCATATCATCACTCATCCTCATCTTCGCAAAATCAATCGACCGTCTGTTCACAACGCATTTGTGCTTTAGACTGTACATTTTAAAAAATCTATAACATCTAGTTTAAATATATGCTTACAGGCCGAAACCAAGTGTTAGGTAATAATCAAAATCTAATTATTGATAACAACTCGTTTGAACCAGTTTCCAAATTCAAATACTTAGGAGTAATATTAACAAATGAAAATTATATTAAAGAGGAAATAAAAAGTAGGCTTAATTCAAGAAATGCATGTTACTTCTCTCTTCATAAACTTTTGTCTTCTCGTTTAATATCTAAGAAACTAAAAGTTAAAATATACAAAACAGTAATTTTGCCTGTAGTATTATACGGGTGTGAAACTTGGTCCCTTACATTAAAAGAGGAACATAAATTGAGAGTATTTGAAAATAAGATTCTTAGGAAAATCTTTGGACCTAAAAGGGATGAGGAGACAGGTGAGTGGAGAAGGTTACATAATTTAGAACTACATAATTTGTATTCATGTCCAGATATTATTAGAATAATTAAATCAAGAAGACTTAGGTGGGCAGGCCATGTGGCACGAATGGGAGAGGAAAGAGGAGTTTACAGGATTCTTGTTGGGAAACCAGATGGTAAGAGACCTGTAGGAAGGCCAAGACGAAGATGGAGGGACAACGTTGAGATGGACCTAAAGGAAATCGGTAGGGATGGAAAAGAGTATATAAATCTTGCTCAAGATAGGGACAGATGGAAGGCCTGTGTTGCTGCAGCCATGAACCTTCGGGTTTAAGAAGGCTAGAGAGTTAGTTAGTTAGTTTATAACATCTAGTTTCTTTTCCCTGACAAATGCAAATTATTTTGACCCATTGATCCGGGACCCTTTGATTACAAGGCGGCGATATCATCACTACGCTATCGGGGTGGCTGAGGGCTGGAGATTATGTATATAATATTATTTAATATTGTTGTACAGTCACGTACAGATCTGGGTTGTAACAATTCCATTGACTTTCATGAAATCGTGACAATCCAGATGTGTCCGTGACTGTACTGACACCTCAGCTTACAATCTGATTCTTAAATTGAGACTTCCTTTGAAAACTAGAACAGTTGAGTTGCCTATAAATCTGTGGTAAGAAAAATTTTCCACTCGATTCAAAAGCTCCCTGAAGCTTACTTCCGCCATATGAATAGCATTGCAGAATCGTTTTCGGAAGACTTGGCAAGCGAATATAAACGTCGGACCGTTCTCTTTTCAGAGCAAGAAAATGTTAAAATGACGTCACAAGCCTACCGCTCTGTCGCATGGAGATAAGGAGGTTAGGTTCAGTATGTGAACCGAAATCAACTTCCGTTTCCCCCCTTTCATAACTCCCGTAGAGCTTAATTTACGAGTTTATACTTTATTAATTGGAGCAAAGCCACCGTAATGACTTACATCCAAGTCTCAAAGTAGAATATTATCAGCTGAAAGGAAACCTGCGGCTGCCATAAACAAAAGACTGAAGATGGAGCGAAAGCAGCGCCACTGTAACGTTGGCGGCAGGATGGAAAACCGGGGGCGGGAAACCTTCTCATTAGCCTTACGCGAACCTGCCTGTCATAGAGGTGCGTCACAAGTTCCCAAACCAGGTAGATTAAGCAGACGCGTATTAGCTTTGATCATAACTATGCAAGCATGTGTACTCTGTGATTACACGAGTATGTGACGAAGTTCGAAAAACAATGTAAGCACATTTATTACTTTGAACATGGGAACTGTTCCTCTGCCACTAGAAAAAACCAGCACGAAGTTCTCTGCGATGCCATACCTCGACCTACTGTGCATTTATTGTGATCCTTTAAGAAAATTCAGAAAATTGTAAATTATCCGCCAGATGTCTTCTCTGGTGTTACACTGTCGAATTTCTTTCAAATGTATATCTAGATAAGACATTATCTTCTTTGTGAGTGCACTTTCATAAATTTCATCAAATAATTACTCATTCTCATGGTCTCGAATAGCTATTAGTAGCAAAAAAAGCTACGCAAAATAACAAAAGTCAAATCATCACTTATTCTAATCATTGTGATAGCCAAAGGTGGCAGACAAGCGATGCTATATAACCATTACCTTCTCAATCTGAAAGCCTCATGGCTTGCTCCGGTCACGTGACTAAGCGTCATCAACTGGAGGCGAGATAGCCGCCATGTTTGATTTGCTTCTTCGGAATCAATGTTGAACCTTTTTAGTGAATATGGAATTGTAATGCAAATTTAGGAACTGTAATCGAGTTTACATGACGTGTAAATATGCTTAAATGTGCAAGAGGTATGGTGTATAAGTGTTGTGTGTTCAATTGCAGAGGCAATTATGATGAAAAAGGTAAGAGTAACGTTCACATTTCTTCAACATGTTGCTGAAAATGAGAAATGTTTAGGGCAATTCCATGTGATTCGGTCCCTACGAAAAGATACAAGTTAAGTAACAAAGGTTTTATACTCATAAATAAATAAAAGTAATAGTTCATGATGTAAACATTTCATGTGTACAGAATAGGCATCTAATATACTCTTAAATGTGGTCATGTTTTATCTCTTGTCAACATTATTTTTTAGAAATATCAAATAATATACCCTGAATTATTACAAACGTTGGTTAACGTTAAGATTATTGTTTACGATTGCAAATTAATTGGTTTCAAGATTTAGCCAACGTTTAAAATATTACGTTCGTGTCTACTAAAGCAATTTGTTAGTGTAAATTTTATGCAAGCATTCGAAAAAATGTTCATATTATTTACACAAATTTTCAGTTTGAAAATGTTCTTAATGAAAGAAAGCTATACAACGGGGCAAAGTTGATACATGTGTACATTTACATTCTTATTTTATCCCGCTTTATGCTTCTTTATGCTAATCGGAAGATATGTTGAATATATGAAGAATATATTACTTATGTTTCAAATACAAATGTTTTCACACAGAAAGCATTTTGTTACCTAGCTATGTTAATATGAACTACAAATGTGTTAAATTTTATAAAACTGTTTCATATGAACTGCTTTTTATTTATTGTCTTTGTGAAGCTTCAATGTTCGTAACTTTGATTATTTAATCAGTGATAATGTTTATTGTTTCATAATTTATTAACATTCTTCACGATGTTATTAACAGAATGTAAAAACAGTGTAAGGAAATATTCCAAATGTTTATATCCCACGTGAACGCTAAGATCGAAATATTTGTCTGCTTTTTTTGAATGAAACTCTTAAGTTATTGTCACAGATCTTACAAACGACAATGAAAAGATTAAATTTGTATATTATCTTTCGTTCAATAAAGTCAACAGGATCGAAATTACAATATGACAAATGATTTAGGTTTAGTCTTTATTCACAGAAATGTAACATTGCACTTGTACCAATTTGTTTCGCTTTTGCTGCAAGGATATAGAAATTAAGCTTTTGTATTGAGATTGTATAGCTAAGCAGAATATCTGCATTATCTGGTTGATTAATTTTGGGTAAAGTTAAAGACAATTTAATTGATTAGGCAACTTGGGAAAGTTTACGGTCAACCTAACATGTTTTTTTTATTTATTTATTTAATCAATTGATTTTACATGCAAAAGTTCATACAAAAGCGGTTACGAGTTTTACTGTAGCTGACCAATATTCCCGATAATATTTTTCAAAGATAGAAAGAAAGGATACAAAGAATTTTATTTCCTAAACAGTATACAAGATATGGTTACATAGAACGATTATTATTTTTATGTATACGGATAAAAGTAGTCAAGCTACTTTCGGAGGTATGTGCAAAGATATGCAATGTTTAAATTTTTCCGCCAGGAAGTTTCTATCGGTTTTCAACTCTTTCTTTGTGCTATGGTAGGAATTTTTGTGGTGGCCTGAATGAAAATTTTGGTGTAAATATTCAATATTATACATTTTTCTTCTATATTCGTCGGGAGGGTAAATGTCAAAATTTAACTTCATAAAAGGGTTGGCCGCGGTGGCTCAGTCGGTAACGCGTCTGACTACCATGCTAAAGGTCCCGGGTTCGATCCCCCGGCCGGTTCAAATCCGGGAACTTTTCTAACGATGGAAGCGGCCCCGGCGCCTACCCAGCGTCGAATAACATGGGTACCTGGGGGAAACCCTGGGGGGTAAAGGCGGTCAGGGGCGTGATGCTGATCACATCACCCCCACTCACGACCGGATCAAGAAAGTGTGGGGCGTTACCCCCACACCCCCTATACGCCTTCATGGCGTGGTGCTAAGCACAGGGGAGCACTTTACCTTTTTTTAACTTCATAAAAGAAATAAATACACCTTAATTATCTACGGCAAAAAAGGGGTTTACAGCGTTAAGACGATAGCCTCCAGATGATGACGTCTTGACTGAGCGCTGTGGCCTGAACCTCAAGATGGTCTTGATATAACACGAATCACAAGAGGGTACACAGAACAGAATTATTTTTGAAACTGCCATTTTTCCTTGTCGCCATATACTCATTAACCGGCAATAATAACACTCTTGATTGTTTATAAAACAATATGTTGATTGATTGATTGATTGATTTGGTGTTTCTTAAGTCCACTTTATGCACAGTAAGGCTAATCGGGACTGGACCTACAGTTTAAAGTGGGATCCGAACCACTTGTGCCTCCACCGGGTATCGAACCCGGGACCCCTTGATTACAAGGCGACGACGCTACCACTGCGCCATCTGGGAGGCTAAAACAATATGTTGTGTACAAATATAAAGATAATACAATAGACTCAAGAAAGTTACCAGCAAATGTTTACGTTAAGAAATAAAGCACAACCTTGTAAAAATAACCAATATAAATAACACTATACCATAAGATTTTTATAGTTTAAAACAAAAGAGTGGTATAATAAATTACCAATGAGTTAATAATTCTAAAAACATCAATGGGAGTATAAATACCACCACCAATTCCCAAAACTAGAATTATATTTTAAACTACCCCTTGATATTAAAATTCAATTAATATTTATTACTATTATACTAGTAATGTTACTAATAATATTACAAATAAAACATCCACTATCAATAGGTATTTGTGGCGCTGTTGTGACCTCTTGTCACGGATACATTTTGGCTACTCTTTCCAGTGTTAAAAGTAAATAAGTTGATTTAAATAACTACAAAATTACTGGCGAAGGCATTTCTGTAACTCCAATGGATCAAGAGTTTAAGTAACAAAAAAATAACACCGTGAACCGCGAAATAAGAGAAACGAAATGTGAAACTTTCTGAATAATAATAGAATGCAGCATGATGGTATGCGCACATGCATTTCCATGAGGTACATTTCCATGCTTTGGATAATCCACGCTTGGCATAAACAGAGCCAGTCCTTGCAGAATATCAAAAAGGGGAATCACTAGATCGGGAATGTTTCTGGTAGGGGTGGACATAGAATGAGAACCGGTTTGCCTGAACTGAGGCACTATACTTTCTCCCACTGGTGTATAAATTCGTATAAAGAAGCAGAGAAAAGCTCATTTGAGAAAGCATTTTTTCACGCCGTAACTACGTACTTTTGGCCCTCTCAAGTCGACACGGATGAAAAAAGTTCGTGACGAAAGTTGCATAATATTGTTTGAAACTTATGCTCATTCTTTCCTTCTGCATAAAGAGGGTCTGTTATATTTCGTCGAGTGCTTTCAAAATGACGGCAGTGTAGAAAATTCTCTTCTCCAACGTTGCAGTGAATAACATCGATAGCTTCGCAAAAGTATGAAGACGTGGTAGCAGTGTTACCAAAAGCAGCACTTTGAATAATCTCTCCGAGCAGTGTTTCCAATTCAAAATTAAAATCCTAGAGTATACTTCATTGCATTTAAACATTAAATTAATTAGATATGCGTCTTTTTTCCATGTTCCTGAGCAGTGGCGGCGAATAGCTTCCAAAACTAAGGGGCCAAGGACAGTTTACATTCCATTGGTAGATAAGGTTTAGCATAGTGCGGGATCAAAAGTTGCAAAAAGTAGGGGGCAGCTGCCACCCCTCCCCCCCCCTAATCGCCGCCACTGTTCCTGAGTTGATGAATGAACGAATGATATCTTTAATATTTAGGGGTGTGCAGGAGAGAATTTTTTTGGTCGGGGCCTGATCGAGACGGGAATTTTTTTTAATCCCGACATTCGGGATGAGAAAAATTCCATTTCCCGACAAAGTCTGGAAATTTTAAAAACGGGAAATGTTCGAAATTTCCCGAAGCTCCGAAAATCTCGAATTCTACACGTCATTTTCAACTTAAGTGAATGTTTTTGCATTTCTGGAATAAAAACAAGCAATTTCCGATAAGTTCCAGAGATTTGCAATGCATAAAACGTCGAGAATTAACAACTTTTTGAAATGACCATTCGGTATTTCCCGACTGCTCGGGATCCCGAAAAGTCGGGAAGTCATTTCCCGATCCCGACTTTTCGGGATCCCGCACACCCCTACTAATATTACTTCGCGTTTCTGCTACTTTTGGCTAATTGCGAAGATGATAGTGAATGATGACAAGATGAAGGAACAATCACAAAGACACATGAGTAGGCATGAACGTCCGAAAGGGGTGGCAAGTGGGACCAGGCCCCCCCTGGAAAATGAATAACCCCCTCAAACTTATATATTTCACACATAATTTCATTTAATTCACAGTAATTTGTTAATTATTGTAAATTCGTTGAAGAAACATGATAATTTCAGAATGAAATAGTGTTGTTTGAGTGGGCATCACTATTATGGGGGAGAATATGCCTCCTTTGCCCCCTTCTCCCCTGGAAAAATCCAGCAGACGTTCATGTGGACAAGTTCCATACTAGGTACGGGCCCAGACGCCAGAAGGTCGTTAGTCTGCAAAATTCAGTACAGGGTGTGCTAGTTGAAAGTGGGATTGACATTTGGGTGTTTTGAGTATCAACTATACTGAGCTGCGGAAGGTTCTGATGAAATTGGTTAATAAATAACACAATCCAAATATCATTTTTGAGTTGTGAGTTTTTGCTTTGTAAGTCCATTTGATGCAGAGACTAATCAGGACTGGACCTACAGTTTAAAGTGCAACCTGCGCCACTATATGCCTCCACTGGGTATCGAACCCGGGATCACTTATTTACAAGGAGACGACGTTACCGCTTCGATACGTAATACAACTACGTATTATAACTCTTTTTTATCATCCCAGAATTTATTTATCAATATTTAATTTCGTGGGTACATGTTAAAACGTGCATAAAATCTTAAATACTCGAAAAGTATTTACGAGGAAAATTCTTGGGCTAAGGGCGTTGACTTAACGGGACATGGTTTCACGAAGGTTTAGAAGCATTTCTCTAGTGTTTAGGTCTTCGCCTTATCCAGGCTGGAAAGTCTAGTGTATACAATTTGAGGTCAGTGCGTATTATTTCTCCGCACTTGAAACACACTGTCAACATTTTGGCTCAAGGATTTTTAGAGGGAACTCAATTACGTAAAATCAGGGTTGGCATGTTTAAAACAAAAGTGTTTTAAACAACTTGTTTTAACGTTTAAAACAACTGGCTTTATTTTTTCACAAATGTTTAAAACATTTAAAACAAAGTGTTTGAAACATATTTTTTTCAAACTTGTTTAAAACACATTTTGATACTTGATGTTTGAGAGTTTGTGGTGCGTGTTTTGTAACTGTGCTTTTCCATTCAATGCATGCCATTCTGTTTATTGAGCATAGAAATCTGTTCAGTGGCTCAAAATATACATGTAATATATTGAATTAACAAAGAAACATACAGTGATGAATTGCCGTGGGTCACGTTTAAAACATCTGGTTGTTTTTTTATAGGTGTTTAAGATATTTAAAAAATTGAATGCTACATGGATGAAACCGTTTTGTTACTCACTTAACACACTGCAAAATGTGCACACTGTTCTTAATGTCAATATTTAGTTGCATTCACGATAAAACGTGAAGTATACAGTAGCTACCTCGTGGACTCAGTGGGACCTGGCAACTGTGGATTAGTTGAAGCTTCTCGAAAAGTCTTGAAGTAAGATTTAAGACCAACATAAATATATATTTTAAGAAGTTAGTGAAGCGTTTGCTTTATAACAGGAACACAGTCCATCCTTGGATGATTAACAGGTTCCTTATTAATCATTATTTTTAGAAAATAAGTTTTCTTGGCATTATGTTTCAAACGTTTTATTTGTTTAAAACATTTAAAACATGTTTTAAAAAAACTGTTTGTCTTGTTTCTTTAAAAGAAAACACAAATGTTGGCAACTCTGCGTAAAATGCGATAAAATACAATAGATAAAATCTCACAACGTAGGAAAAAAAAGCTGTGAATAATGAGTAGGGCTCCGAAGACGAGGCCCAACATAATATGTGTTCATTTTGGGTCATTGTAGGCCAGAAAAATGTGGCTTTTATTTGTCCTTTTTTTGCCTTTTTCGGCGTTTTTTGGCTTATTGGTTCTTTTTTTAACCTTTTTTAAGATCTTAACGACTTTTATTTGCAACTTCACCTTCATTCGACTACGTTTTTACTGCCCATTCTCAATTCGAGTCATCATCAGTTCATCACCTCTTAAACATCCTTTCTGTAGTAAAGAAATAAAAAAAAGAAAGAAAGAAATATATTTGAACCATCCCTGAAACGAGAGAAAAACATTTTTGGACGACTGAAGCAGAACTTGTCTGGAAGGTCGCGCTGTAAGTGGTAACTTTCTCTTGTTTTGAAGCTTTCAGTTTTTTCGCACTGTGTGTTCATACCACCAGAATTTTGTATCTTTTCTATTCATTAAATATGTAAACTGAAGTTATTAATTAATTTTGGATCACATTTATACGTCCTATTTTCCTTTTTTAGGTTTTTTTTTGGCAATTTATAGGTCTTCAACTTCGGAGCCTTAATAATGAAGTTTCCTTTGTTCAAGAATCTGAGATATTGCCATGTGAACAATCCTATGACAAGCGCTGATCAAGCATTCTGCAAACGATAAGCATCACCACTTTCTTGCTTTCGCGCTTCACTCCCACGTCACAAGATAAGTAGGTCATTGAGAGGCCGAACTTCACACGCACACAGCCATCAAACGTTCATGTTCCTCTGGTAGCTCAGTTGGTAGAGCGGTGGACTGTAGAGGTTTGTTGGCGTGGTTATCCATAGGTCGCTGGTTCAAATCCGGCCCGGAGGAAATTTTTTTATTTCTCTTTTTAAATGTTGTGGTTAATGTTAACTCACCACAGACTATGAAATACTTCTGGTTTTCTTTTTATTTCTCTTTTTAAATGTTGTGGTTAATGTTAACTCACCACAGACTATGAAATACTTCTGGTTTTCGCTGATCACTGATCTCGTAACATCATGGTGGGGAGATACTGCGCAAAACTGTAGTAGCTGCATTTTCTCAAATGAAATATTTTGACTATTATGCACAAATCATTAATAACTATGTGCTACCTATTTTTTCAGACAGACAAAATTTTCGCGAAACTCTTACGAAGTAATTGTTTCAGCCGATTTGGACTATACTTAATCTTAACGTAGTATATTTCGGAGTGTTTCGAGCATCCTAATCTCGCACCATAAACAGTATAGTAATAAATGTTTATTTATTACCAGTAATACCGACACAATTTTTTTTTTAAAAAAATAAAGCTTTACGTAAGTGTCGCACCCCACAATTTTGTAGTTGGTGTTTCAAGTTCACTTTATGCACAGTAAGGCTAATCGGGGCCGGATCCGAATCACTATGCGTCTCCATCGGGAATCGAACCCGGGACCCCTTAATGACAAGGCGACGGTGCTAACACTGCGCCATCGGGGAGGCCTGGTATTACGACATCCCCGCCCCCTCACCAGGTAAGTTTTCGATAACACTTCTCTCCAATTCACAGTATGAAACAGAGTAAACTTTAGCGTGATTTTCAAGGTTTACGAAAAGCAAATTTCAAATTTCAGCATGATACATGTTCATTAACAGTGGCGTAGTAAGGCGTGGGCTAAGTGGGTGACTGCCCGGGGCCTCGACCGTGAAGGCGCCTCTCGTCCCATGGTCTTGATACGAAAAATGTAATTATAGAAATTATAGAAGTGAGAAAAAAATATGGGAAGGGTAATTTTTGTGGGCAAAAAACTTAAGGCATTTTTTATATCTGGTTTTAAATTCGGCTACAGCCGGATTGCGCACACTTTCCCTGTTTTATCAGTGGTATCTGATAAGCGGCTGACAAGCTGTCACAATGTACAGGATTGCGCACAAGAATCCTTAAGAGATTTACTATTTTATTTCTAATTTCTCTCTCTCTTCCTGTCTAAAGAAAAAAACAGTTTTGCGCACAGACTTTAAAGCTATCAAAGTGGCAACATTCGATCAAAATCTGTGCGCAAAACAGGTCAGTGAGATGTGTGCGCAATTCTGGATCTAATGTGTGCGCAATTCTAGTTAAACTTTATAATTTGAATGAATTTCGCCAAATCGGGGTCGTAACATACAGGTTCTCTAAGCCTAAGGGGCCAGAAAAAGTAAAAATTATTGCCATATTCCTCATGTGAAACATTTACGGAAAAATCCACGATAACTAGCTTGGACATTTTTACCCATTTATTCTCTTCTTGAATAAAAAGCACTTTCACTTGTCTTTTCTTCTTTCTCTTGTCCTTGCACTCCCGATTTTAATGTGTCAACAATAAAGCACCTCCAGCTGCCACGAAGCAAGTGTCAGACATTTAAATGCTTGCTTTCTTTTCAACTTAAGGAGGGCATGGATATTAGCAGTTTTTCCTTCCTTTCTACAGCTTCAGATTTCAGCTCCCGGAAAACAGATAAAGCCATTTTTAGGGTGAATGAAATGATTAAATATCATTTTCGTCAGTAATTTATTAACATTATTATTATTATTATTATTACTTAAATATAATTTGCTGACGTATCCCTGAAGATTTGGTATCAATTCACATTGAGATTTCAAAGAACAGATGGGGACTCACATCTTAATCCTAGCTACGCCACTGTTTATTTAATGAGTGGTTACAACTCAATCAGTACAACCCAGAATTTTCCGCGAATGTACTAGTCCATTTTGCGTACATCGCTTGAGCGTTTTTCAGATGAACTTATATTTCATATCATTTCATCATTCTTTAAATAAATTAATGAATAAATTCATATGAACTGAGGGAATCTCCTAGTTAAGGATTTTTCTGGAACCTGAGGTTCATATTCTCCCCCCAAAGTTAGGACCCGAATTACGCTGCTGAAGCGGTTCATGCTGTTGCCGACCTCGTGGCGGAGTGGTTAGCACCGTGCTCTACGCCGCCTGGAGTCCCGGGTATGCAGAAAAAATTACTAAAGTGTATTGTTTTTGTACGAGGTATAAACAAATATCCATATAAGACAGATATGGTGTCGCTTGCAATAATTTTTGATGAGTATGAATGCTCTCTGTGGATATTTACCGAATTTATAAAATAACAATACTTTTTGACGCATTTTATGGATTACAGTCGATTTGAAGAGTTTAATTATGACATAGTCCTCCTCCGTGGCCGTGTGGTCTAAGGCGCTGTGTTTTGTGCTGCGACTGCAGGACGGCATGGGTTCGATTCCGCCTGGGTTAGCGGCCTGTGTATAGGACCAGTGGCAACCCACCATCGTGAGGAAATTGGGGAGCTATGAGTGAGTAGCGCAAGACCCACTTTAGACGAAAGCATTTCCTTAGCACTTTTCTTAACATTTATCCCATGACCAAAATCCTAACGTGTAAAGTGAGAAATCTTCATGGCATTTCTCAAGGATAGGCTCGTTCCGAATCATTTTTCGTAGCGTAACCAATCAGAAGCGACCTCTAGGTCACGAGTGAAGATATAATGGCGGCCGCGTGAGATGTAAACAATGTATCACTTCAAATTTTTAAAAGCCGATAACTATTCAACCAAGAGGAATAACGTTTCCTATAAAACTGTATTAGGTACAAAACAATGGCGCTGTTTAAATACATACTTTACAGCGCTTACTGTACACGCATGGAAGAATATTTTAGTTGTTTCAAATGTAAACACCGTGCACTCATCATATATGGTGTAACTCAAAGTGCCTTTCATGCTGTATATGTTATACATTGTAATCTCAACAGCTAACCGAAATGGTACATGAAATGCTCCCGCGTAAAGTACTATCTACTATGAGATTTCTGGAAGCATATACATAGCATTTATGCTAGCAAAAATGTTAAAGGAAATGCTTTCGTCTAAAGCCGGCGTAACCTGGTCACGGATATCTCCTATAACGGCTGAGGGTTCGAGGTGCTGACCCCACGTCACCCCGTTACCGGTTGAAGATCTTCACACCTCTAAGTAGGAATGGAAGTAGGGAGATAGGCCAAGGCCCTTACGGACTGTAGAGCCACGGGCAGTGATGTGCCGTAGACTATAAGTTTACATCTACATGCGTTGTCTACACGTAATCTACGCGTAGATTACATTGGGTTGTAGTTTACATAGACTACGTAGACAATCTAAAGTGCATTAAAATTAATTTTTAAGGGTTTCATGAAAGGAAAGTGACATTTTCAACTATATTGTTTCCTAACGAAATGAAAAGAATCCTATTTACAACAATATTTGTCTTCTCTTCAACAACAGATGGCAGTCGTGAGCCAAGAGTGGTCTTTTCCCCATAAAATACTAGAATGTTTCTTATATTAGGTTTCTTCCTAGGTTAGAAATTGTTAAAATTTGGAAGAAAGAGTATGAAGAATTCTTCTCACACATCAGCAACTGATACGCAGTATAATTTTCTTTTAATTCCACGGCGCCCTTTGCTAAGATCATCTTTCGCCATGTTGTTTACATAGATTACGTCATCTACGTGTATAAAATAGTCTACGTGTAGAATGTAGACTATAGTTGCTTACGCGTAGACGCACATCAATGGCCACGGGTTATTATTATTAATTATGACATTCATAAAAAGGCATGTTCTTAAAAATTACGAGCTGTACTGGCAACACCTATCGAGTCAGAGGGCAGTACCAGGTGTTCCCGACATTTGACTGTTATTCAATCAATGCCCAGATGAAATAAGAGTTGAAATTTATCGTACAAAAACTAACCTACCTGTATATACTTTCCAATTTGCTTTTTTTCCTGCAATTTCCTGTAAACTTAGTTCGGAAAACAGATGTATTTAAGTCTTTTGTTTTGTGTGCCTGTAGACGAGGAATTTTCGATAAAGACTGACACTAAACGAGTGATTATAGCTTACATAATTCGTGCATCTCATCTTTTCGTTATAGCGAAACCATGTGTAACATTGGTGACGCTTCAAACACACGGGGAAATAATTAACAGAAACATCGACCCTGAATATGAAGGGAAAGTGCATGAAAGAGTGAAATATGGCTGAAATTTTTGAAAGGGTATTAATTTTCTGTGTACTTTGGACAAGAAGTTATTCAAAAGTTTCCCCCAGTGGAGCTAGCCACTGCACAGGAAGCTGTACAATACAAACAAGCAAGTTAATTAGCTTAGTTTGATGTTTGGTTTCGAAGTCAACGAAGGGGGAAGAACATTTAGGTAGGTGGCAGCACCTACCGTCCAACGAACATAATGCACATCTGGACAACATGGAGTGATTGCCTAGCATGCTGACGCACGTATGTTGAGCAGGAAAAACAAATAACCAAACTAATTAACTCTCTCTTGTTTAAAAAGATAATATATCGTAATGATAGCATCGCATTCATCTCCTGCAGGAAATAACTAAGCATAAATTTCAACAGGTGAGGTTCAATTTGAAGCAGATTTCCTTAAATATCATCCTTTCCAGGGGCGCCGAATTGTCAAAATTATTGGGGGGGGGCTCTGATCACTGAAATAAATTAATGAATGACTCATTCTCTCCCTTTTTTAAGTTTTGACCTCAGAGTTCGGAATCTCATAAAAGCCCACGAATTCCTAAAAATATCAAAATTTTTATTCACAGTTCTAATGCAGAATATTAATTGTCCACGGATTTATATTTCACAAGTTTCGTCAACCATAATAGCAAAATATTCCCGACTTTTAATATCTGCTACCACGGAGCGCAAAACAAATCTCCCTAACATATCAATAATCTCGTTCCGAATGTCATGTTAGAGCCATTTGTAGCCCAAACGTCCCATCCACTACCCTAGTTCATGCACATCGTCTCTTGAAATTCTTTTTAGTAAAAATTTTAACAATACTCATAATTACATACTTAGTATATAGTAATAAGTCATGTGTTTTGCTGTCTCTGGTCATAGCCCACCCAAACTTGATGGTTTTGCGGTCTCAGACCCCCAAATTGATTGTCTCGAACATTTCAAATGTGTATTTAAAGTTAAGTTCATGTGGCACAATTAAGAGTAAACTTTATAAGAGAAGCAAAATAATACATTAAATACTTTAAAGCAAAATTATTTGGGGGCTCTGCCCCCACATCGTTAACATTGGGGGGGCTCGAGCTCCCTCAAGCCCCATGGAGTCGGCGCCTATGATTTTATCTCAAAATAAGTTACTAGCGCCGCCAAGCGGATAGCGAACCAATCACAAAAACAGTAGATAATTAGTAGTATGGTTATTTTCTCTCTAATAGGTCTTGCCTAGATTAAATCATATGATTAGAACAGTGTGCAACATACCACACTGTACAGTGGGATCCATGAGTATTACCGTGCAAATTGTCCCATGTCCGTGCACTTTATTTAAAACAATAAGGTAAAAAAATAAGGTAAAGTGTTCCCCTGTGCATAGCACCACGCCATGAAGGTGTATAGGGGGTGTGGGGGTAACGCCCCACACTTTCTTGATCCGGTCGTGAGTGGGGGTTATGTGATCAGCATCACGCCCCTGACCGCCTTTACCCCCCAGGGTTTCCCCCAGGTTATTCGACGCTGGGTAGGCGCCGGGGCCGCTTCCACCGTTAGAAAAGTTCCCGGATTTGAACCGGCCGGGGATCGAACCCGGGACCTTGAGCATGGTAGTCAGACCCGTTACCGACTGAGCCACCGCGGCCACTTAAAACAATAAGAGAAAACTCAAAACAAGCTGTTGACAACTTCTGCACCAACACACATAAAAATCCATCGCTTAAAAACACGGAGGATGTAAGAGAAAAATTTATGAAAATTGTCATGGACAATTTGCACGGTAATACTCATGTACATACAGGGGTGTGGCCAGAAAATATTGTAAAGTCCATTATTATGATTGTCATTATACAATGGTAACTGTTATAACTAATTAATATAAACCAACTTTATACCACATTTATTACTAGTGTTCTTAGTAATAGTAGTAGAATATTCTTGGTAAGATACTTCTACTCGATCTACTTATGAGTGAATATCTATCAAAACTGTTATTCATTATTATTTTCCATTTCATATAGTTAGCTTACTGAAATATCGATTCTATTTTTGGTACTAACTTTTACTACATGATGGGAAATTTTAGTCATAAAATTTTGTTGTATTCTCTCATATAATTTTTGGAATTTTGAAAATTATGGAACCATTTATTCTTTGAATTAATTGTAGAATATGAAGAGAGAACCGGATTCGTATATTTTACACTAAATCTTTTCGATCTAACGCAATCTAGCACTTTACTCTGTTGAAAATTGAGAAGAAGTTTTCTCGGGAAATCAACCAGGAGATTTCCTAATAGACGTCCGAGCTTTCAAGAGCTAACACCATGTGTGAAATGAAACATTTGTTCCAATCATGCAGTCATTACTTTTACCTGATTATAGGTAGGTTGAAAAAACCTTCACCATTGCATTTCTCGTAAAATTATAGCCCAATTTAATACGTATATCACATCACTCCCTTCCCACTTAAAACGTTTGAGTTGAATTCAATATGGCGGCCACCAATATGGCGGACGTCGGCTTGGAAAACATCAATATGGTTCCCCCTAAGCCTAACCTGTTTCTATCATGATCATTTGTACCCAGTCTAACTTCTTCAATTTTTATAGAAGATGTTAAGGGACTTTTGAATCACCATGTATATTTTTAGCACGCCAGATTGAATCTCGGGAAGAGCTTTTTGTTTCAGTGCTTCGCTGTAAAACGCATGGCAGTTAGCAAGAGTAAAAGATGAAAGAAAAGGTGATTTTTCTGTATTGGTGTTATACTTCATGCTGTTGAATTCATATTAAGGTGAGATAGCTATGTCATTGTCGACCATTAACCAACTAATGGTAACAGTATGGTATAGGGAAAACACATTTCACTCGTTCATTTCGTCATTTTTTGCATTCGTACTTACCTATTATGCATTGCGAAACATTGTTTAAGGTAGGATTTCGCTTCTTTCACTAAATAGCTTCAATTTTCCACATATCGAGTAATTATTGTTCGTTCCTCTCACACACAATATGGCGGAGAAATCTTGACTAGCGTCGTCGATGATTAGTGGGTTTGCAGTGTTGCAACCTTCTTCACCGAAAAATATCTACTTTCGTGTTTCTCATTTTGTTCCGGGTTCGAAAACCCCACGAACCATGCACGGATAGCCACACACACCATTGACGGATAGCCCCACAAACCATTCTAATAGCCCCACAAACCATTCATAAATACACAAACCATTCATAAATAGCCCTACGAACCATGCACGCAAGGTTAGGTTAGGTTCTGTTAGGTTAGGCAAACATAGTTAAAATTGTCATGTTCTGGCAAAACAATGGCAAGTTTGGAAACACTGACCGGGGTTACGTCATAGAACGCACCGGGCATTTGATTCACGTAGTCGAACGTAATGGAGGCAAGAGCGTTTGTGCATCGGAGAGACATCAATGTCGAAAAATACATGATTTACCGGCCGAATAAGTTGAACGAAGGGAGAAAAGACTTCCACGAGCTTTCAAAAGTCTACAAAAACTCAGTTCCGTATGTAGTTTCTCCTGTAAATTTGAAGAACTGTGTTTTCCCTATACCATACTGTTACCCAACTAATAATTATTTCATTATGTCGTCATTACAATAGAGTTAGTTTCAATAATGAATTGCAGTGTTCAGAATTTTCCTTGAATCTGTCATTTTTGTAGACTGGCAGGACACTATTTCTTTCTGCACGTAGTATGGTGACATCTGTGAAGCTTTTCAAAAAAAGCAAACGTTTCTCCTAATTTTTTTTTCTCGCTTCAGTTCTTGAGTTTTTCCATCTATGCTCAATAGGACCCTTTTATATGTTTAAATTGCTTTGGGGATTTCAGAACTCCCATGATGCAACGGGAAATAACCAGAGCACACCGAGCGATGGCACATATCCTTTCAAGGCTATTCAGCCATCTTCATACTCTTTTTCCTTCTCGATTGGTCTCTCAACGAGATTGGTTCCTGAGTAAGGGAATTGGATGGATTGGCGAAAGAAGTGATTGATTTCGCTTGTTACTCTTGCTTGATTGGAGTTGAAAGATTAAAGACAATTATTGACGCCTCTGAAGGCTTCCAATCAGGAATTGAATCTTAGCACTCCCCGTTGTAACTTCATTTTGTTGATACTATGCTCAGTGCAGGGCCGGATTTAGATCGTGTCAACGAATTTAACAGTACTGTGTAATTTATACAGTGTAATTTTGGTGCACTCATATTTAACGTTATGTAAAATTCATTAGAAAAGTTTTCATTTCGCTAAGAAAAATTAAAGGCTAATGTACCATATCAGTGTGACGTCATGCTGCAAGATTGAGTCCAAACAAATTTCTCGCGTGGTTTTACCCTGTGATATAGCATTGTGTTTTCCATTGCAAGGGGTAACTTTAAGAATTCTGACAGCAGTTACTAAACAAAATTGTGATGCGTTTTGTATATCGATGTAGAGATAAGATTTCGGAGAATACGTCGATATATTACACATACCTTACAGAGGAGAATGAAATGAATAAATGGAGTAAGAAATCGAATATAGCGAATGCTCTAGCGGCGTCCGATCCGCTGCAGACACGTGAGCATGCTGAACTCCCAGAATTCATATCGGCAGCGTCACTGAAGGTTAGCTTGGGCTGGCTCGGTTGACCTTCGGCTGTGTTCGGAAACGGAACAGCTCGATGCTCTGTAAGGTACGTATAATATATCGACGTACTCTCCGAAATCTATTCTTTACATGGATGTAGCCTACGAAACACATCACATTTTTTTTTTCCAAAACTGTTGTCGCAACCATTAAAGCTACTACCCCTTGCGATGGAAATTCTAATGTCATAGTATACGATAAAACCACGTGAAAATCTTGTTTGTGTTCAAATCGTGCTCAGTTGTATGTTGTGACGTCACCACTAATATGGTCCATTACTCGAAAATTATGTTTCAAAACAATTGAATGATGTCGGACGAACTTGGCCTTGAACAAAAAAGTTGTGTAAAGAAGCGAATTGTGGCACTACTGGGTGGGTGTAGTCTGATTCATAAGTATTATTAGGAAAATTGATTGATTTGCTTTATTTTAATTCGCTTTCTGTGCTACCTTTGGGTAATTTGCGAAAATGGGGATGAGTGGAGACATGATGAAATTGATGAATGGACACTCACAAACATCCTTGCCCAGATTCGAACCCGTGACCCCTGGCGTCGTACCGTGCTAACCACTCCGCCACGGAGAACGGCCTGCTACCAGGAAATTTGTCCATCAGCATGTTCATTCTCATTGTTTTAAAAATTCAATCAAAACTCCAGACAAAATGTTGCACAACCAATGAAAATCGTAATGGGAAATTTGACGAACAGTACCTATGCATGCCACCGTACCGTGTATAAACATGGTAATGGACAATTTGCTTGATAATATTTACATCCCACTTTACTAGGCAGAGTATGATAAAACTTTTATTTCTTTGAGGAAAATGAAGTCTGTTAAGAATAATAGAAACACTGCATTCTATGATGTGTATTTGTTTGGTGCTGCCAACTGGTGGCTGAGTGTAGAACTTATCAATGTTGGTGAGTAGTATGTGTGGTACATCACAGAGTATTCTGTGTTAGCAGTCTCGACTGCATGGACGTTGATTTTTCTCGTTCGTTTTTTCTCTGTCTGTAATATTCTTGTACGCTAAACACAATATATGCTAGTGCTTGAAATTGATACTTTGACTATTTCTTCAAATAACTTTAACAAAGTCCATTGAAGTATTCGTTTGTAAGAAGAGAGAATTAATATAATAATTGTGTAGATACTAACTTGGTGCACAAACTGAAAGTTATACATATGCATTGAACAGCGGTCACGTGTTTTTCGTAAATAAAAAGCAGATTTCTAAATAGGCGAACATTTTGAAACACCCAAAAAGGATCGTTTAAAGGGTAGAGTTATTATGCGGGAAAGTGTAATCTCTACTGTAAGCAAGACGGGATAGTTCTGACTCTGACGCGGTGAGCTCGTCGGTGTCACCAGTTGATGCAGAACCTGATGGTGCTTGGTGCGGTGGTTCCTTCTTTCGGTTGTTCCAAGAATGGCAGAAGAATGTAAGATACAATCTCTCTCGTGAATCTGTGAACCAAGGCCGCGCATAACGGTAGAGAAGGGAAGAAATCGACTTGGTGGAGCAAAGCAATGCGCGCTGCTGCAAATTGCTGGTAGCTGAGTGTAGTTATTCAACATCGTGTTTCCTGCATTACGTGAAAACTGAAATTTGACTGTAACTAACGAACTGCACAAGGTAGAGACAATTGTAAATCCTTAGGTTATTTTTCACCGTCAACGGAGCTATTAAGATTACAGTCTCGGGTCATATCTGTTAAATTGTGTAAAGAATGCTGTTTATGAATGTACCCACTTAAATATTTATCTTTCCTTGCAGGTTTCTAAGGAAGAATGGCTTAATTTAGTGTAGCCAACGGTAGCAGTGCAGAGCTAGGGTAAGCCGACGAGATTCTTACAATATAATTGATAAGCAGTTTCTTCAATGTTTATTGTCTGTGATCACTGGCGTAGGCAGGATTTCTTTTCGGGAGGGGCTGGAATTGTAAATGCAGATATTATGACCGAATCACACTGAACTGGATATTAAGTTACTTGGCGCTGAACTGGCTACCTGCCCGCCCGGATGTGAGGCTGCCTGGCTGGTTTGGAGAAATAGAACCAGTGATGTGCGTCTACGTGTAAACAACGATAGTCTACATTCTACACGTAGACTATTTTATACACGTAGATTACGTAATCTATGTAAACAACATGGCGAAAGGTGATAACTTAGCAAAGGGCGCCGTGGAATTAAAAAACATTATACTGGGTATTAGTTGCTGATGTGTAAGGAGAACTTTTCATACTATTTCTTACAAATTCGAACAATTTCTCACCTAGGAAGAAACCTAATATAGGAAATATTCAAGTGTTTTATGGGGAAAAGACCACTCTTGCCTCACGACTGCCATCTGTTGTTGTTTTTTGCATACTATTTATCTTCCTCAATAGTTGATAATAGAAGAGAAGATAAATTTTGTTGTAAATAGGGTTCTTTTCATTTCGTTAGGAACCAATATAGTTGAAAATGTCACTTTCCTTTCATGAAAGCCTTGAAAATTAATTTTAATGCAGTTTATATTGTCTACGTAGTCTATGTAAACTACAACCCTATGTAATCTACGCGTAGATTACGTGTACACAACGCATGTAGAAGTAAACTTATAGTCTACGGAACATCACTGAATAGAACTCTGTGGAACAGCCAATCAGAGCAAAGGTTGGTCATATGAAGATAATCTATGAGTTTGAAAAGGGGAGTTTTTGTCTGTGGTTTCCGAGTGTTGGCTGTTTTTGTTAGTTTCTCGATAAAAAAAGGAAATAGATGGCGTGCAGTGTATTCGTGTTCAGTTCATTAATCTATAGGTATTTATACAAAGCGATGAGATGTGTACGTGACAAATATGATTAGCCGCAAATGAAAATCTTTATTATTATAAGTAATTAAATTAAATGTTTGAGTTTTTTTAAAAAAATATGATTGAATCCTGCGAATCTCGTGTATGAATATGCATACCCGAGTTAATTAAAAAGCTTGTTCGGTATGCATTGATTGTCATATGTTTTCCAGCCAATCTCTAGTACATACTTTTCCATTATAATTTTTAATAAAAGCACAAAGCATTAATTCTCCTACAACATTCTTCAAATTGCTCGTCCATCTTTACAGAGATTGTCTTCCCTGCGCAATTTCTTATGGGAACAAAAGACTATCGACAAGTAACAAGCATAGACTAAAGGGTAACAAGTATAGTGTGAGTCGAAAACTAGTAAATGGGTAGCCAGTCCAGGGCCAACTAGGGCATTCCTACTGGAAATGCAGTTCCATGTGATTCAGGCTTTACATACCTGTTTTCTTCGGAAGCGGCACACACAATCACAATGGAGGGGATTGGGTTATAAAATTGGAAGAGGGGGTTTGCAAAAACAGTTTACTTCCTCTTGTTAGATATGGTTTAGCATAGTGTGGAGCAAAAGTGGCGGAAGTAGGGGGGCAACTGCCCCCCTCTAATCGCCACAAGTGCACAATGAAATGTTTCGCATATTCAGAATTATCCACTCTCAAAAATGGCAATTATGGGTACTTTTAGAGGGGGGAGCAGTGGCGTAGCGCAGTTCTCTGGGGGCCCCCCTTAAAAATAGGCTATGATGCCAGAGTGGGACGGACGTACTCATACACTAGTTAGCTAGTCCACAAAATTTCAATATGTAATAAAAATGAACTTACAAAATTACACAAAATAATGGCCACCTTTAACTCATACGGTGTACCCTGCGTGTCAGGGGATGGCTCTTAGGGCAAAGGGGTAATTGCCCCTGGACTCCACTTCCTACTGAGTTTGTGGGCCCTTTGAAGTAAAACGTAACAGGTGTAGATAATGTGGGAAATTCATTTCAGCTCTTTATATCAATATGAAAAGGCTTGAGCCCCCTTGAAAATATTTAGTGTGAAGTTACATTTTAAATAGCCTATCATGTGTAAAACTAATATTAGCGATAAAAGGTCATGAAATACCAAGTTTGATGTGTATAGTGTATCAATAAGGAATCGACTGGTTGAGCAACTAAATCCTTCTACTGGATTCATAACTGTAGACAATTGACACACTACACTACGTTTACGACAAACTGCGTAGCTACAAAGTACGAGATGAGGGGTATTTTCCTTTCGATTGCTATCTGCGAAGCAAGTAAGTTAATTCTACATTTCGGAGGGGATCCACGTTACAAGTTACCCAGGCCCCTCTGGCTCAGACAATACTTCACTGCTTATTATCGCAGACGTCGTCATATGATGTTACTGGGAACCAAATTTCTGTTTCCTTTCGTAAATCGATTTTTTTTATAAGCGACACTATCTGTGGAATTTCTGTGATTATGTAATATTTCAGGAGCACATTGTGGGGCCCATACACCCCGGGGACCCCCAGCATTGCGGGGACGGCTGCTACGCCACTGGGGGGAGGGTGGTATTTACCACTCTGGTTTTCCAGACTTCTTTACTGCTGTCCATTGATATTTTATCAACATTTCTGGAGGGTTGAAGCCCCTTCAGCCCCCTCCGCTTACGCCAGTGTGGAGAAGTGGTTGTACCGGTGCAAATAACGATATTTTTTACTTGTCAACTGAACGTTCCTAAGTTCACGATTTTTCTAAAGGTAAAATATAAGTGTGAACTGTCGTTTTTGCATGATAATCTTCAATATTCTTCATTGAGGATAGCCTAACGAGTTTTATGTTTGCCCTGGTCCGAGCCAATAGAGAGCAGACCAACGCCCAATGGCTTGCTTGCATTTCGTTTACGACCCAATCAATCATGATCGCTTAATGTCAGCGGCAGATGCAGGCCAACTGAACGGTAAGTAGTGGTGGACAATAGACGGTTCCGCGGCTACTTCAATTTACATTTACTAGATGGCACTACTGATGTACAGATCTTATAATCGCAATTGTGTGCATTATTATTCATTTATCTAAATTGCTGCTTCAGTCGTAATTGTGAATTACATTTTCACCTTACATATTATATAGTAATTCAGTTTTTGCCTTTTGGTTATAGCACACGGAGCTTAATTTTTAAGATGTCTAAAAAAAGTTGTGTTGCAAAACTTGTTAAACTCCATATGAAATAATGTACAATTGGACGAACAGGGATGTTTTTTATGTGTACTAGCGACCGCCATTTTGTAAGTTAATCACATTGCTTGGCGTTTAAAACTGTAGGTCTAGTCCCGATTAGTCTCTCTACGTATAGAGGCCGACTTTGGGGGAGCAAGGCACTTTGCCCCCTCAAAATTTATCTTAACTTAGCGTCTCTGTAATCTGCACATAAAGTAAACTTAAACAGGAAATTTGCTAATGTGATTTCTCTCATTTGCTTATTTATATAGTAGTTAAAAGCATATAATGAGTGTAAGAACCTATTTATAATTTCCTGCATTAACACACATGAGCATAACGGGACATTATCTCTGCTATTATCTCCCATATTTCAGTTTGTGGTAGAAGCTTCAACTTGCATATTCACCAACCTCGCCGTTATATGTTCCTTGGAACACACCAGCGCCATCTCTTAGCGAGCCGTAAAAGTCTCTTTCACTTCGTCCGGAATAACATATCCTTTGAAATGAACACAGATTTAATCACTTTTTATGTGAGTGGATCTCATAGACATCGCACAATTTTTCAGCTTCAGAAGATTTTTTGATGACGTACTGAAGTTTGAAAGGGAAGCTCTGTCTGTTCTGATAAGGATAACACTTTTGCAGCAAACGCTTTACATTTCTGAGCACCCCCCTCTTTTTGGCTTTGGGAAAGGTTTGCAGTTTACACGAGCGTTCTTCTTGAACAGTTTCTGACAAAAATAATTATTTTTGCATTTCGCCGGAAAGAAAACCAGTGTTGCCAGTATCGAAATATCTGTTTCAAAATAGGAAGTTCAGAAATGAGAGAAGTGTTAGGATATTTTTGAAGGATTCGGTTATACAGGATGATTAAACGCACAAAGGCCCAAATTGTGATTGTCAATGACGTGTAAATTGAACATGGCACGATTTTATACATACAGAATACTAGAAATAAATTATGGTGTTAAAATGTGGAAACCAAAATCACATGTATAATTCCAGTTGCTCTGAAAGTAGATTTTGTCTGAGGGTTTTTCTGTATCATAGACGTAGCAAAGTGTGTGAACAGATAGGTTATTGATTGACTGATAGAGTGAGTGAGTAGGTATTTTAAGTCCATTTTATGCACAGTAAGGCTAATTGGTACTGAATCTACAGTTTAAAGTGTTATCCAAACCACTATGTGCTTCCACCGGGTATCGAACCCGGGATTACAAGTTGACGGTGTTACCACTATATCATTGGGGAGGCCTATACACGCACATTATATTAAATAAATGCCATTATATGAAAATTAATTAATCATGTTTTTGTTTTGTTATTATTACGTACATAGGTAAAAAGACTGTATAAGAATATATAGAGATACAGCACGTAGGCTATTCATTATCTAGCTTAGGTGTAATTAATATCGCAAAAAGATAACAAAATAATAAAAACAACTGCTCTGGCTGGGAAATTAATGTCAAATAGATGAAGAATGCAATATTTATTGAATAAAAATTGCTGTTATATCCAGTAGACAAAAAGCAAAGTTCGTGATTGATATTTTATGCATATTATTTTCAGTAGCAGTGTGCGTAAATCCTTGCCACTGTCTTTCAAAGCCGTATGATCCCAATATAATCCTTGCCTTCCAATAAGTTCCACGACAATAAATAGCCTTCGATTACACAACAAATACTTAGAAAGTTTATTTTAATTATTCAATTTCATTACTTGATAAGTGTTTCTGGGGGGTCCGGACCCCTGGACTCCCCCTAAATACGTCATTGGATCAAAGGTCCTTCCGGCGCTATATACCCTCCGCAGTCGGAGGACTATTTAGCAACCTTGGCGTTCACAACTTCGCAAGGGAAGAAACCAGGGTTGTTAAAAGTTCAGAGACCTAAAAATTCTAATTTATGGGTTTTCTTAGGTTCCGCTGCAGGACCGGAACCTTTTTCCTCCAACAATTTAAATTCGGTACAACTTGTGAATTGTTTCATTTAAAAAAGGTTCCTGGACCGTATATAAATTCATTCGGAAAAAAGTTCCTGGACCGTATTTAAATTGATCCGGGGAGAAAAGGTTCCTGTACCGAATTTAAAGTGATCCGGGGAAAAAGGTTCCTGGACCGAGTTTAAATTGATCCGGGGAGAAAAGGTTCCTGTACCGAATTTAAAGTGATCCGGGGAAAAAAGGTTCCTGGACCGAGTTTAAATTGATCCGTGGAAAAAAGGTTCCTGGACCGTATTTAAATTGATCCGGGGAAAAAAGTTTCCTGGACCGAATTTAAATTGATCCGGGGAAAACGGTTCCTGTACCGTATTTAAATTGATCCGGGGAAAAAAGGTTCCTGTACCGAATTTAAAGTGATCCGGGGAAAAAGGTTCCTGGACCGTATTTAAATTGATCCGGGAAAAATAGGTTCCTGTACCGAATTTAAATTGATCCGGGGAAAACGGTTCCTGTACCGTATTTAAATTGATCCGGGGAAAAAAGGTTCCTGTACCGAATTTAAATTGATCCGGGGAAAAAAGGTTCCTGTACCGAATTTAAATTGATCCGGGGAAAACGGTTCCTGTACCGTATTTAAATTGATCCGAGGAAAAAAGGTTCCTGTACCGAATTTAAATTGATCCGGGGAAAAAAGGTTCCTGTACCGAATTTAAATTGATCCGGGGAAAACGGTTCCTGTACCGTATTTAAATTGGTCCGGGGAAAAAAGGTTCCTGGACCGAATTTAAATTGATCCTGGATAGAAGGGTTTCTGGACCGTATTTAATTTGATCCTGGAACGTATTTTAATTGATCCGGAAAAAAGCTCCTGGACCGAATTTAAATTGATCCTGAAGAAAGGTTCCTAAACAGAATTCAAATTCTTTACAGATAAAAAGGTTCTTTACGGTCCAGAACCTATTTACACTTGCTGCTTTTCTCCCCTGGACCGGAATTGAATTTATTTATAATTCCTGGACCTATAACAACCCTGGAAAAAAGAAATGCGCTCTCAACTCCTTGAAACACGAATCTAAACGATGTCAGCCGAACATCATGAAACCGCTGATTCGTTGCTTCACCAGCTGAAAAGGAGGCCAGTGCAGTTTCAGTAAAATCGCATGACGCATACCAAAGCGCGTAATAAGTTAAAATTCAAAGCGAGCAAACCCGAAATTGTGAAAGGATGACAATTCAAGCTGGAGGGTAGCAGTAACGAGCACTAATCTCGGAATCTATTTAGGAAAGATTCAGAAACTGCGTTCGTATATTTCTTCTCACGGGACCAAATAGATAGACTCTTCGTTAATTGCTTAATATCTTCCAAAGGAGCAAAACGCTGATTCCATTGCATATTTGATAATTCGCACGAGAGCCTTCTTGTTGGCGCTTCTAATGGTTCGGCCGTGACTGTCCCTGGCTGGATTCATTACGTAAATTCATGAGTCGGTTTGCTTTGATCTCGAGTCGGCGCGAATCACGTTCCGCCATTAGGACGAATAGGAGATCCGAGAAGGTAGAAAGAATTTCCATTGGGCTCTGGTTCGATAACAGTTTCTTGTGTGAATCCGGGTCGTGTTTCTTAATGTTATTTTGTTTGTTCCCATTGGTGGATTTAGCTGGAGGGAGCACTTGCCCCCTCCCAAAAGTGACCACTAAGTATTATAAAAAGTAGAGGAAAAGGTCTAAATATGGCCCCCCTTTTCATTTTGTCATTTTCAGAGGAAAAATATTAAAATATCAAGCACCTGCCTTTAAAATGCATATCTATGAAATATATACTTAAAAGTATAGAAACTCTCCATTTGTTTTTTAAAAAAAAGCAATTTCCAAAAAATGGTGAAATGAAGTATTTCAAAATTGTGGTCTAAATATGGGCTACTAGTGGCAATATCACAAAAAGCAATTAAAATTGAAAGAAAACAGTAATTTGTCGCTAAAACATTATAAAATTCATATTTATGAATAATCTGTTGTTTTGAAAATCACGCGGAATGGGAAGAATCGAAATTAAGAAAAACATCCAAATATTTGTTGGAAATGTGATCTCAAAATTAGACCTCATTTCATAGCCCATATTTAGACCATCACGCTATCTTTCTCTTCAATTTATTTTTGCTCTCTGTGGTACATATTTCACAAACAAATCATGGTATTATATAAGCCCACATTTGTTTTATGTACCGCTAATATCATAACCTATACAAAGCAGATGAGAATTCAGAAAACGCTGAGTTAAAACATACCTGCAAAAAGTTTTCGGAGGTCGCAATTCTATAACAGCGTCCAAGGCCGAAACTAACCACCACTTCTCTTGCGAATTGGCGCCGCAACCTTTGTCCTTGACAGATAACCAGTTCCAATAGCCTCTGCCAGGCTGCAGCACCCGGGAGTGCTGATAACTCCAAAACCCATATTTAAACCTTCGCCCATATTTAGACCTTCTCCTCTATTGATTGATTTGCTTTATTTTACTTCGCTTTTGTCCCACTTTTGGCTAATTGCGAAGATGGGGATGAGTGATGATATGATGAAATTGATGAATGGACACTCACAAACATCCATGCCCAGGCCGGGATTCGAACCCAGGATCCCTGGCGTCGTAGTATAAAAAGTATTGACAGCATCAAGGAACAAGAATGTTCGACCAATTATTTTGCAGATAGTAAAAAGTAAAAGAAAGTTGAGCGCAAATACATTCATTGAAACTATATTTACTATACCCTGTCCCAACTATCTCTGGAACAGGCGAACAAAAACCAGTCTCTACGCAAGTAGTGACGAGACGGCTCACCTATGACCACGTGAGAGGGAATGGGATTGCGTGGATGTGAGAAAGCGACTGCGGTTGCCGCCCCCCATCCCCTGCCGCTATGCACGGCCTTGCTCCAGAGATCACTGGGACAGGGTATACTTACGCCTCTCAGCAGAGGTGAGGATCATCCAACAAGGGTGACGTGTAGTCAGCACGAGGAACCTCCAGTCATTGTTGTAAATTTCCATGACTGGGTTATGCTAGTCGTTCGTAGCTCCCCAATTTCCTCACGATGGCGCGTGGTCCCATACGCAGGCCGAAATCTCAGGAGAAAAGTTGTTACGCTTCCGCCAGGTGACTCGAACCCCCTGCTATTATTAACATGGTTCTTGTTGGGAAGCCTGATGTGAAGAAACCAAAAGGAATAGCAATATTAACATTGAGCTGAAGGATGTCAATAACGTTGGTGAGTGGGTTGATTTAATCAGGGTGAAAGGGGGCAAACGTACGTTGCTGCGAAATTAAACCTTCGGGTTTAGGATTACCAGAGACTACACAATTCCCTTGGTCTACAGTGGCAAATTCAAAATATTTTCTCATCCGTACAGCCCTTTTTTATGGTTATATTTTGGTCCCTCCTTGTATTCGTGAGAACAGGAGTGTTTGGATTCGCCGCTGCTTGCCTGTGGCCCTCTCCAGGGGCAACGAACGAAGTTGGCAAACACTTTTGTATGTTCCCTCGAGCGACTGACTCTGGCCGATTCATTTCCTTTGAGACAAAGCGTTTTATATTGCCCATCCAGCAAAATAAAGAGCTGGGCATTAACTGGAGATGGGTGGAAATTCCACGGTTACTTCCGGTGTACTTGTTGCACGCATTTTTTAGTGCGTGTGTTCATCTTCGCATGAATCGACAAAGTTATACATCCTTATTAGCAAGGATTGAATGTGAGCTGCTGTTTTAATATGTCCTGCACCTGCACGGGAAGGCTGGTATGGATTATTTTTTTCGAAATCGGAAAGTTATGATTTTTTTTCGCGATACTGTATGTGTAATACAGCGTGTCCCTTCAAACCTCCCACATTTCAATTCATCATTGCTAAAAGGTTAATGAAGCATAATGGAATGCGAGTGGTATGTCACGTGCCAGTTCCGACAACACAATGAAAAATGCAAGGAAGAAATGTTTCCCGAAAGCGACGATAGATGGCAGCACGCCATATAAAGAAGAGAAGAGTTCATTGTAGAAACTAGGAGCGGAGAAGAGCGATTATATATATTACAGTAAATGCAAAATACATAAAAGAAGAGTATAAAAATTATAGAAGGAGTGAATAAAATGTTGTAAATAGCCAATTAAGATAAATAAGAATATGCTCGTATATGAAACAATTATGAAAGTTAATAAGTGAGCAAATGAATTCAGAAGTGTATCTCCTTTTTGATCCTAGTGATCAAAATTTGATTTAATACCTCTGACGAGGAGAACATCGTCAGCTTTTGTATTTGTCCGTCCCTCGGTGGCGCTGTGTCAAATTAGACGCCTCGAAGCACTTAGAGTTGCGCTTCTTATTAGACGCACTGGACCATAGGCAGCGCTTGCTGTTAGCGATCCTGGGCTATTCCCCTTTTGGTCGTTACATAGGAGGTGGCGCTACTGTCAGTTTAGTCGCCCCTAATCTTTCTATAAGTATAGCTTGTGTTGTTTGTATAATGCCAAAGAAGCGGGGGAAACGAGCGCATACATGTAATAAATGAGATTACGCTTTAAAGGCAAGGAGAGTAAATTAGAAGAAAGAAAAAATAATAAGCCTTTTCCAAAAATAGAAGGAAGACAAGAATAAGAAGCCTTTTCCCTAATCAAAGATAGAAAAGAAGAAGAAGCCTTTTCCCAAATCAAAGATAGGAAGGAAGAAGAAGCCTTTTCCCCAAAATTGTGAGAAGGAAAGAAGAAGAAGATTTCCTTTCAATTATACATATATTTATAAGAAGAATATAACCGACGTGAATTTGGAATCAGCATATTATATATATAACCCACAGCGCTACAGCCCTAGAAGGGCCTTGGCTTACCTACCGACTGCTGGTCTCCCTTCCACACTGTTCCTCCGTCACCTGTTATCGCGTGGAGATCTCAGACCAGTATTGGGGTGACGGGTGATCAGCCCGACGAACCCCCAGCCGTTATTGTAGGTCTTCTTGACTAGGTTACGCTCACTCACTCGGAGCTTCCCAATTTCCTCACGATGGTGGGTTGCCACCGGCCAATGCACAGTCTTAATTTCTAAAAACAACGATTTTCCTAGTTCCCCCTTAAATACGCCTCATCCGATTGGCTATCGGTAGAAATGAACATTTCTTTTTTTTACTGCCATAGATGCCAATCTAATACACCTAACCAAACTGCAAATTACCGACGGCATGTCCATACATGTTTGTTATGTGCAATTTTTAATTCTTTGTAAAAAAAAACATTTACACTTTCCGTTACATCTGATAACACTGCGTGGACACTAAAGAGATCCAATCATTGTTCCCCGGTTTAAAAATATATGCATGAACAAGGCTTCAATTTGGTATAAGGATTATATGTGTACCACTTCCGGTTCAAAAGTTGTACTATCCCCAACTCCGGGTTGCGTTGTAAATGGAACACCCGATAGTTACGCGCCCGACAGCAGTGCCAGAAGCAACGATTTTGTGGCACACGTACGGGACAGCAGCACCAGAAGCAACGATTTTGTGACACACGTACGGGACAGCAGCTCCAGAAGCAACGATTTTGTGACACACGTACGGGACAGCAGCACCAGAAGCAACGATTTTGTGGCACACGTACGGGACAGCAGCACCAGAAGCAACGATTTTGTGACACACGTACGGGACAGTAGCGCCAGAAGCAACGATTTTGTGACACACGTACGGGACAGCAGCACCAGAAGCAACGATTTTGTGACACACGTACGGGATTCGCTTCTGATTTATCTTCGCAACAGTCACGGTAATAGTTACAATGCCAAGACTGTATTTTATGTAGCTTAAGTCTGGCCCTTGAAACGATATGGAGATACATAACTCAACCTTACTGTTAGGGATTAGACTACAAATAGAGCTCCTCGAATTTATTTAAACAAAACAAAAACAAAAAAAATGGTGTTAGATCCTGTGGTTCTCCGCGGCCTAAACAATGTAACAGATGGCGGAAAAGTCATCATCCTATTTGAACTGACCTTTATTTTGACATCTTGTTGTTTATATCAGTAGTGTTTTGTCAGTTAAATAGAAGATACTCACGAGTGTGTGCGAAAATGAATAAGTATACTCCACACACATCCCGCGAAACATTAGCTCTTTCCGTGACACTTTTCCGGGCAGAGTAATATCCCGTTTTGGTGATGTGCCATGGCCGGCTAAGTCCCCCGATTTCACCGCTCCATTTTTTTTTCCTTTTGTGATATTTGAAGTCATTGGTTTATGTGAATAAGCCAGAGACGTTACAGCAACTAAAGGACAATATTCAGAATGAAATTAAAAGCATTTGCATCAATTCGAATGGTGGTCATTTATTGGATGTTATCTTTAAAACTTGAGGACATAAAACTTTCAAGTATCCCGTAAAAGTTTAACACAAAAAATCCTACTTTGTTTAATTTAAAACCCAAGCTATAGGCTAAGAAAATAAGGTGATTACTTTTGCGTCACCTTGTACAGTCACGGACACTGCTGCGTTGTAACGATTCCATTGGAAGTCAATGCATTCATTACAACCCAGAACTGTCCGTGACTGTACACTTTTATTTTCTATCAGAACATAAATAATAAATCTTGCGTGGTGAAAATTTGCATACGCAGTTCACATTATAGACCAAGCCCTCGGTAACACTATAGTATAGGGGTGACGGATTTCTCCAAATTTACAGGAGAAAGTACTTACGGAAATAGTTTTCTGTAGCGTTGTGGAAGTTCGTGAATGTAGTTTTGATCCATTTTAAAGCGAATACATGTTTTTTTAATGTGAAAATCTCTGTCCGACACGCTGTTTCTGCTGTCGCCATTTGCTTTCTGCACGAGAGCACAATGTTCCGTGTGTTGGATGACGTAACCCCGTAGTCAGTGTTTCAAACTCGCCATGTTTTCACTAGAACATGATGTGTCGAGTATTTTTTGTTTTAACTATGCTTGCCTAACCTAACCTTACGGAAAATGTTTTTGGGGCTAACGTCAATGGTTTGCGAGGTATTAGCATAATTTCAAATCCGGGCACGAAAGTAGGCATTTTCCGGTGAACGAGGTTGCAACACTGCATAAATCGACAAAACACTCGCACAACGCGCGATGAACCAGTACACTGTCGCTAGTGTTGCCCACGGGACGAGACGAGACAGGCTTTTAAAAATTCGAGACGAGACGAGATTGACCATGTGTCATAAGACAAACGAATATTTTCGAGACGAGACAGCATTTCCACGAGACTCCACGAGACGAGACAGGCCAAAGTCTCGTCTCGTGGGCAACACTAACTGTCGCCATAATGTGTGTTACAGAATCGAAATAACAAGTAACAGTAACTACTCGTAAATGTAAGAAATAGACATTATCATAGTTAGAAATGCATTATTTCACCTTAGGAAATGTTCGCATTCCAAAATAGTACGTTAGCAATGTAAAAAATTGCGAAATATGATTTATGGGTGTCACCCCCATACTATAGTAGTACCCAAGCTCTCTTCCCATTTCGTTTACTCACCTGAGGAAAAAATTCCCACCTTCCCCCATCAGAGGCTACCAGTCGTCCAGTTTGACAGGTCACAGATAACAGCGCTTCACACATCTAACAGCCAAGAGAGAGCTTCCCGGTGCAGAACTAATTAGGTTTGTTCTGTACTCTCATGTGTGGTTATGGTGTGGTGGTTATCACATCCAGCTACCACGCGGAAGGTCCCAGGTTCGATCCCTTGTGAGCTCGTTACTATTTGTTTCTGCATAACCATTAAGAAACTATTAATTACTACAAATGCATAGACTATTCTCCAAGTACTGCAAAACTGAGTTAGTATAAACAAATCCGCGTGATTGTGAAAAGTAGTTCCTTCCTGTGTGTTAGTTCTGCTGATATTTTGCCCAAGGATATATTGGCAGTAACCAGTTCTTTTTTTCTGGAAAGAAAAAGGTTTCAGTAGTCTTCAACTTGATTTGTTATTATGTTCATCGTAACAAATTCTGTTCGTCGCATTGGAATTTAAAAAATTCTTTAGTTCTTTCCTTCCTTGTATCTTTCCAGCTATCTTATCTCCCTTTTCGTATTTATTCGTTGTGTTTACTTCATCTCTTCGGGTCATTTCTTTATCTGTCAGTTTTTTCTATGTTCTTTTCTGTATCGATTCTCTTGTTTATCACTCCTCTTTTTGCATTTTCTTCCATACTTCTTTTTTCTTCTCGCTTTTCTATTGTTCTTTCTCTTCTTGGCTTCCCTCTCTCTCTTTTTCTCTCGCTTCCCTATTTCCCTAAGCAACTATTGTAAAGTAAATACGAAGGATATTCCTATTTCTGTTGTATAGGCTATGCCCAAATGAAAAGGAGACTATATCTAAAGAGTATTATATTACAGAATATTTGCACTACATAATATGTAAATTACAATTAATGTGTAACATGATATCTACACATAATTGCCATTGATATTGATGCACTGATCCCAGCGCGTAGAAAGGGAGTGGATGGCTTCAGTGTAGAAACTCCTGGGTGTTTTCCACGCTGTTCTGCACTTCCTTGTCACAGGTGCACCGTTGACCTTTCAGTGATTGTTTTAAGGGGCCGAAGATACGGGAGTCACATGGGGAAATATCGGGGCTGTATGGAGGATGTGTGAGGACTTTCCATTGAAATGTTCTCAGCAGGTCGAGGGTCTTCTTGGACACATGTGGCCTAGCGTTGTCCTGGGACAGCACTATCCCCTTCGAGAGCTTACCTCTGCGCTTGTTTTTGATGGCCTGTTTAAACTTCAGCAACGTGTTGCAGTACCGTCAGTCTATGAGTAGAGGTCCTTCATCCTGCGAAAAATTTGTGAAGAATGCTCGCCTTCTTCGCGAAGAAACTGGATTACAGCTCTCTGCACTGATCTTGAGGAATCCATAATGCACCCGTCCGCGCAAAATCACTCTCGCTAACTGAGGAAACATCAGGCGAAACCTTTCGCTACACCTGGAAACTGGGACAAACACCATACCACTGCCATCTATCGGCAAACATATTTACCTTATTCGATTAGATACAACGCCGCTACAGCAAAGGTCTCCTTTTCATTTGGGCATACCATATACTTAGCCTGCTACATAAACTAGTCATGGAATTGCATGTAGTGTCTTTATTTTAATATGTTATTGTCTTGTTTCACACCGCAAATTTTAGAAGTTTTCAATTTTTTTTATTACGTTACTCTTCCGCCACTTTCCACTAATATTGACGATAAGGATGAATGATATAACTTTCAAAACCTTGTCATCCACTGTATTGTCTTGACCATTTCTCAGATTTTATATTTTTTAGAATATAGAATTATACCAGAACCGTTGTAGTTTCCGGCGTGAACACTCCCCATTCACCTAGGCTGTTGCGTCATTGGTGGAAGTAGGCGACGTGATTGGTCACTTGTGGGGTTGCCTATCCTACGCGTCACGCGTCGAAACGGCCAATCAGACGAGCATGTTCATGATATTTGCCCGCGCTCTTATTTTTATTGGAGACAGGAAATAACGCTGCCCGTACTTTAGTGCAAAAAGTTTACTAATCCAACCAAAGTTGAACCCGTTACAGCATTCTCTTATATAACGCTATGTTTAATATAATCACAAGCCTTAAAACCACCACCGTTGTAACACGGTCCACTGTAAGAAATCTTGATAAATGTCACTTCCCTATTTCCACGATAGATGCCAGGACAACTTACTTTCCCTTGGTAAATAAGGTTTAGTATAGTGCGGGGACAAAAGTGGGGAGCAACTACCCCCCCCCCCCAATCGTCGCCACTGTTGACAGTTTTGGTCTTGGCGCGGTCGGTAGGGGTTGAACTGTTACAAGGTGTGTAAACATTCATTAGCGTTTTGCCTCGCCTTGTAATTGAGGATCTGGCCGAGTCGGAAGCCGGACATTTTGGTGCCAGGATGCTAGGTAATTTTAGTGCTGGACATTTTTCTATCAGCTTTCTCTTTCACACAGCATTTCGCCTCTTACCCCTGATTAACTTTCACTGACTGTATGTGCTGAATGTTGAAGGTGGAATATTAGAGGAAGGTGGAAAGCAGTGATGTGCCGTACACTATACGTTTACGTGCGTTGTCTACACGTAATCTACGCGTAGATTACATTGGGTTGTAGTTTACATAGACTACGTAGACAATCTAAAATGCATTAAAATTAATTTTCATGAAAGGAAAGTGACATTTTTAACTATATTGGTTTCTAACGAACGGAAAATAATCTAATTTACAACAAAATTTATCTTCTCTTCTATCATCAACTATGGAAGAAGACAGTGACGTGCACTGAGGAGTAGCTAGTCTAGCAGAGATAGATTAATCAATCTCACATCTCTAATTTTTTTCCGAATCACAATATTTATTGTCTTGTTAAAGCCACAGTTCATATGCAACACTTTATTTTTCACGCGCTTCTCGTCCCTCGGTGTGATCCGCGGGCAAAACTGGGCTAGCTCGCTCTTCTTCCGCCTTAGCAGTTCCAGGTAGAAACGGTTGCCCGAAGGAAAAGGGAAGATTTCTGCCTCTACCTCCCTTGCACCCTCGCCCCCGCTGCAATGGTTGAAAGCTGAATGTCCGTGCTTTCAGGTCCCCCAGTCTATCTCCAATAGGACAGATAGGGGATTGGTTACCCTTCATTCTTTGTAAATCCTCTAAAGAACTCAAGGGAAAATTTTCTGCAGTACTTACGTATGTTCTTTGTATTTACAGAACCTTATGGGATGTAGCTTTATTATTTATGAAATGGGAACGTGTTATGTGAAGACAATAATGTTATGCTTTCTTTATTTTATTATTTTTTTTTTCAGATATGGAATATATAATGATTAAATTTCAAATATTAGCTCAGGCTCTCTCTCGCTCTCGTTTTAGTAGTGTTTTATTTAAATATACTAATCTTTTGGCCTCCAACGGACGTATTTATTTGGGCAAGAGAACGCGCGTTCATATTGTTGTTGGTTTGGTTTATTTTACTTCGCTTTTCTGCCACATTTGGTTATCGCGAAAATGAGGATGAGTGATGATATGATGAAATTGATGAAGGGACCTCATATGAACAATCCAGGCCAGGATTCGAACCTGTGATGACGCGCATTCTTGTTCCTGTGTTGTACTCTGCAGTGAATAATGAAATAATTTGAAATGAAAAATGTATCTCAGAACTCAAGAAGCCAAATGAATATTATTGAAGAAACTACAAGAAAGTGTGTTTTGTTACCTGTTTTGTTTCTGTGCATAAAGTGGACTTAAAACACCAAATCAACCAACCGTGGGGGAGTGGTTATCACAGCGCTCTACGACACCAGGAGTTCCGGGTTCGAATCCCGACCTGGGCATGGTTGTTCTTTGTGTTTGTCCCTTCATTAATTTATCGTATCATCTTCGCAATTAACCAAATTATGAGAAAAAAGAGGCGCTAAGTAACAATAATCAAGTCAAATCATTGATTGATTGATTGATTTGGTTTATTTTACTTCGTTTCTCTTCAACTTTTGGCTAATCGCTAAGATGATACGATATAATTGATGAAGGGACACACTCAAAGAATACCCATGGTCAAGCCAAGATTCGAACACAGGATCTCTGGCTTAGTAGTCAAATCATTTTTTTTTTATTTTCAAATGGGGGTGGAGGTTACGTGTACTTCTTTTAGTACTCATTCATCATTTTGCAATCTTTTCCTGTTATTGACGTTCTATTTTTAGGAATACTGTGTCCTAAAGGGGGGAGGGGTATGACCCACACTAACCCAAACACCTTGTGCACGCCACTGATTACTGCCCCAAGTGTCGACGTCACCGCACGTCACTAGAAGAAGATAAATAGTATGCAAGAAAAACAACAGATGGCAGTCGTGAGGCAACATTAATCTTTTCCCCATAAAATACTAGAATATTTTCTACGTTAGGTTCACTTCCTAGATGAGAAATTGTTCGAATTTGGAAGAGAGAGTATGAAAAGTTATCCTTACACATCAGCTACTGATACGCAGTATAATTTTCTTTAATTCCACAACGCCCTTTGCTAAGTTATCACCTTTCGCCATGTTGTTTACATACATTACGTAATCTACGTGTAGAATGTAGACTATCGTTGTTCACGCGTAAAAGCACATCATTGGTGGAAAGTAGGAGAACGCTAAAATTCCACTTCGCCAGGGTGAACATTTCATATTGAGCCGCTACTGAGTGTAGTCCGCCCTTAGAACGCAGCTCTGTAACACACTGTTACAATTCCAGGCACCTCTGGGGAAAAAAGGTCTCCCTTATCGCACAACACTAGAGCAACCTTGCGTTCTGACGTCAGACGAGGAATGCCTACGTTGTTAGGTCTGCTAGGTTTAGTTCAATTAGCATAAATACACTTAAAATGTATTATTTATGCTGGAACTAAACCTAACAACTGAGGCATTTAGCCTAACAATAAAAGCTTTCCCCGGTGACGTCAGAACTCAAGGTTGCTCTAGTATTGTCCAAAAAGGGAGACCCCTGAAAGAAGGCCTGAGTTCGCTAGTTGATGACGTCACTGGTCAGTAAGTAGGGGCAGGAAGTTTACGACAAGACAAGGATCCTCGAGCGCCCGTTCCCTCAAGCGATATCCACTGAACCCGTTCCGTTTCTTCCAGACATGATTATGCAAGATAGTGCCGTCGGCAGTTAAGACACATTTATTGGTAGAAGAGAGCGTTGAAAATAAATATTTATAAGAAGAACACATTTCTGCATTTGTTTCCAAGCCATAGCCTAATTTTCACCTTGAAATTACTGATATGTCATTTCAGAATCTTCCTTGTCGTAATAATATTGCCTTTTATAGTGGAAGTTTCAAACTTGTAGAAACATTATTCTGGACGTGGAAACACTGAATCCATTCACTGTTGACGAACATACTCGATGACGTCATTGCAGAAGTAGGCCAACGCAAGTGCCGAAGTTCATTGATACGGCTTTCAAGGAAAGACTGTAAGTTCCTCTGGTAGCTCAGTTGGTAGAGCGGTGGACTGTAGAGGATTGTTGGAAGCAGTTATCCATAGGTCGCTGGTTCAAATCCGGCCCGGAGGATATTCTTTTTCTTTCCTTAAGGCTACCCCATAAAAATGAAATGCACCTAACTACATACCAGAAAGAACCGTTTTGCACCACGTTTTACAAACCATTACCAAATTGTTACAAAAATACTGAGAGAACAGCGTATTCAAAAATAAAGTGAAAAAAATATTCGATTGAATAATTTCAAGAATTAAATAATTTTATAAAATAAATTTAGATAGTGTATAATAATAATAATAATAATGTATTTTTAAACTGGAGAGCTAGCCACGGTTAGCCTGTTAGAGCACGAAGATGACTTAAAACAAACCAATGGCGTGCCCAAGGGGGAGTGGGGGTCATATCCCCCCTTTGGCCCAGTATACTAAAAAAGAATCTAGCTCAGATATGACATTCAATATCTTCGAAGACTTTCGTCGAGTAATTATTCCCACATAAATAATAATTATTTGGACTTGGAACAATTATTAGCTTAATTTTTAAAATTATTGTGATACACAACGAGCTTACTGCTGTCATTAAAAATTCGTATTTTGTGTTTTTCTTGCAAAGTGTCCAATGTGATATCAATAAACTTCATTTTATGTTAATTTCGTTCATTCGGTAGGTTCTAATATTATTCCAGGCTGTTGATTTCTATGGGTTATTTCAACTTTTCTAATATGAATGGGAAAATTGGATGACACGGGGGAATTTTGTTCCTGGGAAAGGGAATTTCTGCACTCAGGTTCTGGCAACAGTGTCCAGATTCTTCTTCAAGACTTGTCCACACTAGACCGAGAAGAACTCGAAATTAGTTTACTCTGGAATTTATTTAGACATGTCCAGAGGATATTTATATTGATATATGAAGACAGGTCACATATTTTGTATGTTGTAGTTAGAAAGTTTATTTATCTATATATAAAAATTGATGTATGTGTGTATGTTTGTTCCAGCATAACTCTCGAACACCTGGAGCGATTTCAATCAAACTTGGAATACTTATCACTTGCAATCTCGAAAGAAATACTGTGGAGGTAAGACACCCTTGGCACCTCTAGGGGTGGGAGTGGGAGTAGGTGATATGTAAAAATAATCGAAAACGACCGATATTAGTGTGGAATCCATAGTTTTCTTGGTCTCTAAGGTGAATAGTGACTCTCCCAATGCCGTTCAACTCCAAGACAACTCTGGAACCCCTAGGGGTGGGGGTGGGAAGAGGGTGACATGTAAAAATAATCGAAAACGACCGATATTAGTGTGGAATCCATAGTTTTCGTGGTTGCTAAGATGAATAGTGACACTCCCAATGCCTTTGAATTTATTTATTCTTGCTCCTGGAGGTGGAACTAAAAATGTTGTTCATAAATTGTTGTTCAATTTATATTATAGTGAATTTGAAAAATATATTAGCCTACTTCATAATTTGTATACTGTAGTTGTACTTTAAAATACCTGTAAATAAAATTAGTTACATTTTACACTTTACTTAGAATCCTTTAAACACCCGGGCAACGCTAGTTGTTGATAATTGTAAGTCTGTGTGCTACATGGTTACAGATATTCAGAATATAATTAAGTTGTGTTTTGAAATTCATAGTGTTGAAACGAGTTGTCAGTAACTTCTGTATGCTGTGGAACTTTGTGCAGTTACACGCTGATAAAAGGTAGGATTTAATGTAAAGTATCCTTACCCCTTACATTAGAATAAAATCACAATGTTGTATTACGTCATCAATAGCTGACCTCCGAGTATCTACAATGAATGATGTGTCATTGGAACGTCAAAATGTTGAATATATCTTTGTCTACGTTCAAATTCGTTAATAAGACACCACTTTCAATAATTGAGTGTACCTTCATCAATTTCATCGCATCACTCACCCTCATCGTCGCATTTAGCCAAAAGAAACCAAAAGGTGACGTTAAATTAAAATCCAATCAAATTACGTCATTACGAGAAACACACACCTCCCTCCTAAACTGCTTAAAAACTAATTCGCCTCGATTTTTAAACGCTGGAACATCTCGTCCTTCTTTTGTAGACCGTTGGGTATCAGTTGTATAAGCCGGAGACACATTAAACTCGTTTATTTTCAAATAAAAATCATTGCTACTTACCTCATATGCATAGCAGAACATTTTTCAAGCTGGGGATAACTTTTTTTTCCATGAAAAAAGCGTTATTTTTAACATTATAATCATTTATTGGTCGTTGCTAATTCGGCGGGCAAATTTTGACTCACGTTGTATATCGTCAGCTGATGTGCAGTGTTTCCAAACTTATGAACCGATAAATGCCGCACAAATTATTCACAAAAGTTTTTTAAGCGAAAATTGAGGCTAGACTCTACGTCCTTATCTGCATGGTGATTGCTTCTTTGCGTTCGCGGTGCGCGATCGTGGTGCGGCACCCGGCATCTCTTCGGGTAAGTACCTTTTTCTTTTTACACTTTCTGTTCACGACAGCCCCACTATCCATTCACGGGGTCGAGGTATGCCTACGAGGTTAGGTTAGGCCTGTTAGGTTAGGTTCCATTAGCACTCATTTCACCCCTAAATATGTGCTTCATCATCTAAAAAAATCCTCAGTGCGTTCGATTACGCATATCCGGACAACATCGGTTTTTCTCGATTTACTCCTTCAGGAAATTTTCCTCGCCTTGGAATTTACGTTGTTGAATTCCTTATAAAATAAGCTTTCCAACGATATATGACACGTATTCCTTAGAAAAAGGACGTAAACCAGAGTCTTACCTTAAATTGAAAAAAAAAACCGCTCACACGTCATCTTGTAAAACTACCGCGTGGTTGCTACACTGACAGGGGGTTACATAATCGAACGCACGGAACATTTGATTCACGTAGTCGACGGTAATGGCGGCACGAGCTATCGTACAACGGAGATGCATGAATGACGAAAAATACATTACTTACAGGCCAAATAAGTTGCTTGATTCGAAAAAACTATTTCCCCGGCTTCAGAAAGTCCTCAAGAACGCAATTCCGTAAGTACTTTCTCGTCTTTTCTCCTGTAAATTTGAAGAAATCCGTCTCCGACTTATAGAACTGTTACCGACCGTTGCATTTTGCTATCTTTTCCTTCATCTGACGTTCTTTTTTTTTTCTTGTAAGGAACGCTGGGCCGAGAGTTGGTTGATATTTCTGGTCATTGTTATGAAACGATTTGAATTGTCGTCTTCGGCATGCAAAAAAATGTTGCTGGGGAAGAAAATTCGAGTTTTCTTTCTTTTTCAACACCGATAAAGTTATCTATCCTGCATGGTAGGTCTTTGGAACGTCAAAATGTCGAAGATATCTTTGTCTATGTTCAATTTTATTTCAGTTTCCCTTCTCGGGCGTTTACATGTCAAGATCAGTTTGGCGTTTCTTTAGTTTCGTACCAGGCAACGTCTGTTAGCTTTAAGCTTTGTTGCTATGTTTTTTGATAGAATCCAATTTACCTTTGGAATACATCCTTGAGCAAAGGTTTTGTATCGAACAGGCTATTAACCAGTGCACCAACATGGAGAAATACAGCGTTTTCACAACCTAAAATTAACCCGTCAACTAAATTGCAGATATTTTTAGTGCCGCTAATTTGTGCTTCGTTGATTTGTCACCAGGTGGCAGGAATGGGTCTTATCAGACTGTGAACTTGTGATGATCGCTGATGGAATAGGTAAGTGTGAAGTAGCTGACATACACAAGTATTTGCTAATGCTTACATTAATATAATTTACAACACGTTTATGATGCATTTAATTTTAGTACACAGGAACGCATATTCTTTGTGGAATATTATTCCAGGAAGATGTTTATGTACTGCCAGTCACGCACATTTCTGGGTTCTGACAACTCCTTGATTGTCTCTTATGGCTGACAACGCTTAACCACTAATAGCCTAGTAGAAATGCCGCTACGACCACGAAAAGTAGGGAGGGGAGTAGTGCCTTTGTCTAGATAACTGCTAATTGGCCTTCTATTTTTTGAAAGCACTGTGGCTGCAAATGGCTATTGAGAATTTGTCACTCAATTTGTATACAAGAGGACAAGAGTGAATTCTGGTTCTAGCAAGACAGGGCTTCGACCACTTTAGAGAAAGAAAACAGTTTGTAAATGATTGTGACGGTCAGTTTTTGCATTTGCTGCCTCAAAGTACGCTGAATCAAAATTTTCAAAAAATATATCCACGGTCTACTTTTAGGCTGAACGCTCTGTTACTAGGCAAATTGTCCACCGTCATCTTGATTCAGGATGCGAGGCCGAGGAATTGAAATAAAACGCTAACAAAGCAGTCAACAATGTTTGCATCAGAATCAGTACAATTCCAGTAAATAAACACATGTAAAATTGAAGAGTAACAAGAGCTGTCTTGTTGCGTAATTGCCGTGCGCAGCTGACACTAACGGTACATTGGCATATTGGTAATGTGGATAATTTATATAATTAATTAGCCTCAAATGCTCGTGACTCTGTGTAGAACCTGCGAAAAAGTGGAAAGTTTTGCATTGTTTGTAAAGAGATGTTTGATATTAACAGTTTTGTTTTTTAGCTCGTGGAGTTGTGTTATTCGGAAGTAATGGATGGTTTTATGAGGTTCCATTTATCACGTAATGACGTCGTTGGTGATGCTAATTTTACGTTCTTGTTTTGTTGAGAGTGTTAGATTTAATGCTGTGAGAATTTCCACTTTTTTGTGGTTTTTTGTGTCCATACGATAATAAAAAACAACTGTTAAAGTGCTCCAAGATACGAGGTAAGCGCGGAACCACGAGGTTTTGAATATGTTGTTATGCCTAATATTTTTGAAGACTTGACTGTTCTATCTTTTATCACCAAGTTTAACAGACTCATGATATGCTAATTCGAACTGGATATGGGCGTCGCCAGAAATGTTTGGAGGGGGGTCGGGCAAATTATAAAAGTTGAATAATAGAAAAATAATAAGTATTAACACCACGGTTATAAATGTTACTATACAGTAATAAATATTATAAACTAACGAAAATAAATTTTATTCGAAATAATAATAATTATTATTCTTTGATATTAACTTTTGCATGTCTTTCAAGAAAAAGCGTTGCAACGTGCCACCACTCGTAACTCCAGAGTATGGAGATCCGAATTGGCAACACACCGCTCCTTGCTCCGGCTGGTCAGTTGGAAGCACCAGTTCTCACCCAGGGATCGGGATTAAGACGATCCACATTCCTCCAGGAAGGAAACCACCGAATTGCGACACGTGACAGTAAATAAAATTCCAAATACTTTATAACTAAAATGTCCAAAATCTTTAATCACGAATCTCGCGCGTACATACTGACTCGCACAAGTTAAAATTATATTTTGTTGGGTCATGCACGCTCGTAGGCAGTGATAAGCAACTTATTTTATTTAACACGAGAGTCCGCGCACCGCCTTCACAGTTAATGGCAAGACCTCAACTGCCTACCTCAAGCGCTAGGCGCAGAATAACAGATTGTTCTATCTTACAATGATACAAACTCATAACATAAAATAACACAAGAAAAACTGATAATTTATATAACACATCAATGTTAATTAGCGATAGTAAGCTAAAGTTCAGGTTGGCAACAATTAAAAATGCCAACGTGGAAGTTTTTAAATCGCCAAAAACACGTAGCGTGGTTCCCCCACTCCTACATAAACAGCCAATAGGAAAACGATATTTTATTGAAAACAAGGGAGAAATACCTTGCTATAATATTACAATATTAAACTATATAGAAAAAAATCTAAACTGATTTTATCAAATCAATCAGTTTTGTCCTTGTACATAAAAAAAAATGATTAAATAAAGATTTAGTTTATAACGAAGACAAATTACTTCAATCTTGTACATTGTTGAACAAAAATCGATATTAAGAAGAAATGTATTTAACTTGTGCTTAAACAACAAAATTTGCGTGAAAGATAGTAATAATCCTAGCCATTTTGGATTTGAAAAACAATGACAACGTTGCATATATTATTTGGAATAATTATTAGACTATAAATTCTGAATAAATATTGTAAAAATACGCGAATAATATTATAACATATAAAAACGTAATTATATACATGAATTATAAAAACAATTAAGTATAAATAATTTAATCCAAGTTCTTAACTTGAAAGTATACGAATAAGCTAAATGCCAATATACGACTGAAATCTGCCTAACATGGTGGTCGTTACATCTTTAAATGTTAGGGGATTTTTTTTTCATAAAGTTTGTTCTGTGACCTCTCACCTACAACTGTAATTATTAGAATTTTGAAAACTGTGGAACCATTTGTTCTTTGGATAAAATGGTAGAATATAACCTTAGTAGAGCAATCAACCCGGTTCACCAACCGAAAATGAGGCTCGGTGAGGCTCGCCTTAATGGATTTCTCTCGTAAGGCATGAGCCTCATTTTCTTGCAGTGTTGCCAGCTTCTTACTTGAAAAAATCACCAAGGTTTTTTTTTGGGTCTAACCTAACCTAAAGCAAGGAGCTGGCAACACTGCTTGAGGCTTGCCTTGCAGCGTTGCCAACATCTTACTCGATAAAATCACCAAGGTTTTTATTTTGGTCTAACCTAACCTAAAGCAAGGAGCTGGCAATACTGCTTGAGGCTTGTCTTGCAGTATTGCCAACATCTTACTCGAAAAGTCACCAAGGTTTTTATTTTGGTCTAACCTAACCTAAAGCAAGGAGCTGGCAACTTTGCTTGAGGCTTGCCTTACAATGCATAAAGCAATTTGCCAACCTACTGGTACTTTTGCCATAGCTTTTTACAAAAAAGAGAGAGGAAAGAGAGGGAAGAGTTAAACAACCGACAGTATTACCAACACCTACCTACAGCCCTTTTTTTTACTTGGCAAGGGCTTAGCCAATTTATATACTGGCGTAACATACACACACTGGGCAAGGAGAGCCGGCAACAAATATATACTACCGTAAAAGAGAGAGAGGGATGGATGGATGGCAACACAGTATGTGTGTGCGTGTGTGTGTATAATATGTAGCATTATTAACTAGATTGTGTTGGCAACCCACCTGCAACTAAAAAAATAGAGAAACCAACATTGCTGTAAGATGAAGAGAGAGAGACCTATCGCGACCTTTGTAAACCTCTCTCGGGGGAAACACGATGTGCTATACACACGTGCGCGCGCTGGTGCCTCTTATTATTTTTCGTATTGTGAGGCAAACAAACAAATAAATAATTATTGTTTTTTTTAGGATGCCTGGCCCCTATAACCTCGCCAGGGTGCGTGGTGCCCAACCAAAAAAAGTAAAAGGTTCTAACGGCTGCGGTTGTAGATAACCGCACCTCTGTAGAGTTTCACGTGTTTTTTTTTTTCCCCAAACTTCCATGAAACCCTACAGAGGACCTCCGTAATGCATGCAACGTGTACTAACGACTCTAGTGTTATTTTGATGTTGTAATATTTTTGGATATAGAGTTTTATTGTGAGATATAGATAAAAATAATTATGTTTATTATAATATTTTTTTGATGAAGATGGAGAATGTATGTGTGTGTGTTACAAATAAAGTTGCATGCTTTTTTTTCTAGTGTGTGTGTATGTGTTTTTGATGTTCGACAGCATCTGAAACGATAAAAAAAGAAAAAATTTTATTGTTAATTTTCTCGTGTAAAAAAAAACAACAAATTTTTTTTGTGCAAATTTTCTGATTTGTCTCTTGTGCTATAGTGCAAAAAAAGATATTGTAACTGATAACTGATGAAATTGACATTTGTAACTGATCTGAACTAGTAAAATTTGTATTGTGCTATTGTAACTGATTGTGCTAGTACAAAAAATTTCTTATTTGTGCAAGAAAAGATGTTAAATATGTTAAAACTGCTCTGTGACCCTCTCGTTCTTCACGTCGTGGACGAAGGACTTCTCTGCAATCAGGATGACGCTGCACACGGTGTCCTCGGGCAAGGCTTCGTGGAACTCGCAGACGACCTTGATGTTGGTTCGATCGTTGACCACCACCTGCTTTCTCTTAGATGTGTTGATGACGAACATGGGTCTGCGGGTTTTGAATTCGCTGGGCGTGTAGTACATGTCCATGCTTCCCTCGGTCACGCGTTTGAAAGAGGTGTAAGCTTCGTAAAGTTTGAGGTAATCGTTTTTGGTCATGTCGAGGTTGTAATTCTCGCGCGGGAAGACTTCGTTGCGACCATTCTTCAGATAAACGTTCTTGATCTTGCAGTCGTCGAATTTGCTGGAATTTTTTTCCTGGTTGTTATCGCGATCGGTTTGAAAGAGCACCACGACGAAATCTGGCATGTCGAACTGTATGTTGTTGAACTGCGTTGTCGCGTCGAATTCCATGTGACTTCCCGACGCCATCTTCTGCACGCACTGGTAACCGTGAAAGTGAATCGGTACCTGCGGACTCTTCAAGATCTCCGCTTTGTACTTGAGGGCGTAGTTTGTTTCGTATTCCACGATCGGCATTCTCAATTCCATGCTCCGGATGACGCACTTGGCTGCTTCAGGTAATGTGTTGGCTATCGGCGTGCCGTCGGCGTTCAAGTTGGTGTATCGCATCAGTGCGTCGTTGTCTTTGACTGCTCTTCGAAACGTGATCCTCAGTCCTCCCTTCCACATGATCTCCTTGTAGTCCGAGAAGAATCCCGGCAGCAGACGCATGGGAAAAAGCACCGTGTGACTTCTAGTTGATATTTTGGTCCCTGCTTCGAATCCTCCCACCTGGTAGTATGCTGCGTCCGTTTTGGATAATTTCAATGTTCCCACTGCCGTCGACGTGATGCCTGGATAGTCTATTCTGTCTATGACGGTGTTGTGTTTCCTCACCTCCACCTGCGAGAACAGGTGAGGCACGAAGTTGTCCACGAGTATCAAATTTGCATTGGGTGGAAACGCGTCTCCGCTTTCCTTCTTCACCACGTCGAATTGAAGGTAGAGGTCTGCTCTGTGAGGATGAACAAACCCGTCGCCTACGTCCACGTCGTATTCGATCTCCCTGTTCGCTTCGTTGAGATTGGCGAACGTGCGACGGTTGGGAGGGAAAGATTGCAATTCGTAACTTTCGATTTGCTCCATTTTCACTATGCGTGTTATTTATTATACGTTGATCTCCACGATGGCAGTGGTCGTTGCACCTGCGAAATCCACCACGTCTCCTTTCTCGTTTGTCACCACCAACTCTATGTCGTCTATGCGGTTGCGGCATACTGGAAAATAGATCGGCGAAGAGGGTGTGTAGATGATCGGTTCCATGAATTCGGAACTGGGTTTGAACGTGGCTATGATTCCTGTCTGCTTGTGACTTCCTAACAATCCGTCCGAGGATTTCGTGATCATGCCTTCCGCCACGTTGCAGTGAACGTTTAGAGTTTCTATGGCTAGAAATTTAGGAATGTTGGTTGCCGTGTGTTTGATGCCAGCTTCGAGTTTGGTGTCGTTCTCGAAACCTAAAAGTTCTCCCATGGTGCCCAGGTCCACGGTCTCCGTTGCCGACACGATTTCCACTCTGTGCGTGACCGAATTTTGAGAAAGGTACGTGCCTTTGGGTAACTGAGCTTGCAAAGTGGAAAGATTGTATTGGCCTGGCGTGACGACGATGTGTTCGCTTCCGACACTAATTTTGTTGTTGTGCTGCGTGACGTTAGGTATGAGGTACATGCTGTAGAATGCACGCAGAGCTACGGATTTAGGATAGACGATGTCGTCGTGCAGCGTGAGTTTCAAGATTGAAGATTCGCTCGTGAGATGGAACACGCCCATCGTGTTTAAGATTCCACAATGCTTTCTGAAAATGTTCCACCGACGGGTTATTTATTTTAGACATGTATGCGAGAACGGAAAGGCATAGGTGGCCGCAGTTAACATCGGTGAAACCGGATGCGTTTGTCATTGTAGTAGAGGTTGGCAACACTGAGATACTTCACCAACCTGGCAGGTGGTGTGCCACCGAACGAATCGAAAACAAATGCATTGTTATCGTCAATTTTGAGGTAGCATATCCAATGTGTACCAGGATTTTTGTAACTGTCCAGGTTGACCACGCCATACTCCTTTTTCTTCACAGCAGAGGGTAGAGAATCGGACATGAAAACACCCCTGAAGTTCTTTATTCCCAACAGTTCGATCAGAGATTCAATATCGAAGTTGGACAGGGCTTCTTCTTTTTTTTATATTTCTTCAAAGCATCGAGGTTGCTTTTTTGTTTTTTGGTTATACCTTTCCCCTTCTTCTCCATAGCCAGGTTGTGACGTTTCTGTTCTTCCAATTCTGCCTTGTTCTTCTTCGAGTCGATGACGGTTTTCGCGATGGCGGCGCTACCGCCGGCCAAACTTCCAACGGCCCCCAATGCTGCCAGGATGGCTGGGATGCTGAATATGAAACCTCCGATCTTTTGCTGTTTCCGCGAACGCTGCAAGCGTCTCAATTGAGGTGTGCTGAGAAGTAATTTCATTCCGTGTCCTTTCGTCAAGCAAGAACGTTTCTTCTCGCGTTGTTTTTTGGTGAGTAACCCATCGAGGGCACCTAGATTTTTCAGATTGGAGTATGGTATCTGGTACACGACACCCTTGGGCTTCATGTTGATGCTCTATATGTTATCTTCACGGTATGTTATTTATATATATGTTCTGAGATTTTTTTTTTGTTTTGTGTAATTTTTTTCGGTATGTTATTTATATATAAATGTTCTGAGATTTTTTTTTGTTCCGTGTAATTTTTTTCAAGGATATACTCCGCGCAGAGCCGTTACACAAATTCTATTACGTGCTTTGTTTTCTTACCAAGAAGTTCCTTTGTACCCTTGTACACGATTCGAGTTCTCGATTAAAATAGCTAGCTTCTCGTCGGATAACATGTTAGCGTATGGATCTGGTAAAAATAGACTGTATTGTGCGTTGAGCAACAGACGCGCCTTGGGACCATACTGGGTAGAAACAATTGAACCGGAAGTTATCGTGTAAGGTTTGTCCACTTCCAATTCCTGAATTTTTACATATTCGACTGATGAATTTAGCATTTGTTTTAATGCTTGGGCGTCTAGTGATTGTTTACTCGTTTTTTATAAGATGACAAACACAACTGGAGTTTTTTTTTTTTTTTTACGTAGTGTTATTTATATACCGAAGAAATTTTTTTCACGGTTCGAGAAATTTTTTTATTTCTACACACCCCATCCAAATTTTTGTTTCGTGTTCATGGCGATGGTGGTGCCCAGTGCTGCAACTCTTTCTCCCAGCGAAGCGTCTCTGCTGACGAATCTTTCGAAAGCTGCGTGCTCTAACTTTCTGTCTGCTTCGTGACGTGCATCCAGATCGGTGCGAGTGGTGTTGTAGGCGATGTCGTGATCTTTGCATGCGGCGTCCAACGGATTCACACCCTTGTCACCTCTCTCCAATCTTTTCTCGAGTTTGGTACCCGGTCCGCAGTACTGGTAGCCGGGTAAATGCATCTCGAAAGGTAACTTGTTGATGATGTCGTTCACGAGTCCTTTTCCTTCGGCCACGTTCCAGAATCTCGGAGGCAGCGTGTTGATAATTTTAATGAGGTAACCTATGCCCTTGTCGTCGTTCACGATGAAGTTGGAAAGTTTTGTGCTGATCATGTCCACAATTCCTACCTTTTCGTTGTAGAAATTACGATTGCCTGCATTCTCCTCTCCTGCAATAACCAACAATCGGTCTATGAGCTTGCGCACGTCGTCCACCCACACAAACTCTTTGGGCAGGGTGTTGTAGAGTTTGACGCCGCTGCCTGTTTTCACCTGGTTCCAAATCGGTTTGATGAGATTTCTGTACTTCTCGCCGCTGCTCGATTTCACCCTATTCTGCGAGGCGTCGTTGTTCTGGTATAAGGCATCCGTCATGATCAAAATTTCCTTGTAACTCTGGTAATCTTCGTCGGTGTAATCTTTCGGCTGCTTTTTGGCAACGAGTTCCCACAGTCCCACCGTACCGGGATACCTGTTCCAACTATTCTTCTCGCCTAAATTAACTTTAATGTCGTTGCCTTCGAAGGTCACCTTCGATTTTCCAATCTTCCAAACCACACCGCCGCCTTCGTTGCTCTCCATGCTCGGATACAATCCGAACACTTCATCCTTGTCGAATTTCCCCGTGCTCAGGTAGTCTCGTGCCAAAGGCCCCAACTCGATCTTATCCAAAGACGACGACGTGCTACCTATGGCTCGACGTCGTGCCGGTACGTCCTTCAGTTCGAACGGCGTCGAAGGAATGCTCGAAATGGGCGTGGGTACGGTGTAACTTTTAGCTGCAAGTGGTACGAGTTCGTTGATCAAATTTTTATTTTGTTCCGTGACGCCTTTAATTTCTTTACCTAGATCGCTGATGGCGTCGATCACAGGTTGATCTTGACGTTTCTTCTCTTCGTAGAATCCGCGATTCTCGGATTTCCAACCTTTGAAACGTTTCGCGAGGTAATCGCGAAGCTTGAGATTTTCGTCTTCGATTTTTCGTTTCGTCATAGCGTTATTTATACACGTCGTTTCTCACAACGTTGCAACGTTTAGAAAGTCGTTGATTTTGTTTCTGTATTTTCCGTCGTTGGGTTTTCTCGTCATGTCGATCGTCGCGAATCCGAAATCGTCACTGTTCCAACAGTGGGAGCAGCAGCGTTCCGAAAATTGATTGTAGTTCATGTCTCCGCCTACGTAGTCATCGTACGCGTGCTTGAGGTTGGTGTGATCTTGACGAAACAAACATATGAAATTAGCGTTGTCGCGTACTAACTGTTTTGGAATTTTGGAAAACGTTTGAGCTAGGAAGAAGCAATCTATTCCTTTGTGACAACCTTGCGTGAAAAAGTTGCGAATTTCATTTTGATTTTCCAGGATGACATCGTCGAACACAACGACTGAATTTTTACGACAATCGTCGAGTGGTTTTATTTCCGAAGCAAACGTTGCAATGCCCAGACCATCGTACAGTTTTATCAGTTGCTGGTATTTCGCTTGTTCGAGACTTTTCGAGAACACGTACAGGTGCCTGTTCTTCCAATCTAACCAATTCGGTGCGAGGAGAAAATTGTCCACGAGCAGTGTTGTTTTCCCACACCCCGAAGGACCTACGATCAGACAGCGGATGCTGTCGGGAAGCAACTCGCCGTTCTTTTTTTTTGTTTGACTTTCCGAATCCGGTAGACGCTTCACCACGTTCCACGTACTCACAAGATCACTTCGTTCGCGTCGATCCAACTCTTTTCCGGAAGTCCCAGCCATTTGACAAACAGTTTGTCGCCTTTCCTACGCAATACTTTCTCGATGAGGTACGTGTCGGGATGTTTTGTTTTAGAGAGTTCCTCTTCGTAAAATCTTCCTTTCAAAATCTCGCCGCTACTATCTTTTATTATATACGTGTGTCGGTTTCCGGGTAAAACTCGAACCACCGTAAAAAGTTCCGTGCTCCAATTTTTTGTGAACCCCTTCTCGAAGGTGCGTTTGAATTTGCTGATCCTTACCTGGTCTCCAATTTTGAATTTTGATTTCTTGGTAGTCGTGGGAGTGTACTTTGGACAGTAAACTGTAGAAATTAAACGCTGCTCGTCAGATTTCGTAACGTCAGCTGGCTTCATGCCTATCGTTCTGTGTACCGTATCATTATAGGTGTCGACGAGTTCCGGCAGTATGTCGACCCATTTGTAATTTCCTCGAAGCGTGAATCGTTTCCACATGTGTGTTTTCAAGGTTCGATTAAATCTTTCCACGATGCTGGCTTTGATGTGACTGAAGGTTGAATAATGTCGAATGTCATGTTTTTGAATAAACTTTTGGAATACGGCATTGTAAAATTCCTTCCCGTTGTCTGTTTGCAAAAACCGAGGTCGTCTGTCGCTTTCGCGAAAAATTGTCTTGAATGCTTCCGTGACGCATGTTCCCGTTTTCGCCTTCAAAGGTAGAGCCCATGCGAATTTCGAAAACGTGTCTATGACGGTGAGGAGATACTTGTTGCCCTTGTTCAATTTATGTACATTTTTTAGATTGCCGCTACTCATCTCCACGAGGTCACTTTGCCAGAGGTCATCGATTCCCTTGGTTACCACCGCCAAACGTTCGTAGTTGCGGCGTGCAGGTTTATGCAATTCTTCGACGATGGCTTGCCTAGACATTTTTTAGAGATTACGTTTGAAGAGAAGCACCAGCGTGATGGGATTCAAAGAGGGTGGCACTTCGCTCGTGTTTTGAATGATCAGCTTATCGCCGGCACTCACGTCAAAAACGGTAAGATCTTCGTCTTCGTGTATTTCATATATGTTGCGCGTTTCGTTCCAACGTGCCAGAGGAATGTTTCCTGCTTTCTGGACACCACGATTCGATATCAAGGTCATGGTGGGAACGCTAGCTTTTCTGCCGTGAGACCAGTACGAAAATTCATTTATCTGAATCGTGCCATCGAGGAGAAACTTGTAGTACGGATGATAAGGATGTAACATGTACAGTTTGTTACCTTCGACGAACGTGGAGATTCTCTGTTCATTGGGTACGCTGTTAATTTCGATGGCTTGCAGAGAATGCAGTTTAGCGAATTTAGTATCGACGCTAACGAGGTTGCTGTGAAGCTGTCCCAGTGTATTTTGTACGGGCAACAAATGTTCGACGATGGTATCCGTTACTGAAGAAAATGACGGCTTGATTTTCACTTCCACGTTCAACTGCTTGAAGTTTTCGTTGAGTTCTTGTAATTTGGCACCGAAAGAGGCCAGCGTCGATTCCTGCGTGGATTCCAGCACTCCAACTTGATCTCTGATGTTGACGACGATACTCTGAAGGTTCTCGACTTGATTCAATTTCGAACTCTTCTCGGTAAGATCGTTCACGATGCTTCGCATCTCGGTAAACTGCGTGTGAAGGTCGGCGACGCTCTGCGAAGTGGGCAGCGTCGACACCAGCGAAGCAAGTTCGTCTCGAATCTGTTCCACGTTCGCCGTTTCCGTTTCCAGTCGTTTCAGCATACGTGATATGTTCCTTTTCAAAGCGTGCAATTCTTTTGAGGTGGGGAGATTGGCCACCCTACTCTCGAGATCGCTCAATGAACTTTTGATGTCGCTCGAATCGGATAGTGCCGTCACCGCCGTTTTCAATTTTTCCAAATCTTCGCTCGAAGGTACACTCGTCCGTAACGATTCCAAGTCACCCTGTATGTTGTCCAGTACGTGATGAAAATGAGCAAGATTCGTTTCGACGTTCAAATTTTCTAAATATTCGATCTTCTGCTGAACCGTGCTCAACGTGTCTTGTATGCTCGTCAACGCACTGGCTTCAGCGTGAATATTTTTAATTTCTTCGTTGATCAACTCCAGAGACGCCTGAAGCGTAGCGATGGTGGTTTGAATGTGTTCGAAATCTTGATAAGCCTCCAATTGAATTTTTATGTTCGCGACGCTTTTGCCGATGACCTGCAGTTCGTCCGACGATGGTAGGTTCGTCATGGTATCTTCCAAAGTCTGCAACTTGGATTTAATTTCTTCCAACGTGCCGGCGAATTCTTCTTGTAATTTGGAAACAACAACATGCAAGCGTTCTACATCAATATCTTTCACGACGGTTTGAAGTTCAGAGAAATTCTTTTCGATTGCCGAAGTTCGTTCTTCGATTTCGAGTTTCAATTTTTCCAAATCTTCATTTTTCGATTGAAATTGCTGCAATTTGAGCAAATCATTTTGAAGCTTATCCACGCTCAACTGTATATTTTGAACGTTGTCGTAAGAAGGTACGTCGACATAATTTTTTATGAGCGTTTTCAGTTCGGAATCGATTTTCAGAATGGGGTCGAGACATTGCGTTTGGAGCGTAGCGATCTCCGACTCTAAACTTTTGTTTAAGGTCTCCTGCAAAGCGATCAAATCGCTCCTCAACTTTTTAATTCGGACGTCCAACATGACAATCTCTTCTGCGTGGTCTACACGCTTAGTGTTGCCGAAAATATCGTTAGGCATTTTGGTTAACGGTTATTTATAATAGGATAGACGATTCGTAATTCTACGAAGAGAGGACTGAGTTTGTCGTAATCTCCTAGGAGTTCCACGTATAAACAATCTCCTGCAGAAACATCGTACGTAATGTTAGAAAGCATCTTGTCGTGCTTGATTCGAAAAATGTTCTTGCCGGTAGATATTTTGATTTCGCCTACGTTTTCCGGATTCACGATGATTTGAAGTTTTCCATCGATCGGAATTTCGTAGAAATGTAAATTGTTGTTGAAGACGTAAAACATCTTGCCCACATCGTCATCCAATTTTGTCCAAATGCTGTTAAGGTGAACAATCAGTAGACCATTGAGTTTAGTTAACATGGAAGGTAGAAATTCATGATCTGTCGTCGCGCGGTGTACAGTCTCCATGTTGGTTTGTTTTCGGAAACCAAAGAGATTCATAGGTATGCTGGTTATTTAAGAATACGGTCAAAGTTTTTTGTAATAACAGTCAGTGTTTTTTTTTTGTAATAACTAACAAAATGATTTTTTTTGTTTTCTTTTTTTTTTGTTTTGTTTTTATGAATCTTCTGTTGAAGATGGGCATATGTTGCAGGTTTTGCTTTCTGCTAAGCGATAGTGCCCCCACGGCAGTGTGTGGATTCCACATTGGAGAACGCACCTCTTGTCGTCGTTGGGATCCAGGGCAATCTTCCTCACTTTGTTGGTGGTCAACACATGGTCGACGCTCTGGATGCGCTGTTCTGCTCTTAGAACCGACGACCTGGTCTTGAGGCAATCCACGAAGTCCTCGAATGTGAGATGCTCCCGAACCACCTGTCTGCCGACACCCTTGGCCTTCTTGGTAACGCTACCCTCGGCTTTGATGGTATAGGCCTTGGCGCGAAGACCTGCAAACTCAAGAATCACGTCTCCGTCCTTCTCATCTTTGAGCTTGCCAGGCACCTTCTTGTTGCTGGCCAGGATACCGTACTGGTTCGGCTGGGGATAGCCCGAGGTGTCGAAGAGGTTAACCAAAGATGGAACTGTGGCTATATCCCCGTATGGTCGGCTGAGCAAACGTGGTACACCAAGCTGTCCGTGTCCGTGTAGAGAAGCGAGATGTTGTGGCCGTAGTGTGGACGTAATATGTCGTAGTACGTCTCGAACATGTGGAGCTTGCTCAGATCCAGAACCGTGGCTCCAACATAGATGGGCTTAGTGAGTTTCACCACACCTTGCTTCATGTGAATCAGAGCCAGCTGCTCGTCGTAGATTGTTCGAGACTTGAACAATGGACTCGCGACAAGCAGACGACATCGCTCTTTCCTCGTCACCAATTTTATGTCCACGCGATTCCGTACATTCTCCATGGTCTTGCCAAACACCGCATTATTCATGAGCTTGAAGAAATCCTTATCAAGCTCGGACGTGGCTGCGGTGCGGTATTCAGTGTTAACTTCAATATATGGACGCAACCATGGAGAATGCTCGAACTTGAGGATGCGGTGAACTGCGTGGACTGTGACCCCTCGCTGCATCAACCACCGGAGATTCTGGTAGTGAAGGACGTAATTCTTCTTGGGTTCGAAATCCATGACGAGCTTCGTCTGGTTGGAATCGGGTGGACACTTGAACTCGGGTGCAGGGGGAAGATCGCAGAACAAATCCTGCAGCTTCTCGGAGAACTCAAGGTCCACCTCGGCGAAAAATCCATGTTCCGAATCGTCGAAGCTTTTGATGTTGAATTTGGACGGATCAGCCCACTCGAACCCTCTGAAAGGGAGTGGCTGCATCATGGAGTGCCCATACAAGTTATTCACGTCCGTGTGCATGATGTAGCTCGACGGTTGGGTGGAGTCGTAGCCAGTAGCCATGTGATGGTTGTTGGCGCGCGCGTGCCGTTGCGACACCTGGACCATTCCACCCCGCACGGCGCGTTCCACAAACAGCACCATGTCTACGTCCGAAAGAAGCTCCAGCTTGATTTTCGTCACCAGAAACATGGCTGACCACGCCAGTCCGGGGAGACTATAGAAGTAGGCGGGATCCAGGTGGTAGATGTTCATTGCGGTCGCCCGGAACGTCTGGAACACGTCGGCGAGGAGCGTCACATCAAGTCTGAGGTAGGCGTCGTGGTAGTCTCCGAGAGTTCGACAACCTAGCTCGCGCCACATGGACTGGGCGTGATGATGTTCTTCGTCGGTGATGTTTGAGCCTCGTAGCTGACTGTAGAACTTCGCCTGGGGAGGTAGCGACGTCTCCGCAAACTTGGTAGAGTCGGTGACGTATTCGTAGGGGTAGACCCCCTTACGCCTGAAGAGACCGGCGTCCAAGTTTGGAAAATTTGCAGAGGTAATAAGCATTTGCTTGTTGCTGAGTTTTTTCGTCAGGGCATCGAGGCTGGCCGGGAGAAACCTCAGGGAGTCGAGGAAGCGAAGCTCGACGGTAGAGCATGATTCTGGGATTCGAACCCATTTGCTCACACTGATGTAACGCTCCTCGTTCTGCGCCAGGACGTTAATTCGCATGTCGTCGTACCCAAGATGTTTGATCAGATGGTGGAAGTCGTACCCCGAGCCATTGTGAAAAAACACAGGGATGAAGCGCGGGTCCCAGGCCCTGCGGTTGCATTTGTTGCACCAAGGACCAACGTACCTACCGTTAAAGTGATCATGGTGATGGACTTTACGGTTGTTGGCGGTGTACTCCTCGACGCAGACAGGGCAAGCGATGGCCTCGTCGTGTCTACGTTGATCGTCGGGGGACAGTGGGAGCATAGACTTGGGGGCCAACAGCACCTTCCCTATCTCGATGGCCTCGACAACCATCCTCTCGAGGAAGTGTTTGGCTGCGTCGGGACCACGGTACACGTAGGGCTCGGGGGCGATGTGTTGGTCTCGTCGCACCACAACGTATGCGAAACTGGATGCCTCGTGGAGTTGGTAAGGGGTGGTGGAAGAAACTTCAGGATCGGGATCGCAAGTGGACAGGGGTTTGAGGAAGGCCTCGAAATCCGCGATGATGATAGCGGGGTGCTCTACCATGGCACCGTGCATGCGGAAACGCTCCACGGTGCCAGGTTCGGGCAAGTCTGCCACCCCCGGTTCGTTGGCATTGCAGTAGAGCTTGTGGTTAGCGAGCTTCTCGGCAGCGATGTTGGAACCTCGAACATGTTGGTAACTGCGTTGATCCTGTCCGTCGAATATTGACAAGCACCTGCGACACACCTCGACGTGGTGACTATCACTGCTCCATTGGCTCGAAACAAGCCGAGAGAGGGAACGGATGAGGGTGTAATGGTGATGGGTCTCGTCCTTGATGAGTAGAAGATGAATTTCCTGCACACCATCGTCGTCTACGTCGCTCACCCGGATAGGGTACACCACATTTTCGTCAGTGAGGCCATAAACGTTGATGGTCAACCGCGGGTTGTGTGTGCGGGCCTCAAACTTGCGAATGTCCGAGACCTCCACCGGGTAGTCGATCCCAGCAATGGCATCTTCCAGCTCTGGCTCGTAGGGTAGGTAGTGGTTAACTCGGCGTGGTTGGGTTTTCCAGTGGACAGGGTGCAATGCTGCAAGCACAGACCAGAGAAAGCACTTGGCGTCACTGTTCTGAATGTTCAGGACGGCCTTCTTTGTTGTGATGGAAGATGGTAAGCGGACGTAGCTGGACGCGGAGAGAGGCACAAACTTGGAAAGTTTGACGCGCAGTTCGTGAGGCTTCCCACACAGCGAACCCCCCGAGCCCTTGGCTTGATGTTCTTCTTGCTTTGCCACCAGCTCCTCGACAAACTTGTTGTAGATGTCCTCGAGGTTGTCGACATCCGCCAGATGCAGCGTCTTCGCCTTGGTGTTGTGGCAGAAGCTGTAAATTTCATCAGACGGCTTCTTGTACCAGCAACGAAGCGATGCGTAGAATTTGGTGGAGTGCGTTGCAAGCGTATCGCCGAGGATGGAAATAATTTGGGCTTGCACGTTCTCCAAAAAGCTACGCACGTCGCATGAGTCCTCCGAAGTAAGGGGAAAGTTCTCTAATAAACGCTGGAAAGCAGACTGGTTTGCTTTTATCGCAGGCTTGACGCGTTTGGCGGGTGGTGCATTGATGGAGGCTGTTTCTGCCTTCCTCTTGGTGGAGGTCGAAGGCTGGGACCCAGATGTATTTTTGCTTAGACAAATAAGCTTATGCTTCTTGACATACGCAATTGTAATGTGTTTATTGCATCCGGAACACAGTTCGGTGGCAGCCAAATGCTTGCCTGGCACGCAGGTGCGACAATGTCTTGCAAAATTTTTGCTTGATATAGTTTTTTTGCACACAGGGCAACTTTTCATGGAGCGCATTTTTTCGGGGTATGTTTATTTATATGTGATCTGTTGGTGGTAGAGTGTTTACAAAACAAAAAATGTCTTATGAGAAAAATTTTGTAAGTTAATTCTAATTGGTGTTAGTTTGAGGGGTTTATTTATATATGGGTAGTGTTGTCTTCCTCAAATATGTGCTTTAATCAACGCTATAAAAAAAATTAAAAAAATATATAAGAAAAATATGATTGTAGATAGAAAAAAAACACAATAAATATTGTATGCATGTGTAATTCTATTTAGCTTATTTTTGCTAGACACAAATCTTCTTCAGATTTTATTGCCCACTAATATATTTTTCTACCAATCTAATAGAGGTGTGAAACTATGAAAATATTCTTGTTTATATATATTCTTTTGTTTTGGCTGATATAATAGCAAATATATATATATAGTTATTTTGAAATTCTAAAATTTTCAGGTATACTTATTTTTTACATGCAAACATACATCATAAAAAATTACACAATCGTATTTTTTTCCATATACATATTTTTTTATTTTCAGAAAACAAAATTATTTTCGATCTCCATTTTTTAAAAAAATTTATTTGTGTTTATAGTATTTGTCGGGCAATAGCAGATAAAACAAGAATAGGTTTTCTACGACCATACTTTACGAGTTACAAAACAACTTAGAAATTACATCTTGAAATTTTAATTTAAAATAACTCAAAAAACAGTAAGCACTAATCATTATGTTTCCAATAGGTTGTAGAGTACCTTCAATTTTTTATCAAATATCATTAAAATTTTCGAATTAGAGTAAAAAACTAAGCCGGCAAATCAAGTTTCTCAAAAAATAAAAAAAATTGTCTGTATTTCCAAAACTTGAGGGGGTGGAATCGATTTTATTTGCTAGTCGAATAGTTTTCGTCGAATCCTATCCAACAAACCTAAAATCATCATCCTAGCTCAATTAGGAGCCGAGAAAATCAATGTCTTGGAAAACGTCTTAAGATTTTTGTCTTAAGAAAATTTTCTTGACAGACCGGAAGTAACATCTTGAGATACCGGAAGTCGACTTTCTTAAAGATTAAGATATTTGTCTTAAGACCTTTTCCAAAACATTGATTTTCTCGACTCCTATGGGGCCTAGAACCATGTAACTTTGGTCTATGTATATACCAGTACTTGCCCAACCCTGTGGCCGAGTGGTTAGCACATCACGCTACGACGCCAAGGGTCCCGGGTTCAAATCCCGGTCGGGTATGGTTGTTTGTGAATATCCATTTTCATCAATTTCATCACTCATCCCCATCTTCGCAAATTAGCCAAGAGGCACAAAACATGAAGTTAAAATAAACTAAATCAATCAATCAATCAATCATTAAGTTCCGTGTTGTAATCATAAAATTAAATTTTAATTAATTTTTTTTTCTATCCATCTCTCAAATCTATATAGCCTGTTCATATTTGGCATGTCGACTATTTTGTTTACGTAGCAAAAAAAAATCTCAAGCCATTTTTTTGCAAATGCTCGTTGTAGCCATAAGTATATTTGGATATAATTGCCGGATTTTATTTAACTTTAGGTTTAAAAATCAATAAGCATGCATAAAAAAAAACTAAATATTTTAAATAAATAAGATTCGAATAACTATGTACTTCCACTAGCCTTTGCGATGGCGCAGCGGTAGCATTGTAATCAAAAAATCTCGAGTTCGATACCCGCACAAGTGGTTCTTGAAACTGTAGGTCCAGTCCCAATTAGCCTTACTGTGCATAAAATAAACTTAAAACATCAAATCAATCAGTACTTCCACCAGCTTCTGTGATAGCACAGCAATAGCTTTGTAATTAAAGGTTCAATACCCGCACAAGTGGTTCTTGAAACTGTAGGTCCAGTCCCAATTAGCCTTACTGTGCATAAAATAAACTTAAAACATCAAATCAATCAGTACTTCCACCAGCTTCTGTGATAGCACAGCAATAGCTTTGTAATTAAAGGTTCGATACCCGCACAAGTGGTTCTTAAAACTGTAGGTCCAGTCCCGATTAGCCTTACTGTGCATAAAGTAGACTTAAAACATCAAATCAATCAGTACTTCCACCAGCTTCTGTGATAGCACAGCAATAGCTTTGTAATTAAAGATTTGATATCCGCACAAGTGGTTCTTAAAACTGTAGGTCCAGTCCCGATTAGCCTTACTGTGCATAAAATAAACTTAAAACATCAAATCAATCAGTACTTCCACTAGCCTCTGTGATAGCACAGCAATAGCTTTGTAATTAAAGGTTCGATACCCGGCGGAGGTACAAGTGGTTCTTGAAACTGTAGGTCCAGTCCCAATTAGCCTTACTGTGCATAAAGTAGACTTAAAACATCAAATCAATCAGTACTTCCACCAGCTTCTGTGATAGCACAGCAATAGCCTTGTAATTAAAGGTTCGATACCCGCACAAGTGGTTCTTAAAACTGTAGGTCCAGTCCCGATTAGCCTTACTGTGCATAAAATAAACTTAAAACATCAAATCAATCAGTACTTCCACTAGCCTCTGTGATAGCACAGCAATAGCTTTGTAATTAAAGGTTCGATACCCGCACAAGTGGTTCTTAAAACTGTAGGTCCAGTCCCGATTAGCCTTACTGTGCATAAAATAGACTTAAAACATCAAATCAATCAGTACTTCCACCAGCTTCTGTGATAGCACAGCAATAGCCTTGTAATTAAAGGTTCGATACCCGCACAAGTGGTTCTTGAAACTGTAGGTCAAGTCCCGATTAGCCTTACTGTGCATAAAATAAACTTAAAACATCAAATCAATCAGTACTTCCACTAGCCTCTGTGATAGCACAGCAATAGCTTTGTAATTAAAGGTTCGATACCCGCACAAGTGGTTCTTGAAACTGTAGGTCCAGTCCCGATTAGCCTTACTGTGCATAAAGTAGACTTAAAACATCAAATCAATCAGTACTTCCACCAGCTTCTGTGATAGCACAGCAATAGCTTTGTAATTAAAGATTTGATATCCGCACAAGTGGTTCTTAAAACTGTAGGTCCAGTCCCGATTAGCCTTACTGTGCATAAAGTAGACTTAAAACATCAAATCAATCAGTACTTCCACCAGCTTCTGTGATAGCACAGCAATAGCTTTGTAATTAAAGATTTGATATCCGCACAAGTGGTTCTTAAAACTGTAGGTCCAGTCCCGATTAGCCTTACTGTGCATAAAATAAACTTAAAACATCAAATCAATCAGTACTTCCACTAGCCTCTGTGATAGCACAGCAATAGCTTTGTAATTAAAGGTTCGATACCCGGCGGAGGTACAAGTGGTTCTTGAAACTGTAGGTCCAGTCCCAATTAGCCTTACTGTGCATAAAGTAGACTTAAAACATCAAATCAATCAGTACTTCCACCAGCTTCTGTGATAGCACAGCAATAGCCTTGTAATTAAAGGTTCGATACCCGCACAAGTGGTTCTTAAAACTGTAGGTCCAGTCCCGATTAGCCTTACTGTACATAAAATAAACTTAAAACATCAAATCAATCAGTACTTCCACCAGCTTCTGTGATAGCACAGCAATAGCCTTGTAATTAAAGGTTCGATACCCGCACAAGTGGTTCTTAAAACTGTAGGTCCAGTCCCGATTAGCCTTACTGTGCATAAAATAAACTTAAAACATCAAATCAATCAGTACTTCCACTAGCCTCTGTGATAGCACAGCAATAGCTTTGTAATTAAAGGTTCGATACCCGCACAAGTGGTTCTTAAAACTGTAGGTCCAGTCCCGATTAGCCTTACTGTGCATAAAATAAACTTAAAACATCAAATCGATCAGTACTTCCACCAGCTTCTGTGATAGCACAGCAATAGCCTTGTAATTAAAGGTTCGATACCCGCACAAGTGGTTCTTGAAACTGTAGGTCCAGTCCCGATTAGCCTTACTGTGCATAAAATAAACTTAAAACATCAAATCAATCAGTACTTCCACCAGCTTCTGCGATGGCGCAGCGGTAGTATTGTAATCAAGAGTTCGATACCCGGCGGAGGTACAAGTGGTTCTTGAAACTGTAGGTCCAGTCCCGATTAACCTTACTGTGCATTAAGTATACTTAAAACATCAAATCAATCAGTACTTCCACTAGATAACAAAAACACACAACTCTCCTCCATTTTTTCTTGCCTTCCTCTAACAATTTAACACATTTATTTTTTGAAATATGCCCCGCACACATATTTCCTACCTACCAACAACAGCACACAGAAGAAAAAAAAGATATTCCAGCTACCAAGATGCATGCTTCAAATATACTTATAAACCAAAACCAACTCATGCAAGCTAAAAAACAAAGTTACTTACTTTTGGAAAATACTGCAGAAATGCTCTTCACTAACTTTCAAAATAAAACAGAACTTTTTACACCAGTGCTTTAAGTTTTATACAGTTTTCTAATGAGGTCAAAAGTGAAATGTTAGCCAACGCAACGTGGACCAATAGAAATCCGAGACAATCTTCTCTAGAACATTTTTCCCCAGAGCTAATGTTAACAACCTGTTGTAACCTAAGCATCATGTGTATTGCATCCGGCGGAGCCACGTTAACGCCCAAGCAGCCCGCTATTATGTACCTGTACGTTCCGGATGTGCTGACAATCTTCCACCCCAGCTCCCCATTGTGTGCCTGTACGCTCCGGGTATCTAATAATCTTCGGGGGCATCTCGCTCGCTCTGAAACAAAATATAAACAAAACAAATTGTATACACCCAAGCAGCCCGCTATTATGTACTTGCACGCTCTGTCAATTGTTGAGAAATAGTGACGTCAGTAGAGCAGGAAGTTAACTCCCATCGTCCCAAGGCCTATGTATTGTTGAATTTGTGTCATTGCACCAACATTGATAACGCACACAGAGAGGAGAGGGAACAAAATTGTAGTTTTTCTAGATGTGTTTGCGTTACAAAACAGAAATAAAGAGAAGTACATACGTATATATACATGTGCAGCACTTCGTTCCCGCGAGAGAGGTTTACAAAGGTCCCGATATACATTGGCGCCCGGGACTTGGAAATAATGCATATTCGCTCACCACTGTTGCCAGCTCTAGGTCTCTCTCTCTCTTCATCTTACAGCAATGTTGGTTTCTCTATTTTTTTAGTTGCAGGTGGGTTGCCAACACACTCTAGTTAATAATGCTACATATTATACACACACACGCACACACATACTGTGTTGCCATCCATCCATCCATCTCTCTCTCTTTTACGGCAGTATATATTTGTTGCCGGCTCTCCTTGCCCAGTGTGTGTATGTTACGCCAGTATATAAATTGGCTAAGCCCTTGCCAAGTAAAAAAAAGGGCTGTAGGTAGGTGTTGGTAATACTGTCGGTTGTTTAACTCTTCCCTCTCTTTCCTCTCTCTTTTTTGTAAAAAGCTATGGCAAAAGTACCAGTAGGTTGGCAAATTGCTTTATGCACTGTAAGGCAAGCCTCAAGCAAAGTTGCCAGCTCCTTGCTTTAGGTTAGGTTAGACCAAAATAAAAACCTTGGTGATTTTTCGAGTAAGATGTTGGCAATACTGCAAGACAAGCCTCAAGCAGTATTGCCAGCTCCTTGCTTTAGGTTAGGTTAGACCAAAATAAAAACCTTGGTGATTTTATCGAGTAAGATGTTGGCAACGCTGCAAGGCAAGCCTCAAGCAGTGTTGCCAGCTCCTTGCTTTAGGTTAGGTTAGACCCAAAAAAAAACCTTGGTGATTTTTTCAAGTAAGAAGCTGGCAACACTGCAAGAAAATGAGGCTCATGCCTTACGAGAGAAATCCATTAAGGCGAGCCTCACCGAGCCTCATTTTCGGTTGGTGAACCGGGTTGATTGCTCTACTAACCTTGTTGCTTTATTTTCACTCAGTGTTTTCGATCCAATGCATTTTTACTTAGATTATTCTGTTCGAACACTAACTAAATGAACTTTATTTCTGTTCCTAACAATAAGAGTAACAAACTTACTGCTTTCTTGTATCTTTATATGAACGATGTCAATTTCCAGGGGGAGGTGTCCATCGATCCGTTCGACCCCTCCTACCGACGCCCATGGAACTGGACATACAGTTTAAATTTGATCCGAATCACTCTGCAATATGCATATAGGAGCTTGAACCCAAGACTCATGCAGAGAATGGGATTTCCTTTCTTTGTTTATTCATTTGACTTCTCATATTTGATCCTTGAGTTTACCGTGACTATGGGAAGAATTATTATAATAACAACATGTATAATAAGCACCCTCGTCTTATTTTTGCCCCCCCCCAAAGAAAACCACCTAATCTCCGCGACATAGTTCGTTCCTACTAACAGAACCATACATTGTTTATACAGGGTGTCACTTTAATGGCGCCCACGGACCACGGAAACGTATAGAGGATATCAAAACAAACATCTTTTTTCAGTAACATTTTTCTCGTTGGAGCGTTGTTTCGGTGCTACAGTCGTTCAAAAAAGCCCGTTTTGCCGCCTGAATGCTGGCAACCACACACAACATTTGATTGCATTTGTGACGTCATATCCCGTCGTGAAGCGATGCGTTACAGGGTTGCCAGGAACACACATATTCTGTGAAAAGTAACATAGCTACAATCAGCCACATTATGTACCGTAAAACAAAACGAGAAAACATGTTCTGTAACCTAACAGGAAGTAAACAAACGATACGAGAAATGGTAGAAACAAAATTGAATTCAAGTGGAAGTGGTCATATCGAATTTTGTATCAGCTTGCGTGTCAAGTATTTGCAAATCTAATTACCAAGTTGGCATCAACAATTTAGTCTATCCACTTCGTCCTTCTGATACTATAGCCTGACAAGTTAAGTCCCGATATGCGCAGATCGCTGCGGAGCACTTCGTATTACGTCATCCTTCCCACCACTCTTCTACTCACTGGTCTAGCGTTGAGAGTACCAGTGGTGCCAACTCGGCAAAATTAAGCTAAAACAAATATGATAAACGATTTTCACTGTATAGCGTGACGGTGCATACAGGCTCCTATTATATCAGTGGTTCATTTTATTTAATCCGGCCTTTGAAAATGCGTGCGGTGCGCCGATCGTAAACTGTAGTATTACGCACGTGCGTTAAGGTTTATAACGAAGAGAAACTACTGGGCGAATGACTTCATTTTCTGAATGCGACATCGAGCAGTGGCCAGTTTTTTTGTTTTTTTTTTGTTTTTTTACCGAGTGGGGTGGTGCTTCGTTTGTTTATCGTACAACAATCACTACGAGAAAGCAATCTGATAACACGCTTGCCTGTGTTCTTTTCTAAAGCATTGAAATGTTCATGCTCTTTACTCTTGGCTGCAAGATTCTTACTTTGAAAGAGATGGACTTATGGACGAGCGTGTAGATGAACTGATAATTAGACTTGGTGAAGCCGATTCAGACACGGACACAGATTCATCGGTAGACACAGACTCGGATGAGTGGGAGAGTGAAACTGAAGAAGGAGAACTGGAAAACATTTAGTAGGTGAGCTCAGTTCTATCGTTTATATATTTTTCATTTTTCTATCGTTTTATTTCATACATTTCTTATGCTGGTAAGAAATATCTCTAATATAACTTAATTCATTTAAGGTTTAAAGGGAAAATATCAAAATGTATTTAGAATTTAGCGCAATCAATAGGTAGCGTAGGTGACGGGATACTAATTCATGCCTTTCACATTCAAATTTCGTTGAAAATTCTCAGAGGATTCAGCTCCCTCCAGTTTGCAACACTGCGAATGAACGTCGCCGCAGACAATGGAGTGGGAAAATGTGATGTGAGGTGCGCAAACAATGGATTGCAGCGTCTTATTTTTAAACTTGTCAAGTTATAGTTGTCTGTGACACACTGAACAGATGACAAAATAGAAATGAGAGAACTCAAAATTCCAAAGGTAAGCAACACATAATATAATGTATATTCAGAGCATTATGAGGCAAGTGACAAAAATGGTTGAAAATACAGGGATATAAATAGTAGTAAAACAAACTCTCCGACGACTGTGTTTATCTACGCACCGGATACACATGTAATAGTTTGCAACTGTGAACAGGGCAGTATATTCGCTACTGATTCATAATTAGATTGTTACTGTGGTTGTACGTGTTTTAGTCGTAATGTAACAACGTGGACCTGGGATACTTCCGTTATCAGCAGAAAAGTACCACAAGTCATCTGGACACAAACCTGTAGATATCAACCTTGTAACGAGATTTGCAAATATAATTGACATGTAACTGGGCGTAAACAGCCACATGTAAGCTGTAAGTCCAATAAAAGTTATTGTTGTTGATATTTGACATGTATGCTGAGACAAAATCCGATATTGACTCTTCATTTTTAATACGTTTTTACCATTTCTTATACCGGTGGTTCACTTCCCTTTTCCCCTGAGATGACTGCTGATCTTCTGGCTGGTAGGCTATGATGTTCGTTCTACTGGACGAGTTTCTCGCTTCGTTTTACAGCTAATAATGTGGTTGGTAGTTTGTCATATTTCACAAAATGTGTGTGTTCCTTGCAACCCTACCGTGCGTTGTTTCGCCTCAGGAAATGACATCACAGATACGATCAAATGTTGTGTTGGGTTGCCAGCATCCAGGCGGCAAAACGGTCTTTTTTGAACGGCTGTAGCGTCGAATTGACGCACCAACGTGAAGAATGTTACTGAGAAAAGTTGTTTGTTTTGATGTCCTCTACACGAATCTGTGGTCCGTGGGCGCCATTAAAATGACACCCTGTATAAGACAGTGGAAGTGAAGGTTAGAATTGATTCTCGGCGAGGTTCGAAACCGACTGAAATTCGCCCCTCCCAACTGTAACTTCTGGATCCGCCACTGATACGAGGAATTAGACAAGCGTTGGTCACATCTCGGTGTTAAATGTCCTTGTTGTTTTTGGTCTTGATTACTTGAAACATTTTAAAAAGCCACTTCGTTTGCAATCTATCTTTCATTTCTTCCAGAGAGAGACCAAGGCTTTCTAATAGACACTGACGTCATTAACACGTCACTGGTTATATGGCTCGCAGGGGAACCTGGAGAGAGACCAAGGAGACAAACTCGATCGAATTGGTGCCTTGGGGGACAAGAGTGACGTCACAAGAAAACGCACTCCTTTCTCCAAGTTGAACTGTGCAAGGAGGTAGAGACAATGTAGAGCAATCAACTTATCTCGTTCACTTTTGAGTCCTTGCACAGGTGCTCATGGTGTAGTGGTTATCACATCCGCCTAACACGCGGAAGGTCCCAGGTTCGATCCCTGGTGAGCACATATTTTTTCTTTACTTGTAAACAGTTTTAAATTAAATCCTAATTATGTTTTCAATTCATTTTATGCTCAATTAAGCTAATCGGTACTGCACCTACTCTATGCAAGTGTGCTTAACCAGGAATCGAACACGGAACCTAGTGATTACAAAAGGACAACGTTATCCAGCACCCGGTAAGGTGCCGATGCCCTCTTGATTAAAGCTCTCATTTTGTCATAACTTGGAATTTTTGTTGACGTCATAGTATTGCTGCTGCGGTATGAATGGTTATTGCCCTTCCTTAATTTATTATAAAGTGAGGCGGAACGCATCGGAACTCCGTTCCAGCAAATCGGTTTGGTGCCAGAACTCGGTTCCTTCTGCGACATTAGACATCTATATTATTATTTAATACACTATACAAATGTCCATTCATTGTTGTATTAATTATTGTAAACTAAGTGAACTAAATTTATCTCCTGTCGGTGAGGGTCCGAAAATTTAGGAAATATATAATATAATTCTCTGTCAGTTCTATTGGTTTAAGATGTAAATGAAAACTTAATTTCCTGAAATGACAGACGCGATATATTCTGTGTTTATATATTTACTTTGGATTCAATAGTAACAATCAGTGTATCTTTTCTGACAGTACGCATCAGTATACAATACCGGCCTCTTTTTATAGGTGGCAATAAAACTAAAAACATTTTATTTTAACGAAATAAATGTGCGTGTGTGTGTCTACATGGATGTTCGATTTTATTTATGAACATTTCACAATATTTAGAGTAGTACTTGTGATGATTACAATAACAAATAATAAAAACAAACAACATGAAGAGTACCGCAACCTTTCTTCCAAAAAAAAGCACTGACAATAATAATAATAATAATAATAATAATAATAATAAATGCCATTATTATTTTAATATGCATTTATTTATTATCACTAGTGTCTATTCATTTGTGGTTGACGTTACGGCTATTGACTAAAACAAGTACTACATGATGCCAAGGAGCTCGTAATAATGATGTGTAGAGCCTTTAATTTTGTTTAATTACATTATTTTTCTTTGAATATGGCCAGGCAAAAATTACAGATGTCAGCGAATTACGATTAAATGAACCATATACGTGAATTTCATGTTACCTATTTTTGCACATTTGTTGGTTTATTTTCTTTTTACGTAAGATATTTTTACACAAAATGCGGTATTTGGGTCATCTTTCTGTTTTTTATTGAGTAAGGAGATACAATTGTAGGACAAATATTCAAACTTTGATTTCTCCAAGAATCATAAACCGAAAATAAAGAAAAAAACTCTCACTGTTGTTCACTGTGCATCACATTAACATTATATGTACTGAAACAGAAGCACTTTTTATTTCTTTAAGAAATAATGTATTATTGCCTGAAATGTACATTTTTTTTCTTGTATTGTGGAAATTTTAATGCATCTCTCGCTGTGAAATATTTATGGCCACAATGTAACAAAACTGGTGTCATTCGCGTTATGAGTTTATCAGATTACGAATTTTACAATATGATTTAGCACATTACAATTTTTCATTATTTCAAGGAATCTTCTTATAATATTGAGAAATTAAATCAGCATAATTAAAATTTTTATTGCCAGGAAACTAAAAACAGCACATGAGAAAGAGTACGCATATTAGATATTTTAATGTAGTTACATATTACTGTATATTTATTATTATGCCTTCATAAGAATCCGGGTCTTAATGATGTGGTAAAGTTCGTCTTGTTTCAGTTAACTTGAAGCAGTGCTTGGTAAGCTTTTAAAATAAGTTTATCTTAACTTTCTTTGAAGAATCATTCGTACAAATACGCATCGCTCCTGTGGGAAAACCCTTCTCTTCACTTTTGGCCTGGCTCGATTAATCGAGAGAATGCCTTCCGCCTTAAAGCAGTCGTTCGAGCTGTGTATTCAGTTCAATGAGCAATAGTACCTACAAGAGATTCTTATGTAGCTCACTCTTAATAGTAATCCGTGGAAAACGATGTCAAATTATTGTTTAAGGTTTCTTCTACGGCTTATTCCGAGTATGAGCTGCAAACAAAGCTCCAACTTCCATATTAGACAGAAGCAGAGAGAACCTGATAACGCCATCCAATTTAAATGATAAAAAAAAAACCGAAACTCTCGAGAGTTCTGACATCTTCCCTCAAATCCCTATAGAAAAGTATTAAGACTTCTCTGGTGATTGTGGAAATGGCGCACTTAAGCCGATTTGAAACCGAATAAATTCACAGTTTCCTTGGCCCTATCGCGTCAACGACAAGAGGCGTGGAATTAAGGTAACCTCATTACGTGAAAATTCCCTCACAGAAGGCGAACATTTTCGTTTTCCTAAGAAAAATCCCTCTTAGCACAGAATACCGTTTTCCTGGTAGAAAATTTCCCTTTTCCAGAAATAAAACTTGTCTCGAAGGCCAAAATCCTGAGGAAAATTTCCCTTTCAGAACTTCAAGGTTTCCCTCAGAGGGCGAAAGTGTGGTCTTCCCGGAAAGAACTTACCTCTTTGCGAAAGGCAAATAATTCCCTTTCGTGAGGAAAATCCCATAGGAATGTAAGGGAAAATTTTATTCGCAGAAAGTATTTATTTCTTATTTTATGTCCCTCTTCCTCCTTTATAGGCTATTCACAAGGATGAAGATGAATGATGATCACATGAAATTGATGAACACCCTCAAAGGAGCACCCATGGTTCGAACCTGGATTTTTTAGTTGCGAGATCGTGAATTGACAACTAACAAAAAATGAAAATGCTCTAGTTTCGTAATATTTCCTCACAGAAGACTTTTTATTTCGGGACGATCTGTCTGTTTGCGTATCATTAAACAAAATAATGTTGATGCAACATTCATAATCGGAACAGTAACATGTAACCAAAGCTCCCGTATATATATAAATAAAAACACTAGATCAGCAGACGGTGCTGATGGCCCATGAACGAACAGTTAACATCTCACCCTCACGATTAACCGAAAGTGGAAGAAAATATATTTGTAACAAAAATACAAAATGTGATCATTCACTTCAAATAGCAACATAATGTCGCAAATCCAAGGCCAACACTCTGTTCTACCATGTAAGCAAGGATTCAACGGATTCTGTTTTCCAGAGTCACCACCTATAGCGCTGTAGGACCTTTCTTGCAACCAACATTTCGCAGCCTACCTTCGTGACGTCACGTAGACAAGTCCTCGTGATCTAAGCGGCACTGGCCGTGCTCCAATGCCCCAGATATCCAGTCGATGGAAACAACACGGCAAGCTCTACCATTCTGGCAGGAGGCGATAAGACAAGAACCACCAAGATCTTTAATACTCAGTGAAACGTCGGTTCCATCAAGAAGAAGGCTTTCAGGGAAATTAAAGTGGACGCTTCCAGTGAAATTAGAGAGTTCGCGAACCAGGAAAGAAATTCTTACCCCTACAATGTTTACATCCCCTCCTAAGCTAATGTCTCCTAAGTATCCCTCTACAACTTAGAAAGGAAGTTGAAGCTGTGTTTACAAGAGTTTGGATCGACCAGTCTCAAGGATGTGTTAGTACTGAGAACAATTTAAACATTGAAATGAGGTCACGACGTAACACCTAAGTGTCTTGTTGGATACTAGTTGATTTTCTGCAAAATCAAATTTCCTTTACAGTCAGACTTGTTTTACACGTACAGTGGGATCTATTGGTACTACCGTGCAAATTGACCATGACCATTTTCATTCATTTCTCTTTTATCCTGTGTGTTTTTAAGCGATGGATTTTTTTAATGCTGGTGCAGAAGTTGTCGACAGCTTGTTTTGAGTTTTCTTTTAATTCTTGAAGCTCTTATTGGGTCAAATAAAGTGCACAAACATGGTGATGGACAATTTTCACGGTTATACTCTTGGATCCCACTGTACAAAGACTTATTAGTTTAAAGGACTCTAACATTTGTGTTACTTCTTTCAAGTATTGTTTACATTTTTAATAATAGAGACGAGCATAAGACAATGGATCCCTGATGGAGTAGTGGTAACACTATCGCCTTGAAATCAGAGGACCCCGTGTTCTTTTGCCGCCGGCCGCACAGTGGGTCAGATCAGGGCCGGCCCTAAGTAGGTGGGGGGCCTGGGGCATATACACGAGGCCTGTAACCAAACTTTGTCAGAGGTGTGAACAATTTATTCCTTAGTCTGAAGTACAGGTGTTCTATGTAATCACAATACCCATTATTACAATTAATGAATAATCAATTTATATATTTCGTATTATTACATGAGAAATAAATAGAACACGTAAAGCCAAAAATCATGGGATGATAATCAGAGTTTCTAAATTATTTGTTTTCTTTATTTCATTTCTGGCACGACACTGATAGAATGTTCATTATATTTAATTAAAAAACTGTTTGTGTTCAGCATCAAATTAAAAGTTTACATATCAAAGCAGCAATTTGTAATCATATTCAATATCAATCCTTATCATAATTCTATTTTCTTTTCAGTGAATTTTGACGTTACATTGTTTCGTATAAAATAATATTTTCGCTTCATGATTTCATTCTATAGTGCAATTTTCATTGAAATATTTGAACACGATTTTTATTTAGTACTTTGTTTGTTTAGAATATAACTTCAGTAATTTTGGATATTTTTAAGCATGTCAAAACAATCCGCGTGGTCAGGAAAACTCACACTAATTGCGTAATTGGAAGCACAAGCATCACATAAACTCGTAATAAACCGCACAGTGGCGTACGCAAGGGGGGGAGGTTACCGGGTTAACCCCCTTGAGCTTTTGAAATATTATGGAAAATGCTGTAGAAAAATTAAAAATGGATAATTTATCACAGTCAAATATCTGCGACAGTAATAATAATATTAATAATAATAATAATTTGAATTATTATTCCCATGCAGCATGGAGAAAAACACAACATTCCAAACACAATCTAAGCGGCCGCAAAGTTCAATTTTGCAATGTTTTTTTTTTGCAAAAAGCCACGCAGTGACTCTTGCGAGAATTGTGAAAATTCCTTGGTTCGTCGCAATGTGCCGACGTTATTGCAAACGTTCACATCCCCTTGTGAACTCTCGAGTGATGCTGAGTGTACATCCACATCATTAAATAATGTTAAAGAAGTGCTTTGTGAATCACATAGAAGTGATTAATGTGTTGAAATGTCTATAAACTTACTTTTGAACGAAAACATAGACTCAGTGGAATACAGCAACATGTATTCTCGCGCCTCATCATCATCCTGGGTGAGTTGCATAGGTAAAGGTAATGTAAATTTCCCCGTGCATATAGCACCGTGCCATGAAGGCACATGTAGTGGTGTGGTGCGGCCCCACACATTCTCGATCTCGGCCATTTTGCGGGTGATGTGATCAGCACTATGATCCGGCAGCCATTATCCCCCAGGGTTGCTCTCAAGTACCCGTTTATATGAGGCTGGGTGCGGGGACGCTGGATAAATTCCAACCAATTCCGGGAATCGAACCCGGATCTCCCACGAGGTTGTCAGACTAAACCACCGCGGCTTCTTGAATGAGTTTCATATTTTGATTATTTCAATAAATGTAATATATTTGCCTGTTTTTATGGATTTTCTTCACACTTAAAATGTCTCACCTATCATATACAAATAACCGTTGACTAGACAATTATTTCGTAACAAAGAAAAAAAATGTAGTTTTGTTCTATTGCTTTCATAAATATATTTATGTAGATCTCGACTACTTAATAATAGTAGTGATATAAGTAGTAACAACAGCTGCATTAGTAGTATTATTATTAGTAATTAAAAAGAGTGGGGCCTAGGGCAAGTGACCGAGTTGCCTCTACCTAGGGCCGGCTCTGAGTCAGAAATAACTTTAATCTTTAGGTTCAGATTCGATGAGAATTGACTTCTAGTCAATGAGTTACATGCTTCTCTTGTAAACGTAAAGAATTTACAGTTAAAATGGAATTAATATATCGTTGATTTCGCTTGAAATGAATGTAACTATTTGCACAGTGCTGCGGGAAGATAACACCACAAATTTCTTAACAATGCGTATATTAGAATATAAAGAAAACACGATGCAAAGAACTGAAGCTTCCAAGCATATTTGCCCTTGTACAAAGATCATCGTGTCGTTCTTCCAGTTGAAATGCCTCTTAGAGTTAATCTCTTGATTATTCCAGTCTCTCTTTCCCTCAACACTTGTAGCTAACTTCCTACAAAGTGAGCTACTTCAGCCTTATATACAACGTCTTTTTCGTTAGCTACGCTCGTATAATGGTGATGGATTGCATGAATCTGTAGTCTATTCGCACCACAGCGTACTTCGAACTACACTAGCGTCCTGCAAGCAAAGGGAATATTTCATGTTCTCAATTATGCGATCACAGAAATGGCTTTCATCTCCGTTGATCATACGAATACTGTATGCGCTGTACTGCAGAAACGTGCTAGGACGTGACCAAACTAGCTTTCAAACCAAGTTGGAGCCTACTCATCTGTGGTTGGGGTCACGCTGAAGGCTCGAATTCTGTTTTGCACTTTATACGATTTCCATCTAGCATATGATACTAGGGCGACAAACTGGCCAAAACTTGTCACCTTGTGGAAATGTCACCGCAACAAGCGACAACACTATTTTCATGAAAGAGGTCATCATGGAGTGTTAAAAAAGTTATGTTGCCAACTTTGCAACATGGGATGGTGACAGCCATATTGAATTCAAAATGGCGGCAGAGCAAAAACACTAACTTACTACTTCTCATGATGGAAACTTTACTATTCTGCACAGATTTGCAAAACTGATGCCATTCGAAAGAGTAAGCTCCAAGAAAGCATAAAATAATTATCAGACTAAGCTTTCTTGATATACCTTGAATATGGAAAGAAAAACTTTCAAATATATATATATATATTTTTCTTGCTCTCGAAATTGTATTTTGTCCCATAATATGGTAAACACCACGAAGACACCCAAATGTGAACCTCAATTCCACGTAGTACACCCTTGACTGTTTTTTTGCAGACCAATGGTCGAGACGAGAACCAGATACTTTACTATTCACTTTAATAGCGAATCAGAACAAGAATAACTCAAGCCTGGCCACTGACGAGACGAGACGATACTGTAGGAAATCTTGTCGTCTCCGTGCAATCCCTATTCGCAACAGCAATGCACAAGAGCGCCGATAGGTGTATCCAGAGGGAGGAAAGGAGCACTTGCCCCACCCAGGAAAACGAGTTATGAAAAGAAAATTGGTTCATCCTGCTCTTTTAAGTAAGAAAGTCCAAATAATTCAAAATAGAGCATTTCCACAATTTCGAAGTGTGTGTATTTCTTACCCTTGATCAGCCCTGTAGCTAGATATTTTGGCGCCCTAGGCAGCCTGTGGTTTTGCGTCCCCGCACTACCAAGCACAGACATATTGTGTAAGTCCTTCGATATTTTCTTTTTATGAGCTGGTTTGTGATATTTACATCCAACAAATTTTGAAATGAGGAAACAAAGAACAAGTCATTAAAAACTCGTAGTTTGCATTTCAAATTTTAAAATGTTTAGCATATAAGGAGAATATCAGAGTTATGACTAGTGTTTGAGAATATCTTTAAAAACGTATTATTGTATTACTACTACTACTTTGGGAAAGGTAAAACTCCAGTAGTGTTACCAAAATATAACCCTACAATTGAAAGAAGAAAATGGTTAAAATAATATTTAAATAATACAGTATGTAGTGTGTTCTCGTAAAAAAATTATAATTATTCCAGTATTCCAGTCTTCGTGAAAAAATTAACATCGTTATGTGTAAATGATGTATTACACATTATTCCAAGTAAAATTTACAAAATATTTATGCAACCTGACTGCCAAGTGTAAATTTCTCGGTCGCATATTCTGACTGTTGTCTTTAAAAGAAAGAAGTTTTTAATGGCACCCTAGGCTTTAGCCCCCCTAGCCTACCCCTCGCTACGCGCCCGCCCTTCCTGGGGAAAATGTTACTTGCCCCCTGGAAAAAGGTTTTGTCGGGAAAAGTCGGCGTAGTCCATGACAGTGTCTGTGACTTGTTCCAAGACTTTTCATTCTCAATCCTCTGTATAGACACTGCTGTCTTCTTCAGATGCTGCTGAGCCGATGTGGCTCCTCGGGTGGGTCTTCGATCGACGTGGCATTCCGCGAAGTTTTCACGCAGCTTCAAGGAGACTCCTGTTTTCTTCCTACGTTTTGTTTAGAATACGCTATTTTCTGAAACCGAATCAAAGAGTTCTCAAAGCGAGCAGCGAAAACATCCGTTTCCTGTGGACCGTTGTCGAGCATGTAAAAGGAGCCCCAAAGCCTCGCTGAAATGGGGAGATTTTCCAACTGGTTTTCTTTGAGGCAGCTTTAGTCCATGGACATAATTGCATTCTTCTGATGTTATGTCTTGCCTATCTAGACGCTTTCGTTACTTGGGCCAGTAGTGGTGACGTTAAAAGAAAGGGAGAGGGATAAGTCCTCACCTCTCGAAAAAGCAGTTGCTTTAAAGTCTGTCCCGGCCAGTGGCGTAGCGGCCGCCCCCGCAATGCGAGGGGGCCCCCGAGGTGGGTATAGGGGCCGAGCAACATGCTCCTGAAATTTTATATAATCGCAGAAATTCCACAGATAGTGTCGCTTGTAAAAAAAAGATCAATTTACGAAACAGAAATCTGGTTGCCAGTAACATATCATATGACGACGTCTGCGATAATAAGCAGTGGCATATTGTCTCAGCTTGGGGTAACTTGACATATGGATCCCCTCCGAACTGAAGAATTAACTTACTTGCTTCGCAGATAGCAATCGAAAGGAAAATACCCCTCATCTCGTACTTTGTAGCTACGCAGTTTGTCGTAAACGTAGTGTAGTGTGTCAATTGTCTACAGTTATGAATCCAGTAGAAGGATTTAGTTGCTCAACCAGTCGATTCCTTATTGATACACTATACACATCAAACTTGGTATTTCATGACCTTTTATCGCTAATATTAGTTTTACACATGATATTTAAAATGTAACTTCACACTAAATATTTTCAAGGGGGCCCCAAGCCTTTTCATATTGAAATAAGAGCTGAAATGAATTTCCAACATTGTCTACATCTGTTACGTTTTACTTCAAAGAGCCCCAAAAACTCAGTAGGAGGTGGAGCCGATGAGCAATTATCCCTTTGCCCTAAGAGCCCTTTTCCATCCCCTCCTCTGCTTCACTAGGTAGATGATGGGTTCAAGCCGTTCATTTGTGCGAGTCGACTCATGAGCGCTCGCTCACTGAGAAGAGTCGTTCAAATGAGTCGTTCAAAAGAGTCGCCAAGCTTCTTTTTCTCGAAACACATGCCTGAAGAGGGGGAAGGGGGTAGGAGGTGTTGAAGCAGATGATTGTATTTAAGTAAACGAACACAACGTACGTCCTTCAAGATTAATAAATTGTATTGCATTTTTGTGCATGTGTGTGTGTGCATGTAGCCGACTAGATGGCCAAGATTCTGAAGTAATCGACATTTGATCTTGCCACAGAAGTTCCCGGGTTCTAGTCCCGGTCTGGGCAAGGATATTCTTTACGAGTGTCCCTTCATCTATATCATCACGCATCATCCTTATCGTCGCGATTACTTAAAATTTGAAGAAAAGCGGCATAAAATAAGAAAAATACAAATACAATTCTGTATATATATGTGTAGACAGTAAACACACACACACAAACAAAATTTATTGCACATACTTGTTTTCATTACTCTGTCTCATGAGTGAGATTTTCTATATTTGTATCTTGTTTCAGTTTACATTTCATACTGCGGATAATGCAAATTATGCAGTACGATAGCATACACAGAAATGCTATATAATTATATCAACCTTTTATTAGTAATAACGTGCATTACATATTCTTCCTTTTTTGCATTCGATCACTGGTTTTAATATCGCAACAAAATGCACTCCAGATCTGCGCTGCGACACATGCTTGCATTTCCACGAGCATCGCTCGTTCACGACTCTTGAAACAGCACGAAGAGTCACAGCACAGTCTCACGACTCTTTCCCCATCATTCGTTCACGACTCGCGAGTCGGCACGAAGAGTCATTAAGCACCTTAGCGACTCGCTCGCCTTAGCGACTCTTCTCCTCACTCATCGTTCGCTCGCGAGTCGCGAGCTCTCTTACACAAGGCGCGGCGGCGGCAGTCTCGCCAGCAGACTGGATCTACAGTTTAAAGTAGGATCCACCCACTCGCTCTCATTATCCATGTCCATAGCTTTTTGTTGTTCTACAGTCATTCAATATAAGTTTCTGCCAATATCATAATGTATGATCGAATTTCTATAAAGCGGGCCAAATTATACGTATGTATTTTTTTTAATGTTGCTTTCTACTAGTAAAACACCTTAACACGTAGGCTCACCGCAGATGGCCAACAGCTGTTTATATCACTCGTGAACATGACCCATGTCCATCTTACGTAGTTGTTCCTAATTCTGCAGTCATTCAATAAAAGCTTTTTTGCAGTATCATGTACGATGAGATTTATGATTAACCTTCTATATTTATTCTTTAATGCTGTTTTCATTAGTAAAATATTTACACGTTAATGTTAATGAAATATTTCACGTCATATGAAAACGATTTTGTCAGACAATGTTTAAAGTTCACTTTATGCTCAGATAGTCTAATCGGGATTGAAGCTACATTTTAAACTGGGGTCTAAATCACTGGGCAAGGTGCCTCCACCGAGGATCGAATCCGAGATAGGAAGCGATTTCCTTACCAGGATTTAACAAGGAATGAAAGGATGGCTGAATAACATAAATAAAACATACTCCATGGTGCATGTTCTTTGTTTCTTGGTTTCTATGTTGGCCAGCTTGAAATAATCTTGGAGTGACAGATAAGTGGTGTCGCCCTCCTCAAAGTAAGCCTATTGACACCGAAAGTTCCGGGTTCGAACCCCAGCCCAGAGATGAGTGGTAATCTGTATTTAACCTCTTGTCAATTACTCTAATCACCATCCATCCTCCGTCGTTGCCTTGTAACGATACCTGGTGGATCCCACTTTAAACTGTAGATCCAGTCCCGATTAGCTTATCTGTACGTAAAATTCATTCATCCTCGCTGTCAATACTAAGTAATTAGGTATAAAAGATGCATAAAATACAACAAAGCGTGTTAGGCAGTTAAAATATTAAAATTGAATTAATAAATTATAAAATATAATTACTCCATGCTAATTTATAAGAAATTATAGCATTTTAAAATTTGTTTGTTCCTTAATGGGAAAATAACTAGTAGCTTATTTCTTCTGTTCATTCTCATGATAACAGATTTGTTTTCTTGGATAAATAAAATTGAACGTGTAAATTAAAAGGTTTACATGTGCACGAAGCGGAAGAGCAACTCGATCGAGTATCGTGGTGAGACAAGATGACTTGGCACATCGTTTCAACTCGTGAATGAGAATGCATATCTTGTTCGCGATTTGATTTCAAGTTAAAAACACCTGTCTGGTCTTGTTCGCTTATCGATTTCAAAGCATAAATCGGTATCGTTACTCCAATGAGACGAGATTCTCGGACAGTACATTTTACACAGAGTGTCTCTCATCATCTCACCAACTTTGGAAGGGTTGGCCCTGTTTTCATTGTGATTTTGTAATGTCCTGCTACTTGTGAAACTGATTCACTTCCAACAATTTCAGTCGCCTCTGTGGAGGAGTGGTTAGAACAGTGCGCTAAGAGGAATCTCGGAATTGAGTGTCACTTCATCAATGTCATTATATCATCACTGATTTTCATGTTCGCGATTAGCCAAAGTGGCAGAAGAGCAAAGCCTGGGCAAAAGTGGTATCCCGAGCCGCTATGTGTTTCCACCGAATATCGGCCTCGTGCCCTGCTTGTGCTTGCTGCTTGTATTACGTCATTTTTGGATTTGGAGTAACAGAAAACAAAAGGTGTTTTTTGTCAAAATAATGATTGGTTGATTGATTTGGTTTATTTTACTTCGCTTTTCTGTCACTTTTTTGGGTAATCGCGAAGATCAGGATGAGTAATGAGGTGTACTAACCACTCCACCATGGAGGCCGGCGCTTTAGAAAATAATTAAGAGTACAATCGCTTTCCACACTAAGTATTTTGTGTTGCAAATTATAAATTACTGCCCCCCCTTTTCTGATTCACCCTAATAGCATAGTGGTTAACGCTGTCATGTATTAAAATGGTCTGCTTGGCAAAAATTGTTATAAGTCCACTTTTATGCTCCAATAGGCTAATCGGGTCTCCCCGATGGCGTAGTGATAACGTCGCCGGTAATCAAGGGGTACCGTGTTCAATACAAAGTGGAGGTTCGGATCCCACTTTAAACTGTAGGTCCAGTCCCGACTATCCTATCTGCACATAAAGTGGACTTAAACAATAACAACTCAAAATAGGCTAATCGGAATATTGTAATCAAGAGGTCTGTGCCTAACACCTTCCCAAAATTTTTACAAGACTCCCCTAATATTTTTAATAACATTTAATTTCTTGTAATTTTAGCGCTAATGGTTTGGCCGAACTTGAAACTACAGGACAAATTTGTTGGCTGTTCTTCGCTGCCCGTCATGGGCTGAGGTTGCGCGCTCTCTCTCTGCAAACAACACTCGCGAGTCGACTCTTTCCTTCGTTCAAAGAGTCGCTAAAGTGTGCCACGACTCTTTGAACGAAGGAAAGAGTCGACTCGCGAGCATGCTCCTTCCCCTCTCATCGTACACGGCACGTTTCAGCCAGCTTTACTCAACTAGGGGTAGGGAAAAGGAACAGAGAGGACCCCCCTCCCTTTCCTCTCCAGTCCCCATTTGCTGCCCGCAGAATCGACTTGCTTTCTTTCAAAAATTCCGGCCGCCAGGCGAGTATACACTTGCGCATGCGCCTTCCTCGCAAAATTCGTGGAAAGGAGAGGGAATAATGGAATAATAGTTGCTTGGCGGCGGAGGAGTCGTGGCACACATACGACTCTTTGAACGTGTCGTTCAATTCTGGTGAACGAGTCGTTCACCGCTCACAAGAGAGAGTCGTTACTTTTGAACGACTCGTTCACGAACGACCCATCACTAAGGTAGAGTAGTCACAAGAAAAGCTTGCCACAAAAATCTGCGCGGACTTTCGCCAACATTCGGGTCAACTCGGTAGCTCCGCCCTTCGTCCGAACGAAGGTTGCGTAGACGGATGTTTGCAAGGCGACAGCCCTCGACCGACTGAATGTTTCATTTCTCATGAATTTGTAGACGTTATAAATAACTTCCCTTGTTTGACTATGTAATGTTTTGGCACTTCCTAATTTAGAATTACGTGGGGCCATTGTTACGCTCTACAGCACATATACAGTCACGTAGAGCTGATATTTAAACACAGAAAGCCAGGAGCCACCACAATTCCACAATAACACTAACTCGCTCTTGCTGTGAGTGCACCGCGGGACGATACATACCGCTCGAGCCGATGTTGAAGACTGTGCCCTGCAACGAGCGTATTATCAAGCAGAGCAGCCCCGTGATGAGCATTGTGTCACACACGCGAAATTGCGTTCTCTGCGCATCGGCGATTGTGGCAAGCTTTTCTTGAGACTACTCTATACAGCGTATGAGTTAAATGTCACCAATATTATATGTACTTATGTAAGTTCATTTTTCGTACATGTTGATATTTTGTTGGACATTTATGTCAAACTAGTTCTTTTCCAATGTGTTGCGATTTTTTGATCTCCACTGTTCGAAGTGAAAATTCATAGCTACGAATTTCATTGTTCGAGTTTGGGGTTAGAAGGAAGGATCCTTGTATGGAACAACTTGAAGACAATTCAGTAGGTGGAGGAGGGTGATTATGCAAATTCAAGCACTGATGATCTATTAATAAAATGGTTCTTGTTTCTTGAAAAAGTATTTCAGAAATATATGATCAATGGTCTATCGAAAACAAATTGCAGTGTTAAAATTATGAATAATGATATTGAGGTCCACTAGCCTTTGGGAACCTTTTTTTGGGGGGGGGCTCGTCCATTCAAGCGGCATTTCATTGGGTGACAAATTTTCAGTGAATAGAGTCCCATCGCACCTTTATTATCTTTCTCTCAAGACTGGTCTCCACGACTAATTTTCCGTGGCAGATTGCAGTTGACCTTGTGACGTTAGGTCACCACCGACAATCTAGAGGTCCGGTTCAACTCCCATAACTGAAGTGATAAGGTTGCTTGAGTATATTACTCACTATTACTATTAGAAGGCTAATGTGAACGCCATTTACGTTGAATCTTGGCCTGACGCAGCCAGGTGATGTCTTTGGGGTTGAAGGCGCATCCACCTCAAAGTCCAAAATCCCCCACCTGAATCAGTATGTTTTTGAATACGTGTGTATTATATGTAACATTATTTTAAAAGAAAGATTCCAAACAAAAAATACAAAGGATCACGAACAAAATATTTGGTAGCAGGAAGCTCCTCCACAAAAGACTCCTGGCTGTGCCACTGCGTTGAAGTAAGAGAAAATATTTCCAGATTCTTCTTCCAGTTATTTATCAGAGATTCAGACCATCCTGATTTAGTTTCAAGACAGTGCTACAGTGACATAAAGTCGATAACACAAAATGGGAAAGCAGAATATTTGGAGTAAAAGTTAATTTCTTGTACAATTGGGGGGCACGTAACTATTGTACGTCCGTCCCACTCTGGCATCATATTTATTTTTGTCACTAAGGGGCCCCCAAATATTTTGCTTACAGGGGGCCCCCAGAGAACTGTGCTACGCCACTGATCCCGGCCATCTCTGGCTAACTCGACGGCGATAAGTGGATTTTAATAGCAAATTTTTAATGGCAACTTCTACCATCGCCGTAGTGTTAAGCAACACGCATAACGCCTTGCACGGAAGCTGGAATTTCAGGATCTACTGTCGGATTAAAAATTATTGATACTCAACTTTGGACTCCAATTAAAAATTAACCATTTCACATACATTAAATCAAGTTACATCAAAATTTAACTTATTCAAGTCTACGTTAATCTATGCTAACCATTTTTTTCGAGTATGCCATCTATTTTTTATCGTCGTGAAATCAAGATGAAGGCCGGTTTCTTTTGCAATCGGTCGCTATCTTTGAAATTCTGTAAATCAAAAACGGGTTGTCCGATCGTGTTACGTACCCAATAGGACCAAATAATGTAAAGAGTTTGCCAAAGAGGAATAGAGATGGCAGCACCAGGCGTGCAAGATTAAGAATTGGCATAATATATGTAAATAACTTTATAAATAAGAACAAAGCAAATTGGAAAGATGAAAAACAATAGAATCTACTATAAGAAGACAAAGAATAAATATAAAAGAAATAAATTAATGTATATACTCGATACATCAAACTAGTGATCATATGTAAATTGATCAGAAAACTAAGGAAGTCATAGCACTGATACAAGTTTGTGTCTTTGAACAGATCTTCAATCTGTCTGATTTGATTTATCTTTCCAATTTTGTTTACCCCAGTGGCGGCGCGTTCCAGTCGACGCCCCACAGCACTTTTGGTTGCGCGTTTCAGCCGTGGCACCTACTTGGATGCGCGTATCAGTCGTTTGGCACCAAGTATACACTAGGTTGGACGTATTTAGTGTTGGCGTGTTCCAATCGCAGCCTCAAGGGAGGAAATTAGTATCGTTCCCAAAGCCTAAGGGGAAAAGCTGTAAGAAGGATAAAGGAATTTCCAAATCGTAGAAAAAGCGGAAATAGAAGGAAATTAAGAAGAAAGTCCATATCCAAACCATCCACTAAGAAGGAAGTCCAGGTCCAAATATTAAGAACGAAGTCCAGATCCAGATACTACATTAAGAAGGAAGTCCAGATCCAGACCGTCCATTAAGAAGGAAGTCCATATAGAAGAAAATTCAAATTGAAATAGGAAGTAATAAAAAGCATATTGAGATGAAAATTGGCTGTAAATGAGAATTACACAAGAATGTAGCTTATCACGTAAATATTATGATTCAATGTATCCTGTGTTCGAATAATATATACGTTTAAACGACTCCATTGGAAGGCATCCTGTCTGGTTTGGTTGTTTACAAATAACCCTACCCTGTAGATATTCTAGCCGAGGTTTAAAATTAAGATTTATGTACCTTGCACCAAATGGAGGTAGCAATCATTATGAAATTTTGGTAGGGTTCAGGAAGAAAGGTTTTGAACACAATTATTAATTTTCAGGTTTTCAAAATGTCTAAAACAAACAACTGTTTTTAGCATTCTTGCGAAACAAAATAGTCCTACAGATGCAATATTGGTCTTGTTTTGAAGCTCTTTGCATCCGTTTTTAAAATGCATTATCATTTTTAATTCACATTGCGAAACCGATTTTATATAGATTTTTATTCAGCGGAGTAAAGCTGTACGTGGAACATGGCAACACCGGAAGCATTGACTCGTAGCGCTCACCGGCATTTTCCGCGGTTCAACTAGAGTATCTATAATTTTTAATCCGATAGTAGGTGTCCCGTTTTTATTACTGGTGTGACTACAGACGGGAAAATGTAACAGTGACTATCAACAGAAGTTGTAACCTCTGTCTTTTGGTCATACAGTAAACCCTCGTTAACACGAATCCCAAGGAACTGAAAAATCAGGGGACTCAAATTTTATTGTTGCAATACAGTTCTTCTATGCATTAACCATTTGCAATACGTATTATGTATATCATCATAGAAAACACTACTACAGTACTACAGTAATTAACTTTTTTTAAAAAAACTCGCAGATCATTTTCTGGTGAAAAATTCCTGTATATTGCGCTGTCGCAGACGGGAACGCAAATGCCTGGTAACTTCACGGCCAACTGTACTCATAGCTTCCGTAAACAACTGAAATCTTGAATGTCTGAATTTTTGTCAATCTCACTTGCTCTTGACTGAATTATAGGCCCACTTAAAGGTACATTTGAAGCGCGCATATGGTTGAACCATTCTAGAAGTAACGTTTCGACATCTTCGTACTTAGCACGGCAAAATCGATTAGATTTGTTCCCGGAACCTGATGCAGCAGCATTAAGAATTTTTTCACGATCTTTAAGTATTGTAGATAATGTAGATTTGGAAATTCCATACTGTTCAGCAATTGTTTTGTTCAATGCACCACGGTCTACCTCCTCTAGGATTTTCAGTTTTGTTTGCAGATCTATGACTGTCTGCTTCCTCTTGGCCATGACTCCCGTCTTACTGCTTGCAACTTGATGTTACTCGTAGTGGCTACGTTTTGAAGAATAGAAAAACACATCTGAACACACAACTAAATTTGTTGTTAAACACGTATAATCTCATTGTTGACGCGATGATCGCGATTGTCGAGCAATTGCACCCAAGTTTTAATCTTGATGTTACTCGTACTGGCTATGTTTTAAAGAATAGAAAAACACCTTTGAACACATTGTGATCTGAATCTGTTGGTTACAATACTGTATAAGTTTATTGTTGACAAGATTGATGAGATTGTTGAGCGATTTCTTACATACCTAGCAGAGGAACGACAGAGGAACAACAGAAAAAAAATATGAAAAACTTTGAAAGTTCGTGTTAAATGAGATCTAATGACGCAACGGACTAAAAAGCAGTTCGTAATTCGTGGTAAGCGAAATTCGCGTTAACCGATAAAATTTTCTATGAGATATAATACTACCCTGCCGGGACCAACATTTTGTTCATGTTAACCGAGTATTCGTCTTAAGCGAGTTTGTGTTAACGAGGGTTTACTGTATTTCCAATATGAAATTCCTCGACACAGAGTTTTCCACTTGTTAGAACATTTGTTATTGGCTGTATTATATTTTTTCAACACGTCCAGGCTTTGAATCATTTCATTAATGTATTATCTCTTCCTGTGTACTTGCAGGGACATCTGGTGTCGGAGCCTCGAACCAGCATCGCTCGCCAGATGGAGTCCGAGTCTTTTCTGGAGAATATCCAACGTCGGTTCAACGAGTGCGTCACCATGATGGAAACCATACCGAGACCTCCACCTGGTAAGTTCCAATGTTGCCAAGTACAAGTGAAAAGAATTGAAGGCAGTCGCGGCCTCGATGCCGTACCAAATCAATTCATATTTCCCCCTGATCGTTGGATTTAGTCCAACGTCTTCTTACAAGGCCTGCACAGATAATCTTTGCATGTAACGTCACTTCTGGTAGGTTAAGGATCGCGGCCCGATGTAATGCCTGAATCACACGAGGCTAGATTTTCTGCTGGATTTTCCAGTAGGACTTGGACTAGTTGTGTGGTGCTGGTACGGTATTTGTTGGGTTACTTTTGTTCCCACAATGCATCCCGCAGAACAGACAAGCTAAAAATATGGACGAGCCAAGAACGTTGTAGGAGAATAGCTACTATTGTTATTAAAAACTAAAATTAAAAGAAAAGTATGGTCTAGAAATTGGCTTGAAAGAATACATGGTAAATCAAGATGTTCTCAACCAGCTTTCCAATGAACTCGGGTATGTATATTCATACATGAGATTATTAGGAATTATTCATAAAAAAATATTTTGTTCATCTAAATATGTCAAACATTCAATACACTGGTAATAATAAGGATTTTCATTATCGGCTTATCACATTTGTCGTGTAAAATTCTCATCCTTTGGATAAATTCCTAAATACAGAGTGTCCGAAAAGTCACGGAACCCGGTGTTTACGACCGTATAACGGAATAGCGAAACGGAATGAGAAGAAACGCTTTCTGCCAAGAGAATGCCCTGTATAATGCCACACGAATGCTCATAATCTGTTACTTTTTCTTTCATAGAGCAGCGAACAACAACCAAAACTTGGAGACCCCAGAATAAAACGTTCCCTTACCAAACTCGCAGATTATCTTCACATGACCAAACTTTCTCTCTGATTGGCACAGAATCTAGCAGAGAAAGCCAGTTGCAATTAGAACACAGACATTTCCAGCCAGGTAGTCAGTCCAGCACCAAGTAGAACATTCCTACTGGAAATCCAGTTCCGTGCATGGACGTCCGCAGGATTTTTTTCCAGGGAGGGGTAAGGAAGGTATTTCTTTCCATGGGGGGAACGGAGGCTTATTTCCCCCCATAATAGTCATGCCCCTTCAAAAAACACTATTTCAATCTGAAATTATCATGTTCCTTCAACATATTTATAATAATTAACATAAATTACTCTGGCTGAAATGAAATTGTTTAAAATATATCATTTTCAGGTGGACATACATTCTCCAGGGGAGCCGCGGCCCCTTTGCCTCTCTTTCCGGACGTACATGGTTCCGTGTCATCCGTCCTTGAGTATTAGTCACACACAGTGATTAAGGGGACGTGGGGGCGGGCAGTTGTCCCCAAATTTTGACCCCCTCACTATGGCTTCTTAATGAAAAGCCTAATCTACCAAGAAACTGTCCTTGCCCCCCAGTTTTGGCACTCAGTCGCCGCTACTGGTCACAAATGTGCGTTTTTGCACACACACTAACAATATTACGTCCAAATCAAAGACGATTTCGCGCCTTTGCGACTGTCATAATACTCTTTTGCGGTCCATGAACTACCTACCATTGACAACGTTGCATCAATGCTCAAAGGTTTTTACATAAGAAGGTGTTGGTTAAACGCTGACCTACGATGGATGACGTTACAAAATCGAAACTAAGAACGCCAAACATGATATACCTAATATACTCACATCTTTATCTTTCGTGTGACTACTAACCCTCATGACCCGTAATGTATTTGCTTGCATTTTAAATTTAAAGGTTAAGCAGATCAGGTTTGTTGTGCTTGCGTTTTGGTATTGTGACGTCATACACCGAAGACCAAGATTTAAGTAAGCCATTGCATATAAGTTGTAAGAGAAGTTACACTTATTTGTCTTGGCTAGTCGTAATGTGTACAATTTGTATTTGTACGTATTTCTTGCTGTGATGTAAAGCCTAGAGGAACGTTGCAAAGATGTGGTTTTATGTTCCATGAAAAGTATTTCAAACTGCTCGTGAAACATTTGAAAAGCTATCTCAAAGAAAATTACTTTAAAAAACAATCGTTTCATTCCCTTGTGGCACATTTAAGGAAATCTTAATCGCATTCTACAAGGAAAGGAGTATCTTTGATTTTCGATCGTCGTTTGTTTTTCGTTCTGTTTTACTCTTGAACGTTTTCCACAATCAACGTAATTGAAAGTTGCATTCAAAAGGCAACCTCTTGTGTTCTTTTTATTTCGCTAGATCTTTTCTTCCTGGCTTCTCTTTCGTGCACAAAGGGAACGTAAATGGTCACAAAAATCGACATAAAAGAAGGAGAAGGTTTGACTCCTGTTTCTTTCGCTACAATGCTTCGTACTTAATGGTAGTGCTTCGACGTTATTTTGTTGCATGAGGTGCGAAAAGGACAAGGAATAATTACGAAACAGGAACCAGTTTCCTTCAGTGTCAATATTATTTTAATAGATATATGTAGGGTAACTTCGGTGATTAACGCCACCAATTGGTCATTTTGTTCTAGAACTCATACATTTTTATTGCTGGGAACATGAAACTTACATGTATAGGAGAATGAACTTTCCTCTATTGTGTAATAATAAAATATTGATTGCACTGTTATAATGAAAGCAATAAAATACTAAATTCTGTGTTAATGCAAAATGGCGTTATTTCCAGACCTGTCGGGTAATAACGCCATGTTCTTAATTACAAGTAAATTATTCATATTTTCTTTACTAATATGTACTAGGAAAAATAATTACTGTAGTAAGTTATTAGAAAAAGCATGTCGTTTTTTGTCTTTTCGCGATACCCAGTCCCTCAAAGTTCTGCGAGGAATTTGGAACAAACGTGCAGCACATACTATCTTCATTCCTTGTTTGAAGGCTGCCATAGCTTGCCTAAAGTCATCTACTGACCATTTGGCCCGTATATTTCTACATTTCCTCGCCATCTGAAAGAGGAAATTAACCGAGAATAAATATCTGTACGCCTCGAAAGTAACTGAGCAAGGATAAACCTATTTTCGAAATCAACATTTCCTTAATTTTGAGTTTAAATTGAGTGGCGTTATTCCCCGACACGATGCAGTTTAACCAACTGTTCTAAACTTACGACACCGACCATGAAAACCGTACACACATCATTCTCCTACATAATAAACGTATTGTGTACGTACAGCATTGTTAACATTTAAAATCTAATCCTACAATAGAAAAACACTTACCATTAACGGCGAGATGAAAATGTGGACCCTTTTTCCTCGAAACGCAACTCAAACGTCTACACTGTTCAAAGTGTTTATCTTAAATGAAGGCTCGACAATGGCAACCGTTCTTATCAGCAATGCTACCAGGCACCATTGTTTATCGCACAACGGTGAGTTACCCCTTAACTTTACATGCGTCCATGCTTTCCGAGTTGAAACTTTGAAATGGCGTTGTTTCCCGCCTGGCGTTATTCACCGAAGTTACCCTATATATTGCATAGATGTAATCAACACTGACTTTAATTGCTATGAGTTATTACGAAAAATCAGCAGCAGAATAGTAATAAATACAAATGTATTTATACTGTGTGTTTCAAAAGTTGCGCAACCCAAACTTTGAAAATTTATACCTATAATGAAAACCATAAGAGATATTTACACCGGATTTTCTGCATTATAAAGTCTCGTCCATTCAGATATTTTTCAATGCTTAAAATTATCACTTTACTCCATACAGAAAATCAGATAAATTAATAACTGGCGGAAGGCAGCTTTAAAGTTTTCCCAGAAATGCACTTTTGAGTGAGAAAAAGATATAAGAAATTATGAAAGGGCCATAATTAGGCGTTTGATGACTGATGTTATGTCAATCTGTCATGTGCACTCAGCATTGATCTTGTGCAATATTTGTTGGATTTATGACTGGCGATTTTTTTAGGTTGAGTGAAAAAGTGTCATTTTTGGGACATATCTCTGTAGCTGGCAACACTAGCAGGTCGAAATTTTGTCAACAGACGCACTCAACATGTGCTTAAATATTGGACCTACATTTGCATTAAAAATTAAATTCATTATTTTGCACTGAAATTTGACTTTTAAGTATACATTTCTATGCACCTGGCAACCCCTGCTATTACAACATAACTGACGGAGGTTGTTTCGAAATGGCAAGGGTATAAATGCGGAGGGAAAAGAATTAGAGTAGCCAGGCGCAGCCTACGATTCTCTCAAGAGTTCAATTTCGGTAATAAATCATGGTTAATGATTTTTCACGTAATTGTATGGCCAGTATTTAAGCTCATGTTCAGTGCTTCTGTTGACAAAATTTCGACCTGCTGGTGTTGCCAGCTACGGAGATATGTCCCAAAAATTGCACATTTTCACTCAATCCATAAAATCGCCAGTCTTAAATTCATCAGATGCTACACATGATCAATATTGGTCGCAAATGACAGATTGATATAGCATCAGTCATCAGATGTCCAATTATGGCCCTTTGATAATTTCTTATATCTTTTTCTCACTTAAAAGTAAATTTATGAGAAAATTTTAACGCTACCTTCCGCCACTTATTAATTTATCTGATTTTCTGTATGGAGTAAAGTGATAATGTTAAGCATTCAAAAATATCTGAATGGATGAGACTTTATTATGCAGAAAACCCGGTGTAAATATCTCTCTTACCGTTTTCATTATATAAATTTTCAAAGTTTGGGTTGCGCGACTTTAGAGACACTCTGTATTTGGCCTTGTAACATAGCGTCTAATTTCGACTAAAGATGAGTGATGAGACGACATTTGCCTCGCTTTATAAACACCTATTTCGTTGTCGTCTCGATCGGCCTTGAAACAGGCCCAGAAGCCAGCCAGGGTAGGCTCAGCCCCCCCCCCCCCCTCCTGGAATTGCTGTCAGTCCCCCTGGCACTGCCATGAGCTCCCCTTGACATTAGGCAAAACTATTTTGTGCAATTTGTTTCCAGTGAAGAGTGAAAATGTAGACAGTTTGCAACTTTCAGGATTAATCCTCAGAACATGAACAGCAGCTATTACATTCGCTCATCTTGTTTATGAGAACAAGTCTAAGTGGCTGCAAGTATTTAGAAGATTATCTAGACTTTGTAAGTTCTTTCATAGGGGAGCTTCTTTATCTGTACCTTCACTGTCCCTGTTGTGAACTCCCGTTTCATCAGGAATCTGTGACTTTGGTGTCATCATGCAAATTCCCTCCGCATCTGCGTCAAAGGTCACCAGCTCCCAAGTTTTGGGAACGAAGGGGATTGTCATTGCTTCGGCTGAGAGTGAAATGTACTGTAGGCAATGTGATTGAATATTGTGCGTTTTCTTGTGTGTGATACACATATATGTATAACCTAAAGTAGTATTGAATGTGAAGTGGCCCCCGAAGTGTGCATCGTGGCTGGGTTTTAGGGGTGCCGCGAAATTTACATTATTTTCACTGAAATGATTATATTGTTCGAAATATTAGCTTATTTAGTACTTTTTACATGTAAAATATTTCTGAATTTGACATACGTGTATATTTTTTAACTAAGGCAAGCAACCTAACCACAGTAAATGGGCGTTGCAACTGACTAGGTGCGCCGCGGAGAAAGCTTGAAACACTACGGGAGCCGTGAAACGAAAAGGTTTGGGTTACCTCTACTGTAAGGGATGATTTCAGTATCAATGAATTAACACTTCAAGAGATGGTTTAAAAGATGTAGAAAAGTAGTATCTGTATGGTATTTATAAATTTTATATAAGTTAATGACCCCTCCCCCCCCCCCCACACACACATCTTCATTTAATACTGTTAAATTTTTGAAAATATGGACTTGGTTTACAAAGCTCCCTGATAACCCGTGAGCCCCCTGGAGATCAATTCTAGCTACGGACCTGCCTTGAAATGCAAGTATATGTCCTGTATTGAGTTTTTAAGTGCATAGTATAGGCAAAATATACACAGAATGTCATCATAAAAACCTTTGCAGCCCATAGATACCATCAGTGGTCAGACGTAGCGAGCTACTTGTAGCGTCGCTACTGTAGCTAGCTACAAAATTTGTAGCTGTAGCTGTAGCGACGCTACATTTTGAAAATTGTAATTGTAGCGGTAGCGAAGCTACAAAATTCCTGTAGTTGTAGCGAAAATTTCGCTACAGCTATATTTTTTCTCAGCATTTTGAGGTGAATTTTAAATGTGGCAACAGCGTCAGAAAAATTCGACAATAACCCTTAATTTTGCAGGAGGTTCATAAAGACATTCTATTACATGGAGATACAGATTATCTTGATTGTAGATTATAGATATCTGCGTAATTTATTTAATTAGTATCTGAATAATTCAGATATCCAGATAACTAACTGACATATATGAATATATTCCTGCTAACAGCTACGTTTTTTAGCTGCATCGCTATTTTGGGGAGAAACATGCCTCGTTTGCTGCGCCACTGGAAAAAAGAGCCTCGTTTGTGTCACCCCCGGAACAAATTCTGTGGATATTCATGGTGTAAGAGACACCAAAATGTCATTAATTGCTGTGTTAGACACAACTTGCAGTGCAAAAATGAGCGATGGATTTTCCACTGCACTGACAAGGGAATAGTGCCAGCAATAAATGGCTCAGTACGTTAACAGCATATAGGATCTCACCAGCAAGAAATTATTCTTACAAGAATGATAGTTTCTGGAATTACAATTATTTTCGCGATAGTATTTGTTCACAAATTTTAAAATTACAATACGTTTAGAACACTCAGGTTTACACGACAGTTTCCTCAATAATTTTATCATATTGCAAAAGTATGTACGAGTTATTGACTTTCCTGCAGAAACTACAATTTTCTCTAGTTAATATACATAGTTTTCAAATTTATGTATTTCTCCTACTTTTGCGTCACTTTTCTGTAACTTTTGCTAATCATGACATCATCATCATGATCTTTCGCTGTTTCCTGCCTCTGGTTGGGTCGGCATAGAAGTCAAGCCTCTCCAATTTTACCTGGTCTTCTACCACTCATCTCTTTCCACCGATATCTTGGTCTCCAGTTGGCCTTATTCCCACTCCTTGTGCATTGTAAGCTCTTACTGGTAGTCTTTCTGCATCCATCCTCTTCATATGTCCGAACCATCTCATCTGTGCCTGATCTATCCTGTCCTGAAGCTTCACCACACCCACTGTCTGATGGATCTCCTCATTCCTTATTCTATTCCTTCTAATCTTCCCAATACTCCACTGCCTGCATCTTTTCTTTGGCTCTATGTCATTGTCCAAGTCTCTGCTCCATACGTAATTATTGGCACATAGTACGTGTTCTATATTACCTTGTTGCATTTCATAGGTACATCCCTGTTCCATATTAATCTTCGAACGCTTTTATATAGTCCACCACTAATTTGTCCTCTTCTGCTTACCTCCTCATCTACTCTTCCAATTCTCTCAATCATGACAATGAGGATGAATGGTTTATTTAATTATTCTCTTATCTATAGTCGCTTTCTGCCACTTTCGGCCAATTGTGAGAACGAGGAAGAATGATGAATGATGAGCAGTGTGGGGAATGGAGGAGCAGGAGGATCTCACCCTCCCAACTTGGCGTCTTTCCTAGTTTTAGTTTTGAGACCATTTTATGCATAGATAAGCTAATCGAGACTGGATCCTAACCACTATGTGCCTCTGCTGGGTATCGAACGTGGGGCCCTTTTGTAGTCAAAGGGCTGCATGTACTTTTCATTCAAAATGCTGACTTCAAGAAAAATATGTTGATGTGAACATAAATACGTAATCCTACCAAATTTTATTTGTGTATAGTTATAAGGATTAATTTGGGTAACACCCTAATTGCAATATTCATATATCAAATTTGAATTGATATGCCACTTGCATAGGTATGGTATTCTCAAAAACTATAGTAAAAATAAGTAACTGAAGTAACACTGCTATCAAAATTATCGAATGGCTGGAATCATGACAATAAATAACATAATCTATTTACCAATAGTAGGGATTTTTTTAATACCCATATGGTTGTTTTCATTTTTTTTATGCAGAAGTAGCGAAAAAGAAGCGAAGTAGCGAGTAGCGAAGAGGAGTAGCGTAGCGAGCTACTTTTTGGTAAATGTAGTTGTAGCTGTAGCGAAGCTACATTCTGGAGGAGTAGCTGTAGCTGTAGCGAAGCTACTTTTAAAATGTAGCGTTCTGATCACTGGATACCATTACAACTTTCCTTAAGAACATTTTTTCTGTTGACAACCCGTTTCGACGTTTACCAAGCCTAAAGAAAACTTAACATTATCCTACATATACAAAACTACAGTATTATAGCTGCTACTAAAAAGAAACTTCGATAAACAAAAAATGTGATTAATTTGTTGCTTTTTAGTCCACTTTATGCTCAGAAAGGCTAATCGCGACTGGACCTACAGTTTAAAATGGATTGATTTGATTTATTTTACTTCGCTTTTGTGCCACTTTTGATGGGGATGAGTGATGATATGATGTACCATGTGCCTCCACTGGGCATCGACCCCGGGACCACTTTATCACAAGGCGATGACGTAATCACTACGCCATCGGGCAGACCCTGCAAATTGTATGGCCTACCCATCTGGTAGTTATTGAATTGGTAAGTCCGCATAAGTTATGATCCCGGGTTCGAATCCCGGCTTGGGTATGGGTGTTCTTTGTGAGTACCCCTTCATCAATTTCATCATATCACGCATTTTCATCTTCGCGATTAGCCAAAAGTGGCAAAGAACCGAAGTAAAATAATCAAAGTAAATAAAACTATTCGTTCTGCGTCATGGAAATTTTGCAGAGAACGTCCCTCAAATTGAAATTTGCTATTATACGAGGCTTGTCCGGAAAGTAAAGATACAAACACATTTGCACGTAGGGGAAAAATGTGTACCAAAGGTGGCAACACTGGCAGTAACCGTCATCCAAACGACGAGAAATGGCAGCGGCGATACCAAATCCCGCCAAGTGCGAAGTGCGCGCCGTGATCAGGTTTTTGCAGGGACAAGGAAAGCGTCCATCGGAGATCCACCGAGAAATTGTGACTGTGTACGGGAACGTAATGAGTGGTCAAAATGTGGCGAAATGGTGCCGTGCCTTTGCAGAAGGTCGACGTGATGTTCATGATGATGAGAGAAATGGGAGGCCGTCCGTGATCACTGACGACCTTCGCAATCGTATTGGAGCAGAGGTGCGTGCGAATAGGCGGGTGACAATACGAGAATTGTGTGTGATGTTTTCTGACAGTTCGAAAACCACTATTCATGAAGTTGTGAGTGGGTTAGGGTAGAGAAAGTTGTGTGCACGCTAGGTCCCAAAACATTTGACTGACGAACACAAAACCAAACGACTGGGATATGCACTGGACTTTCTTACTCGCTATGCAGAAGAGGGAGATGCATTCGTGGACTCCATTGTGACAGGTGATGAAACATGGGTGTTCCACCATACGCCTGAATCCAAGCAGCAGTCACTGCAGTGGCACCATACCCATTCTCCAAAAGCCAAAAAATTCAAAACGTCAATTTCAACCCGCAAGCTAATGGCAACCGTTTTCTGAGATCGCCACGGCATCCTGCTGGTGAAATTCATGCCGCCTGGATGAACGACTAATGCTGAAACCTACTGCCAGACTTTGAAACATCTTCGACGTGCAATTCAAAACAAACGGAGAGGCATGTTGTCAATTGGAATCCGCTTTATTCATGACAATGCCCGCTCCCATGCAGCGAATGTCACCAAGGATCTGCTTGCACAGTTTCAATTGAAGGTCCTTCACCATCCGCCATACAACCCCGATCTTGCACCCAGCGACTACCGCCTGTTCCTGTACCTCAAGAAACATCTTGGTGGAAAACACTTTGCCGACGACCATGAAGTCAGGGAAGAAGTCACAACTTGGTTACAAATGCAGGCGGCGGATTTCTAAAATTCAGGGATACAAAAACTTGTTCCGCGTCTGAACAAATGATTAGACAATGGTGGCACTTATGTGGAGAAATAGCCTGTGTATCAGTGTATCAAGTGTAACTTTAGTTGCGAGCAATACATTTCTTTTATATCTTATTTTTTGTTTGTATCTTTACTTTCCGGACAAGCCTCGTATTATAAAGTTTACCTGCCTCTATTATTAATCTGCAAAAAGAATGGCGGATTAATGGATCGCTTGCTCATTGAATTTGTTATATAACGTCGTAGCGAGGGTCCATTGCTGGTCCTGTGCGCCTGATACCGAAGGCTTTGATAACTTCCACCATTAGAACCTAACTTATGACGTCACTTCCTTCCAAGTTGCTGTATGCTTGTAGCCCTTGCACTGCACCTTGTATAACAACCCACAAATGGTAATACCGGACAATCTCATTGCAGGAGACAATTACACTGGGCTTATTCCTTTCTTTCCAGAAAACCTGTACTGCAGCAGAGTCTTCGACGCGTGGACATGTTGGAACGACACACCTGCAGGGGAGACGGCGTATGCTCGCTGCCCGGACTTCATCGAGGGCTTTGACCCCCACCGTGAGTAGCTTTTAAAATGGATTCCTTAATTGTAGGAAATTGATTCCTTCTTGGTTGCGTGCATTGTATCATAGTTTTAAAATTAAACATTCAAATTATATTCTACAAGCATATTATACTTAGCAAAGTTTTATTACATTTTGACGTGTATTTTCAAACCTTGTACATTACCACCTTCTTTACATATAAGAGAATGCTGACTGTGTAAAGAAATGAGAAATTCATTAATTACAAAAAACATAATATAATATAAAAATTGGTTTCCTGGTGATTTACAGAATTTTTTTCACGTTTTCGGCATATTATTGTAGCATAAGCAACTGTAAGGTTGTATGCACATTGTGGTTTAATTAATTGACATTTTCAGTAGCTTATAATAATAACTTACGAGTATAAATGTAGAATTTCCCCAAAAGTAAAGTGTTAGTATATCAAGAAGTAGTAACTATATTTTTTTAGTCAAAGAGGAAGTCTGGATCTCGGCACCCCGCACACCCACCCACATACGCCATTGTGTTAACATAATCTTTTCATCGCCAAAATGCAGTATTCCGATTTGTCCTTATGCTGGTACTGACGATTTCCTATCCTTGTTGACGTATATTGCGCTTCTTTAACATCCTAAACGCGAAGGTACATAAACATGCAAATTTTGCAAATGTCCACACTATTATTTTATCCTGAGCAGTATGAATTGCTAAACACTTCGTCTTAGAACGGCCAAAGCTAAAATTTGAGCATAGAGGTTACTTTGACAGAAAAATGTGTATTCCTTCAGTGAAGAATTATGCTCATGACGAGCTATTCACACAGTCTTTATTGCCGGACGGAAGGAGGAAAGTACAAGAAATGAATAGTCAAATTACAAAATAGTCAAATGACAAACTATGCATGAGGAATTTCTCAATATATTTTCTGTGGCATATTTGGAAATGAGAATTTAAGGAACTCAATGTACAAAGAGTTGTGCCTGTATATATATCCACAAATGACAGTATTTACTTTATTTCTGTTGTTTACAAGTTTATAAAATTAACAGGGGACCATTGAAATTTGTTTTTTAAGTTGTTGATCTCGATTCGTTTTTGTTATATAATAGGCTTGATATAAAAATGTTTTGTGTCAAAAGTTGCGAAATGAGTTTGTATCGAATGATTTAAAGTGAAATAATATTTAGTAAGTTGAGTTGTGTTGCTTAATTCTTGCAACGTAAGTATAATAACATTATGGAAACAGTTGAACGCTGAGGACTTGCAATTTAATTTTAAAATTGTGTTAAAGTCTGCTCATCCTTCGCGTACAATATATATTCAGTGTGAAGTATAGTTGCACAGTGAACATTTTCTTTGTAATATAATTTAAAGATTTAAAAGTGCATGCAAATTTAATACGAGGTACTGTCAAAAACCTTCAAACATACATCCATGAACTCCTATTGTAAGTATAGTCATCCTTAGAGTAGCTCTTACGGCTCTACGACGCCAGCTGCCCAGGTTTCATCAATTTAATTCTATCATCGCTCATCCTCATCTTCGCGATTAGCCAAAGGTGACAAGAAAGTCAATGTAAATACATAAACAAACCAAATCAAATCAAAGTGGCTCTATGCACAGACACACTTACTCCAACCGCCCTGTCATTATAGAAACTGGCTGTGGAAACTTCCTTTGATGTCTAGGTTCAGTGCAAGTCAGCTCTCGCATACACTTTGTTGCCTTCTTCGAATGTCGGGAAACGTCCACCCTGTAGGTCCAGGAGAGAAAAGCAAAAAGTATGCAGTGTCAAATCAGGCCAGTAAGGTGGATGTTGCCCTGGCCGGATGTGCTTCTCCGTCTGGAACTTGATCTCTGCTCGAATACATAATTCCGCCAAGTCACTCCACTTGCGATAATGGTGGGAATGCTTGCCGCAAACCATCCGATGTTTTACGAGCGAACCGGCGCCATTCTGGAAACTTTTTGATGACCTTGTCCTTTCTTTGCGAATAATGTTCCCACTACGCTCAGATTATGGAATGGCCAAAATTTTGTTTCACACATGTTCATATCTCTTGCAGGATTTGCCCACAAGGACTGCTTGCCGAACGGAACGTGGTTCGTCCATCCGGAATCTGGAAAGCCCTGGTCAAATTACACAAATTGCATTGACTTAGAAGATCTCAAGGTAGGCCGTGTATTTGTAATAACTTTTTGTTACCAAAATTACAATATATTCGGACAATTACATAGTTATGGATGTAACATTTTAAAATGTTGGACCCTTTGTATTGTAAAGTTTTGACTTTACTTCAAAAAGTTAGCATTGACATGTACAATACACAGTTGTATTTTTGAGATTTAGTCTGTAATCATTTGTTATATACAATGACAGTCACAAAACATAAAACACATCTTCCGTTAATGATTATAATATTTGTGTGAGATGAACAGGCAAACACGAAAACTACTACTTATTATGAAGGAATGATAAAATATTAAGTTTTATAAATTAGATATTATTATTATTAATTAGTTGTTCTTATTCTCTAATTACAGTAAAATTCAAATGTTTCGGACATAACTTTTAAGCAATTGGGAAAATATGTACAAATAAGATACATTAGTACTTCATATGGTTAATTAATTATAACAGTAACGAACTTCAACACTCGTGTGCAAATAATATAGTACATGAAATACAAGGTGTCCCTTCCCTTGATATTGTCTGATGTTGTCTCATATTTTCTGCAAGCTGATTACATTGATTATTCATTTTCTTTGTCTTTTGCAGCTTCGAAAAGCCGTGAATACAGTGTACGTAATCGGGTACTCCATCTCCTTTGTAGCGCTCATAGTATCATTATTCATCTTTTTTTACTTCAGGTAAGTCGATACTTTTCTTATTTATGTGCTTATTGCTTGCATTGTGCGTGCAATTTCTTATTTTCATTTGCGTTGTTACAAGCAATCATTTTCTAATGTAACATTTCAGGAGGTACATGAAGTATTTTCTATTTTTCCTTCCTTGTTATTTCTCTTGATTTTCCTGTGCTCGATTTCCTTTGTCTTCTGTATCAGCGCAAGGATGAATGAGGAAGCATCGAGACGAGAGTCATTTAATGTACGTTCTAAGGCCGTGTCCCAAAGGTGCAAGACCGTACTTGAAGCGAGCATCCTCCGAGTATGGTCTTGGGAGCGCGGTCTTGAAGTCGTGGACTGGAAGTGAAAGTCTTTCGAATTACACTTCGACTGCAGCGCCAAATACGATCAGGAGATAAAACTGAGTACTCGTTGTTTTCCCCGCGTTGTAAACACTTGTTTTTCACCATAGAAATCACGTTGCATTTTCAAATGTTCGTACACATACATTTCCACACATTAGAAGAACTTTAACCAACAACTTGCTGACCCATAACGTATATTTAACCCTTGTTGCTGGCTTTCTATCTCCGCGATTTTAAACAAACGAACAACGAGTGTGGAAATCACGTGACCGAGTCAGCTTCCATCTGCACTGCGAGCTATGCACTTGCGTACTCCTGTTCTTCGCGCTTTCGAACTGTACTAGGTGACGTCACTTCCGCCAAAACCATGCTTCAAGTACGTACTTCGTACCTTTCAGACAGAGCCTGTGTATCCACAACCTCAAGGCACCTTGAGGTCTGTGTAAATATCACACGTAAAAAATAGTTTTGAGGGTAGAAGTAATTACACTACCATTCTTCTTGTCTTGAAGGGCTGTGAGGGGTCAGAATGACAGGTGTCCGCCCCTGACTTCCATAACATTGTCACTGCTTCTATTTTCTCTACTTGTTTTGTTCTTACTGTTTCTAGTGGTGGCGAGCCCCAGTTTTGGCACATAATCGCCGCTACTGGCTGCTTCCAATTGACATAGCGTTTGCACATTTCTATTTCCATGATCCAATTTACTGAAGCATGCTATTTTGGCCTTTCTTCGTATGTCTCTGCGCGTAATTCTTTTTCAAGTTTTATTTTTCAAAATGTTTATTTATGTAGCATAACATTGTTTGTATTTATGTGCTAATAAGTGAAAACCATCTACCAAATCCACGGCTGTATAAGTGGGGAGGAGTAACGATTTCGAAACTTTCAATTGATTGAGTAAACATTATGCACTAATTATACGAATCAAGTAAACAATAGCTTATGCTGGGGAACAATAATACAGTCGTTGAAATAATTTTCAACATTTTTCTGATTATAACACCATTAGGCCTTGTTTCCATGATATGAAAACTCAATATGCTGACCAAGGCAGAAATTTATTTTAATTTAAAACTTAAACTAAACGTAACGTAATAACCTTGTGTCTGCAGGGGAGTGATTTTTGTGTATATATATCTTCCTGTTTTGTACCTGGTTTCATTTGTACTTGGTACAGAGTCTGAAGAAGACCTTGCTAAAAGGTTGAAACGTTACGTTTAGTTTATGTTTTAAAATAAAATAAATCCCTGCCTTGGTCAGCATATTGAGTTTTTCATTTTTCTGATATTTCGTATGTAGTTTGAAAGGCTTTGCTCCACATATTTGAATGGTTAGGCTTCCGCCTTTCGTGCGAGCGTTTATTGATTCGATTCCTTCTTTGAGGACTAGTGTGGAGCAATTTCTTCTTCTTTTTTATATATATAAATGTATATTTGGTTGTAGCTTTTCAGCTATGCACCAGTTACATTTGCTTTACATTTCATAATTTTATAATACAATATTTTCTCTGATAATATAGTTGGTAAGTACATATATTATTTTCTTAGTTGGGTTCCTCAAAAGTGTTGACAAGGCGTATGCGCCATTATATCCTGCTTCTTTTAGATCTCTTAAGAAATAATCACGCGTAGTTACATTAAGACGACATTCAAATATAATATGATCAGGTGGTTTGGAGCAATTTCAAAGCAATAACAGCGGTGATGAGCCTCGATACACTGATCACGTGTCCCCAACAAAATAACAAACAAAAACAGTTGACTGTTGTGCTATTGAATTTAGTTTGGTAATCCTTTAAAAAATCCCCTCCATATATCTATACAACCGTGACAAAGTCTAAACGTTCTTACTTTGTTCGAATTTCCAATATTTCACTAATATCATGTTTCCTACAGGTCCCTAAAATGCACTCGCATCCTCATTCACAAACATCTCTTCACATCTTTCCTTATGAACAACCTCATGTGGCTCATTTGGTACGTGGAGGTGGTAGACGATCCAGAAACGGTGAAAGGCAACGGGGTAAGTACCGAATCCCATTTCAAATTTCACCATATGTAGTGTTTCTGTACATTCACATATATGCCCCGCTTAATCAAACAGTTTAATGTGAAATGTCTGTGTATTGGAGTGTGAAAATCCCATTTGCTTTGCAAGCTTCACAAACGATAATTAGCCACTACAAAATATACATGGTAAATTATTATTTTAACTAATTATTGACTTTTGATATGATGATATGTTTATGGAGGTAATTGTAGTTCAAAGCTCTAGTTTGTATTCTACAACTTCGTGTGTGTGTGATCACTCATTTTACATTAAAACATGTGGAAATTACTTTTTAATTGTCTGACATGTACTACATTTTTGTTCTATTGCTAATCCAATTCAGCTTCTAAATCATTATAATAATTTTAAATCCCTCTCGTTCGCTCGCTTTTTTAAATATTTATACAACGCGTAAGAAACTGGATTGGACAGGTAACAGAACAAAGATATCTACTAAATCATGATAGAAAAATAGTGTAATGTTTAAATTTAATTGATTTTTCTTGAGACATTAAAGTTCATTCCAATCAAATTGGTTCCAAGTTTGGTGTAACGTTAGGTAATCTTATGTCTCGTCACAGCCAATCATTTATCCTTTATTAAGCGTAAAAATGCACACATTTTTAAAACCCTCATCTAACACTATCAATACTGTACGCTCTGTACAGAGATCTGCATGAAGGAAGATGGCGTGTATCATATATTTAAAATTAGTTCCTCGGAATGGTAGTGTTATGCCACATGGACACGAGGATAATTAACACACAAGAAAAATAGCATGGCAGCCTCTATAGATTATCTTCTTCAGCTTCTGTGCTTTTTGGCAGGAATATATCTGCCTTAAACGCTATTAGGACCGTCATTTTCGCAGATATTTGAAGAGTTAGGGGTCTCGTGGGAGCTTTTCCCGGAGAGATCTGACCTTCTCGTCGGCTATTGAAACGGTGCTGCCATCTGCCCGCCATGTCATTAAACTTGGCGGTGTGTTTAGTCGAGCATCGGCGATTTCGTCCCTTTTGTTAGGATAATCCAAGATTCTCCTCCGCCAGGAGAACGAGCTAATTAATTATGGGATGAAAGGAGGAAAGGGGGAGAGATAGGGTCCGTTTGTATGCTCCGGAAACTCAATAATGACGAGAAACAGTTCATTCTCGACGCACAGTTAATTGCTTGCCCCATTTAGCAAATGGTCCCAGGGTAGAGTAGAGTGTTGGACTTCATTAAAAGATTTTGTGTTGGTTTTCTTTTTCGATCCCTTTCTATAGGAGTGTTAAAAGTTTTGATTCTCGCCGACCTCCTTCGCGGGATACGACGCCACGACCTGGGTATGGGTATTCTTTGTTTCATCAGTGTCATCAATGGGGCTGTTCATTGCCAAAGTTTTCCGCTAGAGGCGCCACCCCTGTTGTGTCCCTAAAGAATTTCGTTCGTCACCTGGTTGCCCTAAGCTTTACATTGGAGCGCGTTAAGATGGCTATTAAAACGTTATTTTCAACGAATGTAAAAATTTCTCGTGTAAATCGATAACAAAAATGTGTTTAGTAAACCTTTACGATTATGTAGCAATTCATAAGTTACCAAAAATTACATTCTCCTGAATCAGAATTAATATATTAAAGCGCAACGGCAGGGTAGCTTCGACGGGCTAATATATTATGTTTATGAACAAAGAGCACTAAACGTGACGTAATTTGGATCGTCCCTAGCTGCCGCTGGTCGATAATAAAAACATTTTAATTTTTACCCTACGCTTTATGTTTTTTTTTTCTTGGTGCGGGTATGTGTAATTCAACTGCGGGAGTTTGGTTCGGAAAATGTCTCCATATTTTAAAGAAAAATGTATTAAGTGTGTATTATAATACACTATGACATTAAGCCATATCCGTTAATGTTTTCTTTGTATTAAGCAGACATTTTCCCCTCGTATTTTCGTCCTTTTTTTTCTTTGGTTACAACAATTTTAAAATTATAATTCCTGTAAATAAGAAAGCGGTAGAGATTCCGAGATATGAAGCATAATATATTTTCTTGTAATAACTATTCATCTCGATAAATGTGTGTGTATAAAACAGTGAACCGTATTTACTAGCCATGAGGAAAAGTATGATATCACGTAAAAAAAGAGTCAGTTATTAATAACAACTATAAAAATAAAAGTACAGTCGATTGGAACTATTATGTATTATTCTTTACCAGATTCACAAGAATAAAGCTCTTAAATTGAGAAAATTGCAAGTGATGTAAATAGGTGCTGAGCAAATTTTAAGGTTGGTTGATTTGGTGTTTTAAGTCAATTTTATGCACAGTAAGGCTAATCAGGACTGGACCTACAGTTTAAAGTGGGATCCGAACCACTATGTGCCTCCACCGAGTATCGAACCCGGGACCCCTTCATTGCAAATTTTAAGGCATTTTTTAAGTTTCCATGTCTTTTCTGTTGTCGACGATCGTCTTTTCAAAAATCTTAGTTTCACAGCACTGATTATTCATCTATCATGTTCCGACATAATTTCTTAGGTTAAGATTAAATTAAACTTGCAATTTAATGTAATAGCAGCACGTTCAGCATCAAATTCCCCATGTATTTAAATGGGAGAACAACTGCCCATCAAAAGCGTGGGGACACAACAGGGGTGCTGCCACCTACAATAGTTTGCTTTGACCATGCCCATTGCTTGGGTGAGTATGAGAGGGCAATTGAAAATGTAACTAATTCATAATCTTGTGATTCCTCTTTTGGAAGATGTACAAGTAGTAAAAACTGAAAAATGTGTACGTTTTTCCATTATATCTGCACATTTCTGTTGTACTGAGTTATATACTGGCAGGCTCTTGCACGCAACGGCAAAAGAATTGTCCACCATTTTCATTCAGTTTGTTTTCCACGCCGTGAAGATAAGGAATTGAACAAAAAGCCGTCAATAAGTAGAGGGATATACCTGCTTCGTAGCAACCGAATTCCATTAATTTATACAGCACAGTATGTATGTGCAAGAAAAAATAATGAAAGTTGTGATGGGCAATTTGCCTATTATCATTTTTGCCTACTATTCCTTTAATTACACATTAACGACCTCAACGCCATCTAAGAGCCACGTTGCGAACTACGTGTTTAGACGGCGGGACGTGAACGCCATTCTTGATCGGAGAAAGAGTAGCAACACCACAGCTGGTAAAATGCAAATCACAGTGAGGAATGAGTCAATATCCGTGGAAAACGTTGTGAATTGTAATTGTGTAGGAGGAGTTAAAGGATTTGCATTCCTTGAGAAAACAAATGCGTTCAATTAGGGAACGAATCCAACAAAATTCTCGGTTTCTAATGAATGCCTTGCTCACATATAGGGAGTTTGTGCAGGCTATTTTATACTTTAAAATTCACCTTGTCTCCGAAAACTAATGTTTCGTAACGCGCAAGCGCTTGTGGCTTAGAAAAGAGTTTTTCTAAGTTTTCTTTCAGGTAGGAAAGGTTTACTTATTTTGTTGTGCATAAATAATAATAAACATTGAGTTGTTGCTTTAGTCCACTTTATGTCTAGTAAGGCTAATCGGGTTTGGACCTACAGTTTAGAGTGGGCTTTGAACAACTGTGTGTCTCCACTGTTGCTAGAAAGGGGAAATGTTGCAACGTGTGACATTTATATTCCTTCCGCCTCGGTGCTCGACAGTAGTAAGTGACACTCTCGCCATCTAAGGTTCCAGGTTCGAATCCTTCATCAATCTTATGTAGCCATCTTTATTGTTGCGATTAGCCAAAAGGGTCAGAAAAGCGACGCTAAGTAACAAAGAAAATACAAATGCACCTTATTTGGCAGTTTCCGACGTCTTTACATTGCAGTAAAACGATGCCTGGGCAAATATAAAGTGTATCGAGATTAATAAACAGGTTTCTGATGGTTTCTTGCACCCTTTATACATTTTCTGACTTGTAAGGGCAAACGTCGTAGTTGGTATTCTATTCCGTAAACGTGGAGATATTACAGTTCCCTGTTTTCTCTTCTCCAAGCTCCACTTTTCTTCGTCCGTTGCATTTTCTTCAATCCTGCCAACGGCTTCGTTTCAAAAGCGAAGCGTAGCCCAGGATACAACAAAGTTAAGTCTGCTCTTTGAGTATTCTCCTTGCTACATTTCTTGAACACGTTTCGCGACTCATTCTGTTGACCTTTCGAATATGATAATTCCAGAGTTCACAAACATGGCTAAAAATAAATTGGAGAGCATGAATCGGAATGCACAGTCGGTGTTAAGCTTCCATTTTCAATTTTTCCTGCGAAATTCAACAGCACGTCACCGGCGATCGATCGAATCGTGTCAACGCAACTCCGTCGATTGTCAAATTGTCCTGGTGTGGGCAGTTCCGTACCCGAGAGAGAGAAAAAAATTATGTCTATCGGATTGTGTGGTGTGGCCCACGAGTTAGAATACGAAAAAGCTCATAAAAAGCGCCTTCAGCGCCACTAGCGGACGTTTTTGCCAACTCCAATCCGATTGCCACGCAGAGCATTATTCTTTCATGCAGTAATGAAATGCGTCAAAATGAAAGGTGGAAGCCATTAGAAACTGTAACAACAAAAGTGGGCAGAAGTTAAAAGCGAATCCACGGGGAGGGTGATAGGGGAAATAACTCCCCCCAAACACTTATACCAGATTATTGTGAGTGACACATACTATACTTAATATTATTTGGTGGCTCTCAAGTATTTTGTTCTCCTTTGGTGGCGGAGGGTGTCGAGTTCTTGACTCACGATTTCGCCACAGAACATTCCGTGTTCGGGTTTAACCTGGGCAATTTTTGTGGCTGCATCCTCTATTTCCTCTCGGCAGCATTAGTCAAAAGATGTACCAAAAAACTACGTTAAATAAGAAAAATGCAAATTAAAGCCCCCCCCTTAGTTTGGGGCATCATGTTATACAGAAAATTTCTTTTTTCCACAATTGCATAATGAAAAATTTCTCGTACTTCTACAACCTTAGTGACAATGAAGTTCGACCAGTCACAAATATAGGAGTGCGTTGTGAAAGAAGGAGAACACATGCATATGCTGAACATATTTTATTCAGCAGGCTACATGGAGCAAAGGAAAACATAAATTTCCGCTGCAACGCGGAGATAAAATAATGTTAATGAGTGAAGGACTAAATATAGGTTCCAGTCTAAGTCCAGCATTGGCTGAATTGGTTATGAATGAATGGGAAAAGAAAGTGATAGAAAAAGGAGGTGACAAAATAATTCTGTTTTGCAGATATGTGGACGATTGTTTTGGCATATGGAAGGGAACGAAGAGGCAGCTTGATATTTTTGCCAAAGAAATACACGATGAAGAAAGAGGGATATTATTGGAACTTGAAATAGAAGAAGAAGACAAGTTAAGCTTTCTAGATATATTGATGAAAAGGAAGAGAGGACAAGAAATTGAAACCGCTTGGCATCAGAAGAAGTGTGCAGCAGGGGTATTCTGCCACAAAAGAAGTGATGTAAGTGAGGTGACAAAAAGAAATTTTATAAAGAATATGGAGGACAGAATCAAGAAAATATGCATGAAAGAATGTGAAAAAGAAGGCAAAATAAATAGCCTATGGAAACAGCTGGAACAGAATGGCTATGAGAAGCAGGATAGACTGGACATAAACAGAAGAAGGAAGAAAACGGGCAGGGAAGAATTGGAAGAGAAAGAAAAAGAGGAAGAGAAAGAAAAAGAGAGAAGGTTTGGAATAAGGAGTATGGGGAAAACCACAGAAAAGATATGCAAAGTGCTTAAGAAAGCGGGAATTAAAACTTACAGGAAGGGAGGCAGAAGCATCTTAGGAATAGCGAGGAATGCAAACAAGAAAAAGGAAAACAGAGATGAGGAAGTGGAAGGGATTATCTACGAAGTGAAATGTAAAGAATGTCAGAGTGTGTACATAGGAGAAACGAAAAAGAGGCTGAAAGACAGGTTGAAACAACATAGGGATGATGTACGACTTAAGAGAGAAAGAAATGCAATATTTAAACACACGAGAGAAACAGGACATGACATAGAGTGGGATGAGGCTAAGCAGATAGGAAGGGAGAAGAGAATGCTAGTGAGAAAATGGAAGGAAGCCAAGGAAATAGAGAAGAAAGGTGAAGAAGACACAATGAACTGGAATGGGGGATTGAAGTTAAACAAAGAATGGAAGAAGATGTTAGAAAGAGTGGAAAGGACAAGAGAGAAAGAGGAGATGAGAAGGAAGAAAAATGAAGGGAAAAGAGCGTGAGATTAAAAGTCCAACCACATTCTATATGGAAGTAATTGTGTTTAGCCTTTTAGGTGAAAGTAAAGTTGGAAAGTGAAAGTCACCTGCTAGAAAGTTCCAAACAACTTTCTAAATAGTCTGGAGGGAGTAATGTTTGTGTATATATAATGCCCTGTTTTTGTATCTTGTTACTTTTGTACTTGATACAGAGTCTGAAGAAGACCTTGCTAGAATGTTGAAACGTTACGTTTAGTTTATGTTTTTAATAAAATAAATTACTGCCTTGGTCAGCATATTTAGTTTTTCATAATCATGGAAACAAGGCTTAATGGTGTTATAACATTTTGCTTCATTCTGTTCCTCCTTCCGACAAATGACTGTTTTTCCATATTTTCCCGTACACAACATTGAAAATGGATTCGTCATTCCACAAAACCCTGTTCCACTGCCGAAATGTCCATCCCCGGTACCATTCGTGCCCACCATAGTCGATTGCCTTTGTTCAACATGGAAAGGAAGGGTTTACGTTTCGCCTTGTACACTCGGTAACCGCATCGCTGTAGGTAACGGTGAATGGTTCTGGTTGACACTTCAATGTGAAAGCGTTCTCGAGTCCACAGTCGTAATTTCGGCCACAGAAACATGATTGTTGGTCTGGATATAGCGCCTAAATATCCGTAGGTCACGCACGCTCAGCAGGCGTTTTCGACCGGGGGCCTTACCTGGCTCTGTAGTACCCGTATTTTGGTGGTGTTTGATGATGCAGTGGACGGTTGACTTGGGTAAGTTCAGTTTGCGCCCTATTTCCCGTTCACTGAGTCCATCCCGTTGCAACTCCACCACTCTTCTCCTCACGGTGTTGTCAATAGGTTTGCCCCTGGCCATGGTGATGATGCACTGCGGTTCCTCGGTGCACAGCACGCGCTTATATACGGCGGACTCCCTTATCGTGTCCGTGACGTCATGCTTCCGTCGAATGCGCCACTATCTGGAATTTTCCCGTATGGGTCTGGTGCCTGGTCGAAGTTCAATGTCACGCGTATAGTTCCCCGTTTTCGTTCTTTACGTGACCTTGGGTGCAACATGCTGGGATCACGATTCTTGCCTGCTCACACGCCTCCTCTTACACACATGCGTCACTTCTGCGGGTCACCCATTCCACCGCCTATGCCTCTGTGCATTTAATCACGTATTCCTTTCTGGTCGAACTTCATTGTCACCAATGTTGTATTATTTTCAAATAAGAGGAATCACTGTTTCGATCAGAACAGCAGCATTTATATATCGCTGCACCCTTTTGTAGGGCTTTGAAGGTAGTGCTTGCTGCTATTTTAAGCATTGCCATTGGCTGGTAGCTTTTTGGGGTAGTAATAATCTGTGGTGGTTAGGTTTGGCCGGCTAGGCCAATCGTGGGTTAGGCTTGTTGGATTTGGTTCTCTTAGAAGAGGAAGACGACGAAAAATTGTTGAAGCAGCAATACCGACCGACTTTCAATGGGCCTGATTAAAGCAAACTATTGTACGTAGCAGCACCCCTGTTGTGTCCCCACGCTATTGATGAGCAATTGTTCTCATATAAACACATAGGGAATTTGATTTTGAATGTGCTCCTATTACATTAAATTGCAAGTTTAATTTCATCTTAACCTCAGAAATTACGTCTGAATATGATAGTTGAATAATTAGTGCTGTAAAAGTAAGATTTTTGAAAAGACGATAGTCAACAACAGAAAAGATATCGGAACTCAACAAACCCTTAAAATTTGTACAGCATTTGTTTAAGACACTTACAATTTTCACAATTTAAGTGCTTTATTGTTGTGAAACTGGTAAAGAATAATATACCGGGTGAGTCACCTAAAATTACCACCGGAAATGTTCCATGAGCAACAATAAATATTGAAAAACTGTTTTCGCAGATAAATAGGTACGAGAGGGGCTCATGAAATTAGTGGACACAAGACGTTCAACTACGTAAGGAAGTACGATTTTCAACACAAACTTTTTTAAAATGGAAACCCCATTTTATTTTCAGCTCATTTGAAAGTACGGAAATATTAATTAAGAATGGCGTTTGTTACATTGTAATTCGTCAAGTAGTTCTCAAGTAATTGTAACCTGAAGTCGAGCGTGAAGGCGCCTGTCGGCAGATCCGAGCGCAAATGCCGTCATCCATACAGCCTGCACGCTTGGGGTGCATTTCTCTTACACTCGCCATAGATAAGTATCATCCCAGCCTTTTCAGAGTTTGAAAATACTATTTTCTCAGCAACAGTTCTGTCGTACGTACACTATCACAAACGTCTTGTTAATTCTTTGTTACGCCCTTCCATTATTTGATAAATTTGATGAATTAATTTGAAAAAGAAAAATGTATAAGGTTCAAAGTTTAAAACTTGAAAACATAAAGATTTGTCATGACCAAACGAGAGGAGTTTATTGTTCCGATGTACTAAAAATTATGACATAAATTAATGAACGCCAATTAAAAATTAGAAAGATGTTAATGTACTAACATTTATGTATGTAACTGATGGCGGAATGTTTAAAATTTATACTTTTTAATTAACAAATATTTATTAACTGAGAAAGATGTATAAGAACCTTTTAGATAATTTGTCAAAACTTACTTATGTACAAACTACACATTTTATTGTAACGTGCAGTTGTTGAAACGTAACAACTTTCCTAAGCACATCGCAAAGCATGGAGAAGAGTAACGTGTTTGTTACAATACACGAATGGCGTCAAAAGGGCGATATGTATGTTACGACACACGAATGGACTTGTGAGAATGTTTGTTTCAAACGTTAACTTCACGTTACAATTACTTGAGAACTGTTTGATATATTACAATATAACAAACGCATTCTTAATTAATTTTTCCGTACTTTCAAATGAGCTAATAATAAAATGGGGTTTCCATAAAAAAAAAACTAAGTTTGTGTTGAAAACCATATTTTCGTACGAAGTTGAAGTATTGTGTCCACCAATTTCATGAGCCCCTCTCATCCATATATCTGCGAAAGCAGTTTTTCAATATTTATTGTTGTTCACGAAATATGTACGATAGTAATTTTAGGTGACTCACCCTATAATAATTCAGCACGACTGTTCTTTAATTTTATAACTGTTAACAGACTCCTCTCTTTTTACGTGATATCATACTTTTCCGCATGAGTAAATATGATCATCTGTATTATGTATACACGTTCATTGAGAAGAATCGTTATTAAAAAAAATATTTTATCTTCTTTTTCATGTCCCCGCAACCTCTATGGCTTTCTTATTTACAGGAATTATAATTTTAAAATTGTTGTTAGAAAATAAAGGATGAAAGTACAAGGAGAAAATGTCTGCTTAATACAATAAAAACATACGTTAATATTAAGTTATCGGATAGGGCATAGTGTCATAGTGTACGCACTTAATACATTTTTGTTTATAATTTTGGGAGTTTCTCCGAGTCCTACAGCGTAGTGTTGAAATCTAATGTTTTGTAACTAATTGCGAACGTCAATTGTTCATATCAACAAATATGGAACCCATACTTGTATACGGAGAATCATTGCGAGTATTTGAAAGCTTATGTTACAACTTCTACACGTTAATGAACAATTTCTTGACCTCACCCCAACATGTTAACCTCAGATAATTCAACGCGACTAATTATTTCGTGAGTAGACGTAGCATAGAAATTACAGAAGGGTCCGGTATTGTAAATTCTTGCCAAAATTTTGGGTCGTAGTAATATCAGGAATGTATATTTCGTTTTTTAAGTATTGGAAACACAAAATTTCCGGTAAATAATGAGCAATCGTGCCGATCGCGCACCACTCAATTTAGCTTATTTTGCAATTTCTAGACGTGACCCTCAAATTTTAACTTGAAATTCGTGATTAGGAGACCTCAATTAGTGAGTATGCGAATTATTACAAAAATCAGGGAGGGGTCCGGTATTGTAAATTCGCTCCGCGTTCTGTACTACATGAGTAGATCTTAAACAATGCATATTGTGTATACATAGTCAAAATAAATGTTTACTCATAAATTTCCAATTTCTTTAAAATTTCACATGTTACTATAGGAATTATCATCCTATCACAGAAAGTAGTTTCTATTTTATTTTTCTAAATTTGCTTTTTATTATTATTATCTTTGCATTTTCATTATTGAGAATTTCAGTGTAAAATGGCAACTGTGCTGTATCAGAAATTTTCTCAATAAATAAATAACTTTAAAAAAATAAATTTAGTATTACTTTGGTAACGGTTCCGATTGTTTTATGATATTTTCAAATTCTCCTAGCAGGAAGACTAGTTATCATAGCATTTTGGCAATCATTGTCACATGAAATTTGAACCCTCCTTAACGTAATGAGCACTGTTTGGATTTCGTAAGTTATTTAGCTATGTGTAAAAAAAACCTTAAAAATTACCTTACGCAAACATGCGTGCTTCCCATAGACAATGTATTTTCCGTTCACAAGCGACCGTAAGTATCGTAGACTAGTGGGCATTAATGTTGCAAGTAAATCACAACCTTAGTAGAATGCATTTAGGGACTTTATTTTAATGCTAAGAGAACCAAACATGGCCTGCCTAATCTAACTATGAAAGCATAGCCTATATTGAACAAAATCTTAAGTGATTGCTAAAACTCCAAAGTATGTGTTAACAGAAGTAAATCGAAATCGAACCATGTTAAAATTGTATTTGTAGCATGATGAAATCGCAATAAAACAAAAGGCCCGGACGTCATATTCAATGGCAGTTGTGTGTTTCAGCACATGGTCATTTCCCTAAGGCTGCGAAATTTCGTGGCCACCACAGACATCAGATCTCTACATCAGTGACTGCTTCCTTTGGGGACACTAAGAAAAAGGTTTACATTGAGAAAACCTAGACAGTTGTCAATCTGAAGCAAGCGATTCGTGCCAAAATGAACACCATAAGCTCAGCAATGATTCAGGGAGTTCTGTAGAGCTTCACGGAGTGCATTCGCAAAGATGGTCATTTTGACGATGTCATTTTGCAGATATACATGACATATCCTCTTTTAGTTTTGTAAATGGCACAGCTATCAATGTTACAATACAAAACTTTCTAGCAATTCACATGACTAAATGAATAGTTTCATTTCTTCATACGTCAGATCTTTTAGCATTTTATTTAAATTTGGGGGAGAATGCCATGTTTCATGTTCACACACGCTACCATATTTAGGGTATATTTTTATTGTTTATTTCTGCCCCCCTCCCTTAAATGCACTCAAGCATGTGTTAATAAGTCAAAAAATGTTAACTCCTTTAATCCCATAGACACACACAAAACAAATAAACAGCACAATACGAGACACTTCAGTTTGTCAAAGCTTTTGACTCCATCTCGGAGTCGTCATCAGAGCTGTTACTGATGGAATCGAAAGCTGACAAACTTTTAGTATCTTGTATTGTGCTTTTTATGTGTTGTTTTGAGAATGTTGTCAGCACATATCATAAGAAATATTTTAACATCTCACAAGAAACTGATGTTCTCAAATATTGGAAACTGTGTGCTACTATCATGAACATGATTTAGATTTTTGATATTTAGTATTACTTTTCTGCCACTTTGGCTAATTGCGACAATGAGGATGAGTGGTGATATGAAATTGATGAAGGAACACTCACAAAGAACACTGTGCTAACCACTGTTGTTCAGTTTATAAAATTAGACATTACTTTTCATTCAGCCTTCATACATAAAAATATTTCTGTTGGAGCGTATTCATAAGTAGGGTTATGAATTTACACCCAAGTATTATTTTGTTGGGGTGGGGAGGCTTCGTATGAACCCCTAAACATAAGTATATTTGCATCCGATATTTCACATATATCTGCTTTCGGAATATACGAGGGACATTCCGAAAGTAAGTTTCGTCATTATTTATTTTCACAGGGAAGCTGTATTACAAAGTGAGAAAACACATTGTCAAAACAAAAGACAATCTTTCCTGAATTCACGACGGGAGGAGCGAGAGCAGAGGAGCGATGGCGCATGCGCAGAGTGCCGAAGAATAGAGATAAGCAGCAGATCGACGTGCCCGAGCTCATTCGAGTTCAAACCAGTATGGCAGAAACGTAGTCACAAATGGAAGTGCGTGCCGTCGTGCGCTATGAATGGGTTTTTGTCATTCTTGCAATCTTGCTCAGGGGTGAACACTTGATGCGGTACGAGCGCCAGGGCAATGACTTCCAGTTCAGGTTTTGTTCTTGGACGACAATGCAAGACCCCACACAGCAAGGGTCACTGCAAAACACATTCATTGTCTGGGACGGGAGAGATTGAATCACCCTGCCTACAGCCGCGATCTTGCCCCATCAGACTTCCAACTTTTTCCTGCATTGAAGTCAGCACTATCGGTACGTCACTTCGGAAGCAATGCAGAGGTGCAACAGGCTGTAAGGAACTTCCTTAAATCGCTGGGCACTGATTTTTACCAGCAGGGTTTCTTGAAAATGATTTCACGGTACAACAAATGTATCAATGTCGGTGGCGACTATGTAGAAAAATAGCCAAACGATTGTATTTTGTTATGACATTGTATTCTTCTGTTTGTAATAAAGCTTCCCCGTGAAACAAATGACGAAACATACTTTCGGAACATCCCTCGTATAAACCCTTTTTCATTCCTTTCACAGATTTTCTGTCAGGCTCTGCATTTCTTGGTCCATTACTTCATGGTGGCAAATTACTTCTGGATGTTCTGCGAAGGACTTCATCTTCACCTGGCCCTGGTTGTCGTCTTCGTGAAGGACGAGATCGTTATGCGGTGGTTCTACTTCATCGGGTGGGCCCTCCCGCTCATCATCACAGGCATCTATGCCTTGGCAAGAGGATCCGTGCCAGAGGAAACAATCATGTAAGTCCAATACAATTTTGCATGATTTTATTGTTGCTCAAGATCAACAATAGTTGTTAATTGATTGAACGATTGCGATCGTATCGCCAACTGAACATAAAATTGGCCACACTGACTGTACTTCACTGAAGCAGTGTTGCCACCCCACAAAAGCCTTTTAGATACAATTGTCGGATTCCAGGAACTTTGTGAACCTGCCTCACATATGCCATTAAACTGAACAAATGTTTAACATGCGAGGAACATTGTTGGGTGCAACTGTTGCATAAATACCAAGGAAACGTTTCTGTTGCACAAAATGCAATGTGTTTCCTAAGGTGTCACGGTACAGTGTAAAATCTGGTCAAATCAGTGCCACAAATCAGTAAAGAAACAAGAATCTTAAAGACTGCTCTTCAATGGTTTGTGGTGATTTGAGAGATGGTAGGATACTTGGATATCATGGGTGTATCAGTTTGTTTGTTTTTGGTGGGGGAGGGCAGGTCGGCCAGCCATTGGTCTTTCTATTGTTATGTTAGTTTCATTATTAAAAACTGAATTGGTTCAGAACATTGTAAGCAACAGCGTAGACAAGACCATAATTTTTTCGTTGGGCTGCTTGTTGATTGGTATCTTTACATTCGTTGACAAATAGATGTCTTCTGAGATCAACTTCCTAAAGGGAAGTTTGATTGTTAATACATTGCAGCTTTACAACAATCTTGTCTACAATTCGAATTACATTATTTTTAAAGATTTGCAGACATTCCAGAATAAGATACAATATGTTGTATAGATTTAAGCCCACATCACACGGAACTGGATATCTAGTAGGTATGCCCTAGTTGGCGCTGGACTGGCTACCCATTTGCTAGTTTTGGCCACACACGATACTTATCAGCGTACTTGTCGATATACTTTTGTTCCCATCTAGACGTCACGACTGAAGTTGTAATGGCGGCCGCGTGAGATGTAAACAATGTATCACTTCACATTTTTAAAAGCCGATAACTATTCAACCGAGAGGAATAACGTTTCGTATAAAATGTTATTAGGTACAAAACAATGGCGCCGCTTAAATACATACTTTACAACGTTTACTGTACACGTATGGAAGAATATTTTAGTTGTTTCAAATGTAAACACAGTGCACTCAGCATAGATGGTGTAACTCGACATGCCTTTCATGCTGTATATGTTATACATTGCTGGAGTAACACTTGGAAACCATAGACAAAAACACTTCTTTGCACAATCACAGATTATCTTCACATGGCGAATCTATGCTCTGATTCGCTGTTCCACAGAATCCAGTCGAGGAAAGTAAGTAGCAATTAGAACATGTCCTATTCCTCCAAACCAGTCAAGCAGTCAGCCAGGCGGCCATGATGTCTACCTAGAAAGTCAGTTCAGCGCCAACTAGAGCATTCCTACTAGAAATCCAGTTCCGTGTGATAGGGGCTTTACTGTAAAGTAAAATGTGATTATTTTTGTTAGTCCTGTTTGTTAGTTAACATTGTTAATATATTTGTGTGTGTGGTTGGTAAGATGCTGTAATTCGTAAGGTTGAAATAGAGAACACGTTCGCTTGGACCCTTGATTTTTTTCGCCTTGAAAACCAGGAATTATACTTGAATTTTATCATGGTCCTTGAGCGGTCACCCTGCAGAGGTACAAATTTATTCACGGTAACATAAAACAAATACAGAATGAAAGCACAATGCTTACAATTTGTGATGAATGCTTAGAAACATTGATCACATACATGTCACAGCACAGAATGTCCAATTACTTGAAAATGACATCACGCAAGTGTCCCCCATTTTGCATCACACACACATTCGAAGTCTTTTAGTGAAGGTAGACATCACATCTTGCAGGATTGGCACTGAAATTCTATTGACTTTCTCTTGTATTCGATCCTTCAGGTCCTGGATGTTCCATGGTGGTTCAGATTTAAAGATCTCTGATTTCAAATAACCCCAAACAAAATTTTGTATGGATGGTATTGAATTTCCGTGTGTAATATTCTCCGTACGCTACGATGAGATATGGCAAGTTCCAATGCATGCCTTCGTGCAGAATGCGTGGGACTTTTGCCGAAGGCTTCTTCCACTCTTGCAATATTCTCTGATGTACACACACATTTTTCACTTCCACCTCTCTTCGCCTCACAGTATTATCAGTTTCCTCAAAGTTATTCACCAGCACTTTGATTGCATGAGTAGAAGGAACCGGATCATTACATGTAAGATTAAAATGAGCATGAAATGAAACTGTTGTTGTTTTTGTAACCTCTCTGCCACTACCAGAGTAAATGGTAAAAGTTTTGTCTTCCAGATGGCAGCACTCCCGTTTTTTTCTTCCTCACATAAGTTACTATTTCCAGGTTTGCCAAATTGCCCGTTTCACTGCCGCACCCTGTGCAAAGACAGAAATGCAATATTTTTCGCTATCCACATTCAGCAATTATACAGGGTTAGTCTAAATTATGTTAACATTAAATGGGATAAACCAATCCATTAATGTTAACATAATTTTGACTAACCCTGTATTACGAGGTGGTATCAACACATTTTGAGACCTGCTCTGTTTACAAGAAAGTACTTTATTTATGTACGTTTACACAATATCAGCTTCAAAATAGTTCCCTTGCACAGCAATATAGCACTCCCAGCTTTCATGCATCTGGAATGTGTTCTGGAAGTCTTCTTTTCGAAGTGTGTCAAGCACCTTCTGACAGTTGCGTTGGATTTCTACAGTGATGTCAAAATGGCTACCTTTAACTGGATCTTCATCTTCTGGAAGAGAGCTAAGTGCACAGGAGCCAAATCTGGCGAGTAAGGTGGGAGCGGAAGTTAGATCCTGTTTCCAGCAAGAAACTCACATGTGAAGAGTGCTTGGTGACAGCGTGCATTGCTGTCGTGGAGCGTCCAGTTTCTCGCACACCACAGATCTGGTTCTTTTCGCCGAATGTCTTTCCTCAGATGCCTTAAAACCTGGCAGTAGAACAAAGTGGCCACTCGGCGGGAATTATACGTGAATTTTAGGCTCCGGGAATTCTGCGTGAACTTTTCTCCGTAGACGTGAAAAATTGTAACTTTTATTAATCCACATCCAATTGAGTTTATGCATATGTATAAATGCCCTTGAGGCAAGTATTTCACAGTTTATCTTTTATTTATATCAAGGAAGAAAAAGAAAGCTGCGTGGAAAATGAAACAGAATTCTCTCAATCCATTTACTTTGGGCCCGTTCCGTAAGTCGCACGAGTTTAACACGTTAAACGAGTTATGGCAACTAGCCGTTCCATAAGTGCACCCGTGCGTTTCGTGAGGTTCATTATGCTGTCCATTCCGTGCGTCTCGTGCAAGAAAGAGATTCACCAAACGCACGGGGCAGGAGGCTGGTTTGTTCACTGAGAATCGTCTGCTGCCTGCAGACACCGCGGGTGCATGATGGCTCCAAACTGCACTAGTTCGGGAATTTTAACAGAGAGCGATATGAAGCAACATGCACAAGATGAGTGTGCCTCAACTGTTCTTACAATGTGATTAAAATGAGTAACAGTATCCGCAATATAGTTTATTTCTGTCAGAAGGAATGCCTTCCGCTGGACGCCATGCGGAATTTTTTTATAAACAAACCGCTGCGCCTGCGCTTTCATCTAGAGCGTCCCATAAGTCTGTCAAATAACTGGTTTCACCAGATTCACGAGCCCAGTTACTTCCGTTCGATTCGTTATGACTTTCGGAACGCACCCTTTGTTATTGTCCTTTGCAGAACAATGTATCTGACAGACGAAAGATTATTGCAACATAAGAGATCTTGAAGTTGATTAGGTAAATTTGAGTTTGAAATTCTTATATAATTAACAATTTTTCGTAGATTAGTATATCCCGTAATAGTTGTGACTTGTGTTTGTAAATGTATTTCGAGTGTCAGTACGTGAAATGGCAAATGTAAACTTCACACTTTAAATTAAATATTTTAAATTATATACCGGTTAATGAATTGAATCAAATTTTTTGGATGCATTGGATTCACAAAGACCATTTATATAGTTAATATACTATATTTGTGTGTGGGGGTGAGAAGCGGTAATACACAAGGTTGAAATAAAGAAAATATCTTCTTGTACCTTTGAATTTTTGGAAAATTCGCCTTGAAAACCATGAATTATACTTGAATTTTATCATGGTCCTGGAGTGGCCACCCTGTAGAACTCACTACTGAAGGTTGCTCCCTGGGGACGAATTCTCGATGCACAATGCTGCGAATGTCGAAAAAGACTGTGAGCATGCACTGTTTCACCTTTTTTTGGTCATGGAGATGAGGGGCTTGTCACGTACACAAACTGCGTTGCTTTTCTTTGAAATAAAGGACCATAGATGGCAGCATGCAAGAGGAACAACGGTTATAAAAGATGCTGCATAAATAAGTTTGGAAAGTGGGTAAGAGATGGCACCACCCAGGAGAACTTATACGATTGTAAATAGAGACAACGGAAAGAGCAGATGTGATGAAATAACGATTGTATATATTAATACTAATTATAAGGAAATAAATAAATAAGTTTAAAATAATAACAGGATATAAATAAGGGGAAAAGGGGGAATTATCATTCAGTAATGACATAAGCGATTAATATACAAAAGTAAAGAAGTCGAATTGCAATTTCGATTTTGTGTCTATTACAGTTCCCACGAACTTAGAGTTTCGTGCGGCTTTTGGGTTGTTTTCCCTAGGTGTAGCGCCATTTCTCGGCAGCACCCAAGCAGATTTGGAGGCGCATACATTGTAGCTCCAAGTTAAGGTTAGCGCCGGCCAGGCGGCGATCTTTAACTAACCCCTTTCTCTTTGTTTGTTTGGGAGATCGGTTTTATTAATATTTCCATCAATTTGAAAAGATCGATAAAAAAAAGAAAGAAGAAAAAGTACACAATATGTATTAATTACAAGAAGAAGCAACCGTAGCAATTAAAAGAAGAAGGATCATTATTAATTATAAGAAGAAGCCTTATTAATTGCAATAAGAAGAAGCAGTAGTAATTATAAGAAGAAGAAGCATTATTAATTATAAGAAGAAGAAACCTTATTAATTGCAAGAAGAAGAAGTTTAGCAACAATAAGAAGAAGACGCCATTTTAATTATAAGAAGAAGATGCCATATTGATTATAAGAAGAAGAAGCCCGAAGAAGATTGATTAGAATTAATAAAAAGTAAAAATAGAAGAAAATTACTGTATGAAAAGACTTCAAAGGTTATTAAATATTTGTACATAATTAATCAAGAATATAGTACGAATTGTACCCTCAGTAGTGGGTTAAATCTGTTGTTTCTTTCCATATATTTGTAGCGTTAGTAACCCTGATCTGTGCCCAGAGGTATCTCATTGTCTCTCCCCTGTGCTAAGCTGGTAGGTGTTTACGCGAGGGACGAGGCACTGATTAATGGCGGCCAACGTGTGGGGCTCGATACAGACCAGAGGTTGAAATAACGCGAAGAATAAGAATTTGGAAAGATAAGTAAAGCAAAAATGGAAGAAGGAAAATATATATGTTGTGGCGAAGAAGGAAATAAGGAAGAAATAATACAGTGTAATATATGTGAAGAAATGAAACACTGGTTATGTGAAGGAATCCGGAAAGAAAAATATGAGAAGATATGTAAAGGGGAGAAGGATACGAATGCAAGGAATGTAGGACAGTAAAGTTAAAGGAAAAGGAAGAAAAAAAGAACAAAATACGATTGAGATGTTGATGAAAATGATGATGGAAATAAAAGAAAGTCAAGATCACAACAGCAGAAGGTTGGAAGAGAACAGCAAAGAAGTTAAAGAAAGGTTGGAAGAAAATAATCGAAAAATAGAAGATATGGAAGAAGTCTGTGAAAAAAACAGGAAAGCATTTGAGAGAAAGATAGAAGAAATGATAAGGATGTCAGATGAACGACATGAAGAAACCAATAGAAAGATCGAAAGGGAAGCTTCAAGAGTGAATGAAGAATGCAAGCAGAGGAGTACGAGTATAGAAAATAAAATATTGGCAAACAAGAAGCAGATAGATATTAACATTTCCAAAATAGATGAAGTAGAAAACAGAGTAGAGGAAATGAAGATTGCGACAGAAGAAACAATAGTAAAAGAAACTTTAAAATTTAGAGAAATGATAATTTAGAGAGCGGCAAGAAGTTAGGGAAGAATTAGAGAAGAGTAATAAGAAGATGCAAACCCTCGAAAGTAAGATCGACAAAGGAAAGAAAGAGAATAAAGTACAATGGAGAGGAATAATCCCTAAAATAGAGGATATGAGAATACAAGATAAGCCAATAGGTTTCAATCAAGAAGGAAATGATGGAAAAGAAGAGTATGAAAAGAGGAGAATAAAAAACGAAAGTAGTAGCGACGAATCAACTACAGAGGAGGAAATAAAGCATAAAAGGTATCATCAGAGGAAGAAAAGGAAATGGAAAAGTAGTGAAGAAGGGAGCGACAATGGAAGATGGTTGGACAAAGTAAACGGAAGTAATTTGGAAGTTGGAAAATATAAGACAAGAATCCCTAAGCCTAATGAATTACAACACTTGCCCAAGTTTAATGGAAATATATCTGACAAGTGTCCACGAGAATTCCTGAAGGAACTAACAACTAACGTGAAGCTAATGAGGATACCAGGAAATATGATACTGGACCTAATCGAAGGATGTTTTGAAAAGTCTGCGGCAGGCTGGTATCAGTTAAATCAGCACAAGTTTGGAACATTCGAAGAGTTTAGTAAAAGATTTTTGGAATATTATTGCAGTGAGGAAATTAAGGAAAGGCAATTGGAGACATTGAAAAGAAAATATATAGATTGGTCCAAGGTTGAGAGTTTGGAAGCACACACATGGGAAACGTTAAGGAGCTTCAGAAATTTGAATGAAAAATGGAATGAGGAAGAGTTGGTTAGACAAGTGATACAAACACTACCAATATGGACGCAAAGAGCGGTGGCTGTAGTAAAGATAAGGAAGGTGGAAGACTTGATAGACTACCTCAGAACAGATGACATGCTGAAAAAGACTCAAAGGTCATGGGATAAAGAAAAGGAAGGTAGATATTATCCTAAGAGGCATCATCCTGAAGAGGAACAACGTCCAGAGCAGAAATTCCGGAAACAAGAATTCGGGATTAGGAACATAGAAGTCAGAAATGCATATAGAGGCAGAGGAAGAGGATTCTTAGAAGATAACGGAAACGGCATAATGCGAAATAATGTTCAGGAAGAGCAAAGAAATTATGATAGAAGGAATATAGGACCGTGGAGAGGAAACCGCGGATATAGAGGAAGAAATGATTATTGGCAAAATGCGAATCGAAGAAACTCAGAAAGAAGGATGGAGATAGACGAAAGGCAACCTAGAGGAAATAATTACAACGAGAGGAACGAGAGGGGAAATTCTGAGTTGAATGAAGAGCGAAGAGAAGCAGTGGAATTAGTCAGAAGCCAGGTGCAAACGAAGTAGGAAATGCTGGATGGCAGCAGATAAATGAGGAGTCGAGGAACGTGGAATCGGTCGAGAGGCTAAACTTGTAGAGCTCTCGCAGCAACTCCCAGGTGTGAGAGCAAAGGAAAATGATGAATATATGAAGGGAGAACATACAATAAATGAAGAAGGAATTCTGAAGTTATTTTTAATTGGAGAGCCGAGTTTTGAAAACTTAAAACCTGGAAGATCATTGTATGTCGAAGCAGAAATAATAGAAATTAAGGTTAAATGCTTGATCGATTGTGGGAGCGTTGTCGAAGTAATGAGCTATAAATGTTGGCAAAGAATTAAAGAGAAATACCCACAAGCAAAATTAGACGCTTCTGAAAAGGACAACGTCAGATTAGTTATGGCTGCGGGAAATGAAGAATACAAAATTCAGGGCACGGTACGCATCATGATGAGCATTAGAGGAGCTAATTTCGAAGTAAAATTTCTGGTGATAAAGGGTTTGAGGTGTGATATAATCCTAGGAGTACCTTTCTTAGAAAACTACAATGGGCACATACACATAAAAGAAAAACGGCTAAATCTAGAATCAATGGAGAACATGAAAGTAGATATCCCTATGAAGGACGAAATAAAAGGTTCCGAGAGCGAAATAGGCATTAGGAAGCAAAGTCTTGTATATCAGAAACATGATGCAGTGTATAAGAAGAAAGACTACGATGATATAATTGAAAATGAAAATGTAAAAGGTGAATATGAAAAAGAGGTCGAAATAGAGGACCATAAATACAACGCATCGAAAGAAGAAATACAAGCCAAAGTGGATGAGTGTCAATGGATCTCAGAAAATGAAAAAGAAGATTTACGATATATTTTGTTGAGACATAGGGGAATATTTAGCCAACGCCCAGGAGTGACGGATGTATACACCTATAGGATTGAGGTAGACACAGCGAGTCCAATAGTGTCAAAGCAATATCCTATACCCTTTGCAAAGAGAGAAGCTGTAGAAAAGGAATTGAAGAAATGGTTAAGTTGGGGGATAATAGAGAACTCCAATAGCGTACACGTAAGCCCAATGCTCGTGGTAGACAAACCGGACGGAGGTGTGAGGCCCGTACTGGATTTAAGGGAGCTAAATAAACACGTGCTACTTCCCAGAAACCGAGTAGAAAGAATAAATGAATTACTACACACTTTTTCAGGCAGCATATACTTCACATCATTTGATATGACTTTGGGATACTTTCAGGTAGAAATAGAAGAAGAGTCTAGAAAATATACAGCGTTTCGATATGGATCAAGGTTATTTCAATTTAGAAGGCTTCCATATGGTTTAAATTCGTCAGTATCAGCTTTTATGACGGCTCTAAATAGAATATTTAGTATAGAGACAAGAGAATGGCTTGCTATATATGTGGATGATATGTGTATACATACGAAAGATTGGGAGACACACATAGAAAAAATAGAGTGGGTATTAAGTAAATTGGCAGAAGCAGGATTAACTGTCAAATTGGAGAAATGCTCTTTTGCAAGGAAGGAAATACGTTTCCTAGGTCATGTAGTATCTGGAGGTGAAATAAAGATGTGCCCAGACAAAAATGACGCTATAAGCAAGTTCCCAAGACCAAACACAAGGAAACAACTTCAAAGATTCCTGGGAGTATGTAATTGGCGATCAAAATTTATACACAATTTCGCAAGCAAAGCCAAGCCATTATACGAACTTCTAAGAAAACATATAAAATGGAAATGGGAGGAAAACGAAGAGGAGGCTTTCCAAAGACTTAAGCAAGACCTTGTACAAGCACCAGCCATAAGCCAACCTGATTTCGGGAAAATGTTCTTTTTAGGCACAGATGCATCAAACATTGGATTTGGAGCATACCTATTTCAGAAAAACGAATCCAATGAAGATAATGTAATACAATATGCTAGCAGAAGCTTGAAGAACTTTGAAAGAGCGTATACTATAAGTGAGCTAGAGTGTTTAGCGATAATATTTGGAATAGAAAAGTTTTCTGCATATCTGAAAGGCAGAAGATTCAAGGTGGTATGTGATCACAAGAGTCTAGTTTGGTTAAATTCTGCAAGACAGTGGAATGCAAGGCTGACGAGATGGGCGATCTTACTGCAACAGTACAGTTTTGATGTTATGGATATAAAAGGAAAGGAAAACCATGTTGCAGATACTCTAAGTAGAGCACCTCTAAAGAGAAATCAGGAACCAGAGGAAGTGATTAGGCTAGAAATCAACGCTATCGCTGAGGAAGAAGTAAATGGTATTAAAGAAGAGGAATGGCGAGTTGGAACAGAGGAAGATGAGGAACTAAGGGAGATTATCAAGGTGTTGGAAGGAGAGGAAGGAAACAAGAAAACAAGAATGTCTAAGATAAAGAATAGATACAAAGTTATAAATGGCATCGTGTTCCAAGTTAGTTATGAGAATCCGAACCAAGTAAGGATTAGTGTACCACGAACTTTGATAAGAAGAGTACTCGAGATCGTGCATGAAGGATCTGGCCACTTCGGAGTTGACAAAACGCTGAGATTAGCTGGAAGATTTTACGTATGGAAGACTATGAAGAGTGACGTTGTTAACCATGTTAGAAATTGTACAATTTGCATACAAACTAAACCTTCAAAGATAAAATTTAAGAAAGAAGAATTACATATTATCGCTAAATGGCCATTAGACATGGTTTCGATAGATCTAATAGGACCATTACCTAGGTCTAAGGGATTTTTGTACATATTGACGTGTGTGGACATATGTAGCAAGTTTATCATGTGCTATCCTTTAAAGAAAGCCACAACCAAAGAGATAGTCAAGAAGTTGGATGAAGGATTTATCAAACATTATGGTAGTCCAAAGAAAATGTTGACAGACAACGGGACTCAATTTACTTCAGAGTATTTCAAGGAGTATACATATTTCAAAGGGATAAAATTGATTAATGTAACAAGATATCATCCAAGTTCAAATCCAATTGAGCGTTACAATGGAGAGATTGTGAGGTTACTCAGAATGTACTGTCATGATCATCATACAAGGTGGTGTGCAGTAATTAACAGGATAGTTATGTTATTAAATAACTCTATATCAGCTGAGGCGAATATGAGCCCGATAGAGATTTTCTTGGGATATGAAGCAGAGCCGATGATTTTCGATGATTTAGAATGGCCAAAGAAGGTTATGGAAAGAGGAACAAGGAAAGAATTTTTCAATGACCTGTATAACAAAAGAAAGAAGAGGACGTCAAAAGAGGAAGCGAAAGGAAAGAAGATAGAAGTAAAGAGGGGTGATATAGTTTATTGTAAAACACACCCAATAAGTAAGGCCATTGACCGCACAATTAAAAAACTGTTTTTCAAGTACGAAGGTCCGTATATGGTATTAGAAACGTTTAGGAACACTATAGTTATACAAGATATGGTGACAAAGGAAGTAAGAAGAGAAAATCTAGATAATGTAAAAAGATATAATTGTACGGAAGACGTTAAACAAATGTTGAAAGGTACATATGAGAAGTGAATAGTAAGAATGGATGTTGAAGAAAATTTTTCCTTGCATACGAATCTTCTCAGAAGGAAAAATTTTACCCAGAGGAGGGGAATTTTGTGTCACGTACACTAACTGCGTTGCTTTTCTTTGAAATAAAGGACCATAGATGGCAGCAAGCAAGAGGAACAACGGTTATAAAAGATGCTGCATAAATAAGTTTGGAAAGTGGGTAAGAGATGGCACCACCCAGGAGAACTTATACGATTGTAAATAGAGACAACGGAAAGAGAAGATGTGATGAAATAACGATTGTATATATCAGGGGCGTGCCGTGACCTTTCGTGATAGGCAAGCGATGGGTGAATTTTTCGTTTCGGTTAATTATAACAATTTCAAATATAATATAGGCCTAGACACATCCCCATTTACAATAATGTGCTTAATGGTGACGTATCGGGCTTGAGTGTGTGATGTGCATACATACCGTAAAATCAAATCTTCGCTGCACGGTTTTTAAAGAAGGAAAACAGCCTTTCGATATAACTTTTAAATTCCAACCATGAAGAAAATTATGATTTACCTGACATTTGAGGGCAACTATAAATTAAATTACGTTCTTCTTTAACCCTGAAAATAAGAAACATCCTATTAGCATAAAGTTTTGATATTAAATAAACGGACGGGTTTCGGTTTCTTACTTGGCTAGAATTATGAATCATGACTTGTCTTCAGTTACTGAATGAAAGCGCAGATGTGATTCTGCGAACGTTCATGTCTTTGCACTGCATTATAAAAATTGCTCAAGTCACTCACCGTAGCCTGTACAGTTCCATCAGTGGCGTGCTCAGGATTTTCGAAAGGGATTTTCCTACTTTTGACGTTCTTTTTTAGGAATACTTGGCGAAAACCCACATCAACCCCCCCCCCTTTGGGCACGCCACTGAGTTCCATGGTCCTACATTTGTACTGAATAAAACGCATGGCGAACAAAATAATTTATTAAGATCATTGCTGCCACATAACCAGATAATATTGTTGTACTGAGATGTTTTAAACTGCCTAATGAAAACTTTCCCATCTTTCTTAGTTGGTTTGGTTATGAACAATTCAGGACACGGTCGCTCATGGTTAACAAGCTCCAACCTTTCACCTTATGTTCTCGAAGTGAATGGTTTTGGAAGAAGGCCCCTAATAATCAAGTCCTTACCTGCAACACTGCAAATCGATGGCTCGTCTGGTATGTCAACCATGGCGGAAATTTTCAATGTAGAATCATACTTTTACATCAGGTACAAAAACACTACACGAAGAACAGAAAAACACAGCACAATATCACAGTAAAAAACAACACGCATCCCAGCACCCACGCTTCTTCCGTTTCACCCTACCTGCAGTTGCAGTGTTACATACCCTCCATATTTCCGAGTAACTGACTACATGACGGATATGTTCAAGTACCGGCTGTGATTTTATTTCTTATAAATAGCACACGACTGGTGATCACTGGCTAGCTTCATAATGTAATTTGTTAATTACTATAGAATTTCAAACATGAAAATCGTACCGCGTGAGGTGGTGCTACAGATGCGCAGAAAATTCTGGAAGTTACCAACACTTGTGGCCCGTGTGGACGAATTCTTTCCAACACCCTTGCCAAAGACAGATGCGGTCTTGGTGTTGCTTGCCTTCGGCCTTTCTTCTTCGTGAACGGGAATGGACAGTGACCATGCAAGAACTGCATAAGTCACTCGAAAAGCGGGGAGAAAGGCGGGCGAGCAGTCCTCTTCCTCTAACGCGGTCAATCGTACCGCATCGCCCAGCGTCGTCAAGGGTGCAGCCGGTTTATGTTTCAAGCCAATAGAACAGGAAATAGGGGAAATGAAAATTCTGTAATGTAAATATCTTATAGTAAATAAATTCCATTCTAAGGTATATAAAGGCATTGAAAAACACGGACTTATGATATCAAAAGTGTTTTAAAAAACAACGCAAGCGGCGCTTGCCCCGCCTTTCCTTACCGCACGCTTCTGGTATATATTAATACTAATTATAAGGAAATAAATAAATAAGTTTAAAATAATAACAGGATATAAATAAGGAGAAAAGGGGGAATTATCATTCAGTAATGACATAAGCGATTAATATACAAAAGTAAAGAAGTCGAATTGCAATTTCGATTTTGTGTCTATTACAGTTCCCACGAACTTAGAGTTTCGTGCGGCTTTTGGGTTGTTTTCCCTAGGTGTAGCGCCATTTCTCGGCAGCACCCAAGCAGATTTGGAGGCGCATACATTGTAGCTCCAAGTTAAGGTTAGCGCCGGCCAGGCGGCGATCTTTAACTAACCCCTTTCTCTTTGTTTGTTTGGGAGATCGGTTTTATTAATATTTCCATCAATTTGAAAAGATCGATAAAGAAAAGAAAGAAGAAAAAGTACACAATATGTATTAATTACAAGAAGAAGCAACCGTTGCAATTATAAGAAGAAGAATCATTATTAATTATAAGAAGAAGCCTTATTAATTGCAATAAGAAGAAGCAGTAGTAATTATAAGAAGAAGAAGCATTATTAATTATAAGAAGAAGAAACCTTATTAATTGCAAGAAGAAGAAGTTTAGCAACAATAAGAAGAAGACGCCATTTTAATTATAAGAAGAAGATGCCATATTGATTATAAGAAGAAGAAGCCCGAAGAAGATTGATTAGAATTAATAAAAAGTAAAAATAGAAGAAAATTACTGTATGAAAAGACTTCAAAGGTTATTAAATATTTGTACATAATTAATCAAGAATATAGTACGAATTGTACCCTCAGTAGTGGGTTAAATCTGTTGTTTCTTTCCATATATTTGTAGCGTTAGTAACCCTGATCTGTGCCCAGAGGTATCTCATTGTCTCTCCCCTGTGCTAAGCTGGTAGGTGTTTACGCGAGGGACGAGGCAGGCTCTTCCACTGTGAAGACTGTTGGTTCATGTCAAGCGCATCTGTAGCAAATGCATATTTTGCCTGTTTTTAATACATACAAATATGTTCTCTAGTGATAACTGCTCTGTCTTCTGTGAATTTGTCCATTATCAACGTATATTGGTACATCCTTGGGCGCTTGCCATGAATATAATAGAGGGTTCGTACTCATATACGGGCATGTTAAACAATTTATCCATCACTGTAAAGCAAAGAAAAAATCACTTCAATATTGAATGATAAAAAAGGTTTTGTTGTTCATTCTAGTTTGACTATCACACTGTACTTTTCCATTAATAATGTCTCATTAATGATCCATACCACAGACTAGACATTAATTTCTTTCTAACCACATGTTTTCTTCCCTAGCTCTGTAGTACGGGGGCTGCTAGTTGAAATTCGGGGTGCGGGACAGAAATTCTTTGGTTGGGATGAGATATTTTTTACATCCTGACATTCGGGATGGAAAAAATTTGCAATTTCCCGGCTAAGTTTGGAAATTTTCGGTACAGGGAACGTTTGAAAATTCCCAACGGTCTGAAAATCTTGAATTCTATGCAACATTTTCACGTCAAGTGATTGTTTTTGCATTTCTTGAATAAAAACTTAAAAAATTCTGAGAAGCTTCAGACACTTACAATGGAGAAGGCATCAAGAATTAACCACTTTTTAAAATGACCATTCGGGATCCTGAAAAGTCTGGAAGTTATTCCTGAAATTTGAATCAGGACAGGAATTTTTTTCTGTTTGCGTTCCGGACCGTACAGGACCAAAACTGAATGTAGAACCTGTCCGGCTGTGAAGGACCAGAAATGAATGATGATCCAAACCGGTAGGATCTAAATGTAAGTGAAATTGTAGGTACCACTTACATCTCTCTGGTATGGATTGTGTCGCTACAGGGCAAAGTTCACCGCGATCCTCTTGGGAGTTGTAAAGAAAACAAAGGCACACACACTGATAACTATAACTATGTATTATAAGGTATATGCACATAACACTTGATTACACTTCCCATGCACTCCTGTCTAGGGAAAACTGTTTACACGAAGTTGCATCTGGTGTTACAACAACGCGCCACTAATGAAACGTAGCCACGTTGGGCTTACGATGTCCATAATTGTCAGCGATGGTTTCTGGCTGTGTCCCGAGTGGCCTCTCTACGCACACTGTCTGGAAGTAACTACCGCGCTAAAATGGCGGCAACTAGACACCGCGCTAAGATTGAATTAGCCAATGGGAGTGCAGGTTACTTAAGGCATTTGAAATACACAAATAAACAATTGAAGCTATATGCAATATAAAATATATAAAGAAAGAATAAACATGGTTACTTTTATAGATAAATCTCCAACATACTCCCCCCCGTTGGAATGTTCACATCCAACCTAACACTAGGGGATACATTGTCAATGTTTTAACTCATGGAGCGTCTTCTTCCCAATGTGGTAAAGGCACAATTTTGCCTAATGCTCTCTTGTAGACTCCGTCTCTAGTACGAACGGTGACTACGCGCACTAGGTTATCCTTTCCCGGAAACACTTCTTGGATGACGCCGACTCTCCACGAGAGTGGTGGAATATTGTCCTCCTTCAATAGCACTGGTGTGCCAGGTTTCAAATTCGACTGAACGGCTGTCCATTTCTGTCGCTGCTGCAGACTATGCAGGTAGTCCTGAGACCACTTCCTCCATACTCGCTGCTGGAGCTGCTGTATGCGCTGCCATCTGGATAATCTGTGGGCAGCCAGATCTGTAATGTTTGGTTCAGGAAATGAGGTTAGAGGACCTCCAATAAGAAAATGACCAGGGGTAATGTAGCTGAATTCATCATGAGAATCAGGGAGTGTGGAAAGAGGACGGGAGTTGAGGCAGGCCTCTATTTGGCATAGCAGAGTTACTAGTTCTTCGTATGTTAGCACGGCGTTTCCTGCTACTCTGCGGAGATGGTATTTCATAGACTTCACTGCACTTTCAAAAATCCCGCCAAATGATGGACTGCGTGGTGGAGAATACTTCCATTGGAAATTCTCTTCTGCTGCAAATCTGTTGATGTCCTTGTTGAACTCTTGTGATTGAAAGAGTTTACGTAATTCCTGCAATTCATTTTTAGCACCATGGAACGTCGTAGCATTGTCGCTAAAAATACTTGCACACTTTCCTCTTCTCGCGGTGAAGCGTAGTAGAGCTGCGATGAAGGCTTGTGATGTCAAGTCTGAGACAATCTCTAGATGAATTGCCCTTGTGGCAAGACAAGTGAAAACTGCAATGTAGCATTTTCTTGTGGATCTGCTTCTTGCGGTTCCGGTCTTGATGTGGTATGGCCCTGCGTAATCAACGCCTACGTGATGGAATGCCTTGCTGGGTCTCACTCTACTGGAGGGTAACTGCCCCATCAGCTGCTGGGCTGCTGAAGCCTTCAAACGATAGCATATGTTGCACTGGTGAATGATCTGTTTGACCACCTGTCGTATGCGAGGTATCCAGTATTTCTCACGAAGTGATGATATGAGAAGCTGTGGACCAGCATGTATAAGTCTCTTGTGTTCTGATGATATCAGAATTTTCGCGAAATGGCTCTTCGGATGAAGAATAATTTGATGTTTGCTTTGAAACTCCAATTCACTGTTTTCCAATCTTCCTCCGACTCGAATGACCTGTTCATTGTCGAGAAATGGATGAAGGTTCCTCAAAATGCTTTTGTTGTGTACTTGCTGCTTGTCAGCCAAATCTTTGATTTCCTGAGAGAAGAATGCGCGTTGTGTTATCTTGATGCAGGCAAGTGTGGCGCCTTGAATTTCAAAGGTGGTAAGGTCTTCACTCCTTTTCTCTCTTGAGCTTCTGCAATTGCTGACGAACCTTTTGCAGAGTGACACTACTCTCAGTAGCTTGGATAAACTTGAATATCTAGATATGATTTCTTCTTCAGTTGTTACATGAGTGACCAATGTGGTAGCTGCTACCTTACGCTGCTCTGGAATAGTGTTGTCGTCTGGACGGAATGCTAAACTGGATGATGGCCACTGTGTCTCATCTTCTTGGAGCCAGGTGGGTCCGTGCCACCAAAGCTGAAGTGATCTGATAGTTTTTGAATCGACTCCTCGTGAGATCAGATCTGCAGGATTGTCTTTTGACGGAACGTGCTTCCAATCACTGACCTGTGTGAGTTCCTGTACCATAGCAACTCGGTTGGCAACAAAAGGTTTCCATTTACTGGCTGGTGACGCCAGCCAAGCTAGGACGATTTTTGAGTCGGTCCATAGGTGAATGGTGTCTATACATAGACGCAGTATGGGCAATGCTTTGTGTACGAGTTTGGCTAGTAGAACTGCAGCACATAATTCCAAACGTGGAAGAGTGATTCTCTTCACCGGAGCCACCTTGGACTTTGAACACAATAAGTTCACACTTATGTGACCCTCTGAATCAATTGATCTTACGAAGAGAACACTGCCATAGTTTCTCTCTGATGCATCAGAGAAACCGTGAATTTGAACTTTATGGATGTCTCCTGGAGCCAAAATGAACCGTGGTACTTTTACTTCGTTAATACATGTGAGCTGCGAATGAAGACGACGCCATGTTTTCTGCAAATCTATAGGAAGCGGATCATCCCATCCTATATTGTGGAGCCATAACTGCTGCAGGAATGACTTGTATGTGATCACCACTGGCGATATTAGTCCGATTGGATCGAACACTTGTGCAATTATGCTGGCAACTTGGCGCTTTGAGAAGATCTTCAACGAGCCTACATCCACTGTTGTGGCGACCTTGCTGTCCATAAGAAATTCGTCCGTGGATGGGCGCCATGAAATTCCCAATGTTTTTGTGCCTTCTGTGTCGAATTGCACTAGGTCCTGTACTGCCTTCAATTCTTCTGGAATAGATTCTAACACTGCCTTGCTATTGGAGCACCATTTACGTAGATTGAATCCTCCCTTCTGGAGTAATTCTGTGAGACTTTCACGCAGCTTTATTGCACCTTCAATGCAATGATTTCCTCCCAGAAAATCGTCAACGTAGAAGTCATGTGTCAAGACATGAGTGGCTACTGTGAAATTTGATGATTCATCTTCTGCCAACTGCTTGAGGCATCTTGTGGCCAAGAATGAACTTGAAGTTAATCCATAAGTGACTGTGTTCAAACTGTAAACATGGATCGGTTCGTCACGTGATGCTCTCCATAAGATGCATTGAAGTGGTCTGTCTTCTGAATGCATGTTAATTTGCCTATACATTTTAGCCGTGTCTGCAGTCAGTGCGATTTTGTGACTACGAAATCTGAGCAGGATTGAAAACAATTCTTCTTGTATCGTGGGACCAATCATTTGTATACTGTTCAACGATTCCCCCGTAGTTGTGGACGAGCTTCCATCAAAAACCACTCTTAAACGTGTAGTTTTGCTTGATTCCTTGATCACACAGTGATGTGGAATGTAGTACCTTGTCTCTGGATACATCTTCCAATGTGCCAATTGGTTGCATGTGTTTCAGTTGTTGGTACTCGACCATGAATTCTGTGTACTCTCTTTTCAATTCCATGTTCCGATCCAGTCTTCTTTCTAATTGGTTAAATCGTGAAATCGCTGTTTGCAGAGAGTCACCAAGAACAGATCTGTCCTTCTTCAAGGGCAGCTTGACTGTGTATCGACCTTCTCGATCACGAGATGTAGTTTCCTGGAAATGTTTTTCACAGGTGATTTCTTCTGGCGAAGGCAACTTATCATGGAATTCCTCCAAATCCCAAAATCTCTGTAAATGGAAATTGACTGTTTCTTCTGTGCGAACAAAGAATGACTTCGAAGGTCCGTTCGTAGATGGTGCATTGGGAATCCTTCCTGCTACAATCCATCCAAACTCAGTGTTTTGCGACGCTGGATAGTTTCCTGTTCTTGAAAGTTTTTCTGGCTTGAGAATCGTGTAGAACACATCTGCAGACAGAAGTAGGTCAATGTTGCCAGGTGTATGGAAGCTAGGATCTGCTAAATGTATGTCACTCGGAATTCCCCATGTGGAAGTTTCGAGCCTCTGCGCTGGCATCGAACCTGTGATGTTTGGCAAGATGGAACAAGATACATCCATGGTGAATCCACTTATGCTGGATTTAATCTGCGTCTCCACGGTGTGAAAGGCTTGCACTGTAGCTTCATTTATCCCTTGGATTGGAATTCGGCGTTTTTGTTTCTTGATGCGTATCTGCTGAGCAAGATGCTCTGTCATAATATTACTCTGCGACGCTCCATCCAAAAGTGCACGACATGGGAGCCACTCGCCGTATGCGTTCTTGATTTTTATGACTGCTGTGGCTAGGAGAACTTGCGAAGTTTCTCTGTTCTTGACAGAACAATATGTTGCTTTAGTCTGGGCATCATTATCCTGAAAACGAGTATCATCGCCTACTGCCGATTTACTTCTGGATTTACTGGGCTGCTTCTGTGTTTGACGTTCTCTGTTGTTCTTATCTTCATGAAGAAGGGAATTATGTTTCTCGCCGCAATACTTGCAAGATCCTGCCTTGCATCCTGACCTAAATCCCTGGTGATCTGACTGTCCAAGACAATTGAAACAGATCTGGTTTTCTCGAAGAAATTTGTACTTTTGAGCTATAGTAGCTGCTTTGAAAGAACTGCACGCAAACAGCGGATGCTTATTATTCTTCATAGTATCTTTGCAATACAGGCATGAAGGAGATACAGTAGAAACATACGATCTTGAAGGAGAAGGATGCGCAGGTTTGTGACTTTGTTGTTTGGTGTTGCCACTAAACTGTGGTTTGAATGTTGATCTTTCATTGGAAATTGGTTTGAATTTCTCTAAAGCCTTGGTTCTGTGCTCTAGAAATTGAAACAAACTGTCAAGAGTGGTGAATTCAGAATCATTCACTTCTAATTCAAAAGCTTTTCGTGTGGTGGCATCAAGCTGAGAAGTAAGATGTTGAACTAACACTATATCTGATAGTGAACTATCTCCTGCTAATAATTTTAACGCTGAGATGGAACTGATAGCTGTGTTTGTGAACGATCGCAATTCCTCTGCGTTTTCTTTCGACACTGGTTTTATATGCAAAATATCATTGACGTGTGAAGCAGCTATGAGACGCTTGTTGTCAAAACGCTCTTGGAGTTGTTTCCACGCTACACCGTAGTTGGATGCTGTAATTGGTGTGCTTTCAATGATTTGCAATGCCGCACCCTTCAGTGCGACACGTAAATACTGGAATTTCTGAATATCTGAAATATCCGAATTATCATGTATGAGCGAAGAAAATGTGTCTTTGAATGATACCCATTGGGTGTAATTTCCACTGAAATGCGGAAGCTCTATTAATGGCAACTTGACTTGAGACTTGCACGAAGCCCTGTGTTCATTTTCCGCGCCGTCTGTATTTGAATGATTTCCCTCAATTAATGTTAGCATCTGCGACTTGAGATCGAAATATGAAAGTTCGATTGTCTCTCGAACTGCCGTGTGTTCATCGTCTGTGGCTTCAAATTCAATGCAATCCTGAATTTCTTCTATCTTGGGCCATAATGTGTTCAGTTGCTCCAGCCGAACCTTGATCTGTTGAACGTTCGGCGCCTCTGGATCAACACTGCTAATATACGACTGCAATCTCGTTATTTGCCCCCTGTAGGCGGCACGTTGCTTTAGAAGATGTGCTAAGTCTGCCATGCCTCAAGGTGGGAGGGACAAGCAATGCGTATTGAAATGAAAGGAAAAAGTGAGGAAATATTGAACCAAACACTGTTGTACTCACCGATCTGGCATTCACTGGACCATCTGGGCATCTGAAGTCCTGGTTAGGCTGCAACACTGCGGGTACTCGAACAGCTGATGCACGGTTGCTATAGTGATGTCACGTCTGCACGCGTGGGCTGCTATGCACCTCTCCGCGATACGTTTTTCCTCGCTACGAGTTTCCCGCACGAAACGAACGAAAAGGCCAGTCCCGCGGGGGAACAGAAAACTGCAGTCTAAAAATAACTCAGCGACACACCAGCGGTGTATGACGTCATGTCACTGGTCGCCGACTGTTCCTCACACAGCGGGAGGGGAGAAGGGAGAGGAGTGTGAAACGTCACTGACAAGCGAACAGCGAGAGCGTTCTCGGTCGGGGAATTCCCGGGCGTGTCCTTCAGCCACGTGGAAAATATCCCGCGCGCTACAACGAATGACGTAATGCTTTCAATAACTTGCAGTTACTGTACTTGAAAATAAAGCTTGCACAACACAATGTCACTAAAATCACTGATGATAACGTACCTCATGTTCAATACAAAGGAGATCGCGGCCTGCGGAGGACCAAAAATGTTTGCGTTCCGGACCGTACAGGACCAAAACTGAATGTAGAACCTGTCCGGCTGTGAAGGACCAGAAATGAATGATGATCCAAACCGGTAGGATCTAAATGTAAGTGAAATTGTAGGTACCACTTACATCTCTCTGGTATGGATTGTGTCGCTACAGGGCAAAGTTCACCGCGATCCTCTTGGGAGTTGTAAAGAAAACAAAGGCACACACACTGATAACTATAACTATGTATTATAAGGTATATGCACATAACACTTGATTACACTTCCCATGCACTCCTGTCTAGGGAAAACTGTTTACACGAAGTTGCATCTGGTGTTACAACAACGCGCCACTAATGAAACGTAGCCACGTTGGGCTTACGATGTCCATAATTGTCAGCGATGGTTTCTGGCTGTGTCCCGAGTGGCCTCTCTACGCACACTGTCTGGAAGTAACTACCGCGCTAAAATGGCGGCAACTAGACACCGCGCTAAGATTGAATTAGCCAATGGGAGTGCAGGTTACTTAAGGCATTTGAAATACACAAATAAACAATTGAAGCTATATGCAATATAAAATATATAAAGAAAGAATAAACATGGTTACTTTTATAGATAAATCTCCAACATTTTCCGATCAGACAAAAAGATTTCTTTGGAATCTCGCACACCCTTAAATAGGTGAAATGGATCATATTAGAAGTCCAACATGGTGGAGCAAGGGACAAAAGAAAAACGTGGATGGAATGAAATTGCTATTTACTTTGCCCCCTCACACACAAAAGTATACAAACACTGAAATAACAGAGTAACAGCAAAAAGCTTGACATTTATTTATTTATTTATTTATTCAAAGTTTCAGATACAGCACTTTTAAGGCCATTTTACACTGAAAACTCTAACAAATAACAAGAACAAGTCAAGGTGGTTTAAGGTAAAAACAAGAAAAGTTAAATATAAACATAAGGCATAAACAAGGAAACAAAGATTTACATATTCATTTTTAGGGAAGATCGGAAAATGCTTTCAGGGGCAAAAATGTCTATGTTTATGGGTAAATTATTGTAGAACTGGGGCAGCCTGTGGAATAGAGCGCGCTGTATAAGAGAAAGCCTAGCTGTGGAGGTGTGGAACAATTCAGTGTTTCGGGTCGATCGAGAGGGAACTCTGAAGTTGAATTCTGTAAGAAGAGATTCAGATCTTAATTTCCCATTGATGATTTTATAGAAAAAATTCATATCGGCCATATCGCGTCGGGTCTGCAGTAACTGAATGTTCAAAGTAGTCAGGATGTCAGGTTTCTGAAGATGCCGCAAAGAAGGAATTCTATGACGAACAATGGCGGTAAAGAAGCTGAGGACGGAATCCATGCTAGAAAGATTTGTATTGGAAGCCATGGCCCAGACTGGAGAACAGTATTCGAGAATCGGAGAAATGAATGACTTGAAAAACAGGCTAAGAGAAGTTGGAGTATCAATTTCAGTGAATCTGTACAGGAGGCATAAGAGGCGCATTGCACTTTTAGTTGTAGCTGCGATGTGTTCCTTAAAGTTCAGCTTTTCATCTATGATAACACCTAGATCTTTTTGGGCCGCAACTGTAGTAATATAATTTCCTTTCACATGTACGTATATTTTCTGTTGAGCACACATGCTCATACAGGTAGATAAATACAGGAAGGACTGTGCTAATGTTTTGAGGGACGACCAAAATTTGTAGATTCGTTATTGTATGCGTGTAATGTACTGATGTGTCTTTTACAGGTGCTGGATCAAGGAAAGCCACTACACATGGATCCTGTCAGCTCCTGTCTGCCTGTCAATGTTGGCAAGTCTCGTGTTCCTTGTGAACGTGGTGGTTGTCCTCCTCACAAAGCTCCATTCAAATTCTGCCAACCCTGCACCCGTAGGGATGAAAAAGGCTGTCAGGGCAACACTGATCCTTATTCCACTCTTCGGCATTCATTACATTCTCATTCCATTCCGGCCGGACGTCAATTCTCCAGGAGAAGCTATCTACCAGTTCTTTTCTGCTTTTGTCTCTTCTTTACAGGTAGGTTCTTAGGAAATAGTATGGATAATGATATTTCCTATTTAAAATTATTGGTAGCACCAAATGGCATAATTATAGACAAACATGGATGTAAACTGCTAGTTGATATCCAAATAAGGTTAATTTCTAGCTTCAAAATAGCCATGATGGAAGTGGTGCTACAGTAGATGCTCCATTTGCATATGCTACTACTACTAGATGGCAGCACAGTTGTTTACTTAAGATTTTCACCACTAGATGGTGGCTCTCACAAAAATATATGGTTCATGCTTTTTCTGCACATTTGTTTGGAGAAATTTATGTACTTCAGTTCAGTAGTCGAAATGGAACAGAGCGGCATTCCTACCTTCTTGTTCTGTCTTGTCACTGTTGTAATCAGAGACATAAACAGACAACAGTATGTTCACGAATGTAAAAGATCCTTGTTTCATGAAAAATCCCATTTTAAGCCCTGCTTCAGTCTTTTGCTAATAGTTCCATAAAAATTAGTTCATACCTCCCTCCACCAGATGACAGCTAGATCACTTCAATTTCGATCAAAAATTTGTCCCACTTCATTCTTTCATCACCAGATGGCAGCATTCAAAACAAATAAGTCCACAAGATATCGCAACTTTCAATTTGGATTAGAACAATTGGGCCTCCCTGATGGCATAGTGGTAACATCGTTGCCTTGTAAAGAAGGGGCCCCATTTGGATCCCACTTTAAACTGTAAGTCCAGTCCAGATTAGCTTATATGTGCATAAAGTGAACTTAAAACAACAAATCACTCAATTGGAACAATTGACATAGTGTGTGTTCAATTGCATATCAAGTCGTCCACTAAATGTCAGGATATTAGACAATAATGGCTTAATTGGAACTCATATCTCCAGGTGGCAGCACACAAAAATATATTAACGTAGTTAAGGATTTTGTTAATAAATTCCAGCAGTTTTGATAAAACATGGTTCAGACGTCAACCACATTCCTCCATTTTCAATAAAAAAAAAAAAAATATTTCAGCACCAGATAGCAGGAGTCTATCCAGAATTTTTCACCTGGGGGAGTGTAAGGGTAAATTTATGGAGCCCAAATGATCATTGGGCATTTGTGGAAACTTTTAGGGTGTGAGGTATATTGAGGTCGTGTGGATAATCACTGAATAATAACACCAAGTTAAAAAATTCCATAATTCAGACTTTTACCAGCAGGTGGCTGGACGTTTGATTTCTCTGCCAGTCTGCAAGGATGTTGAGTGAAGAAAAAAGTTAAAGATTTTCACTACAAGACTGCCCCACAAACAGGATGTACAAGGGAGGAGAAATAAGAATTTGAAGAAGACTTGGAAGAACATGTAGGGAAGGAATGGCAAATTGTGAAGGGTTATTTAAATGCACAAGTGGGAAGAGAAAGGAAAGGGTATACGGAAATACTTGGGAGCAGATGGATGGGGACAGAGGAATGAGGAGGGAAGGAGGCTACTGGACTTTTGTAAGAGAAACGGACTGTTAGTAGGTAATAACTGGTTTAAGAAGAAATATGACAGCCATAAAATCACAAGATACAGTTGGAATAATGAACAAATAGGCCAGTCAATAAGAAGGTCCAATAAGGAAAAAAATTATGGAAAGCTGGAACAAATTTTATTATTTTTCTTAAAGGGTTCTTAACAACATATTAATTTTGCATCCCTGTACCACCCCGGATTTGGCCGCCATCTTTGAAAAATGGCGCCCAAAATAAGTTTTTTGCAAATATCTTGCTTGGAAAGCACTTTACAGCAAAAGAGGTTATGATGAAAAATAATCTACATAAAATTCCCTACAAAAAATGTTCTGTGCATTTTTCTTCTAGGATGCTTTGGTTTGGGTGCTAGATGAGCGAGAAAGTTTAGGTTATTTTCCCGCCCCGTTTTGAAAGCGCGGAACTCAAGGAAGCACCTGTTACATGATGTTTTGCAGCATATCTCTTCTGTAAAACTGGACTTATTACATTTGTTCTTTTCTTAAGAATGTCATTTATGGTTCAATTGCTTTTATCATTGCATGCAGTACTATATAGGAAATAGTTTTTTGTGTAAAAAGGTAAAAAAAAGGTATAGTGCTTCCTTGTGCTTTGCACCATACCAGTTTAGTGTGTGCGGGAGATAATATGTTTGGTTGGAAAGTCAAGGTATCTCCAAAGGAACGTGTTGACTTTGTCCAAAAGAGCTATTTAACAATAAAACGCCAATCTAATCAAGGAGTCCCAGGTTCAATACCCGGTGGAGGCACATTTGGTGGTTTGGAGTCCATTTTGACCTGTAGGTCCAGTCTCGATTAGCCTATTCGTGCATAAAGTAGACTTAAAACAATAATTCAAACCACAATAACACGATCACAAAAGTTTTGGTCTTTGATCTGGTCAGATATGACGACTGAGCCGTGATGTGCCCCATGAAGAGTTGTGGGGGACGCAGAGAAGTGACCGACTCAATGCTAACCAAGTGGATTTTTGGCATGCCTACTAGTTCACAAATAAAATAGATGAGCTGCATGTCGATGCACGAAAGTCTGTTATATCAAGGAATTAGCAAAGACTTCCAGTTCTTTTGTCAGTGATTCTCTCTCACCCACCATTCCTTGGTTTTGATGGTATAAAGTCAATAATTAGAGGATTAACAGAAAACAAGAAAACCAATCCTTCGGCTGCTCATGATGTTAGAATGTCTTCAATGTTGAGTATTTGGCAAATGTCAAGTTTGAATGAAATAAGAGAGAAAATCACTGGATCAGTCACTTCTGAAGTGAAAATCAGAGATGCATTGTATCCAGTTGATCCAGAGATTTTATTTAAAATAATATTTTACTAAAAAATCACAAGACCTATTCAGAGTACAAACTGTCCCATACCCGTTTTAGCTGATGAGGTAGGGATGTGGAAAACCAAAAAGGCTTCTCTTTATGATCCTCTTTGAACCACTCTCTGAAAGTTTCACAGATGGTATCAACAGACAAGGAAGCTGCACCACCAGAGTTTCTTCGCATTATATTCTATGAACGCCTTCAAGGTTCCACAAGGGGCCTTGTAGCTGTAGAAAATTGGGCTAAAGTGTTCAGTGATCTGTGAACATTGCAAAGATTTACCTGTTCAAAACCTGACACTGTTCTATACTTTGTCCGGGGAATATCTGGAGCAAGGCCGCATGCATTATAGTAGAGAAGGGGATAAAGCGAGTGGGCGCCGCGAAGCACTACAGTAGTTTTTCTCCCACCATGCAATTCTGTTCCATCTCATGCAGAGGATTGGAGTTGGGGGGGGGGGTGGAGTTAGGGCCCTGCACTTTCTTGAGCACGACAGAAGGTGGGGGTGATGTGATCAGCACCATGCTGTCTTTACTCCCAGTTTCCTCTAGGTACCCACTTTATACGACGCTGTGTGGGTGCTGGAGCCGCTTGAACAGGTGGAAAAAATCTCAGTTCTTCCCCGCTGGGGATCGAACCCAGGTCTCTCACGTGGTGGTTAGATGCCCTAACGACTCTTTTTTTCTCAAGGAATATTCCTATGTGGTAGTATTCCCCGTCATTCACCATTTTCTCAACTTTCACACATATCACTTTTTACTAATATTCTAGGTTTTTCTCATTACGGACATACACAAGCATCCATGTCCTAGCCGGGATTCGAACCCTGGATCCCTGGCATTGCAGCCTGCTGTGAAACCACTCCGTCATGCAGGTCAACAGGACTGAGCTACCACGGCTCATGCATTTAGAATAGGTATTATAATAAGAAATAAGCCCTCAAGTTAACTTGTAAGAAAGTTTCCTTGTCTTTCGCTCTTGCAAAACAGAGTGGAGAAAAGTAAGTAAAATTACTCGCTCCTCTAGCACCCTAACAGTGCTTCTTAGAACAAAAATGCACAGGACCTTTTTCATAGATAATTTTATGTAGATTATTTTTCATCATAACCTCTCTTGCTGTAAAGTGCTTTCCAAGCGAGATATTTGCAAAAAACTGATTTTGGGCGCCATTTTTCAAAGATTTCGGCCAAATCTGGGGTGGTACAGGCGTGCAAAATTAATATGTTGTTAAGAACCCTTTTAGGAAGATAATAAAGTTTGTTCAAGCTTTCCGTAATTTTTTTCCTTATTGGACCCCAAAATCATCCCTTGTTGACTGGCCTAAAAAGTCTGTAATAGATTATATATTGTTAAACAAGGAAGTAAAGGAGAAAATCAACAACATTAATGTAATACCCAGTGAGAACTTAGACAGTGACCACAGGCTACTAGTAGGAGATGTGAGGAGATGGAAAATAAAAGATAGAAGGAAGGAACAAGAGAGAAGGATAAGAGTGTGGAAATTGAAGGATAACATGACAAAAAAAATAATAAAAATAAAGAAATATTGCGAAGAAAAGTGTCAAGAGATGAACCCAAAGGAGCAGAAACAGAATGGATAAGATATAAAACAGAATTAGTAGAGGCAGCCGAAAAGGTATGTGGAAGGACAAGCAAGAAAAGAAAGAAACACCATTGTGAAATGTAAGAACAAGAGAGGCAGCGAAAAACAAAAATGATGCATTTAGAAAATGGTTTAAATGTAAATCACAAAATGCACGAACAGAGTATGTGGAAAAGAAGAAAGAGGCAAGAACAGTAGTAAAGGAAGAAAGATGAAAGTGGATGGAAGAATGAGCCAAAGTGCTAGAAGAAGATGTAGATGGGAACAAGAAAGTATTGTATAGATTGGTCAGAAAGAGGAGACAGCTGTAAGCTAAGGGATGAAAGGGGAAACATTGTAGAAGAGGATGAAGAAATAAGAAGAATGTGGAGAAATCGTTTCGAGAAATTGCTGAACATGAAAAAAGGAAATGAACATGAAGAAGTGAAGGAAAAATAAAACAGGAACGAAAAAATAATCTCGTGTGGAAATAAGTGGAGGAAGCACTGAAGAGAATGAAGAGAGGTAGAGCACCTGGAGTAGATGAAGTGCCAGTGGAAATGATACTAGGAGCGGGAGTGATTGGTATGCAGTGGCTATACAGAGTGTTGAAAACAATGTGGAAAAAGAGAGAGGTACCAAGGGATTGGACAAAGGGACGAATAGTTCCCATATTCAAAAAGGGTGACAGAAAGGAATGTAAAAACTACAGAGGAATAACACTAATGTGCCACTCAGCAAAGGTGTATGAGAAAATTTTAGAGAAAAGAATAAGGGAAGTAACAGAGCTGAACATGAGAGAGGAACAGTATGGATTTAAAAGAGGCAGATCAACAGTAGATCTGATATTCACCATAAATGCAGGAAATGCGCTACGAGTATGGAAATCATTTGATTATGGCATTCCTAGATATAGAAAAGGCATATGATAGCATGGACGGAACAAAGATTTGGAAGACTCTTAAGAGAGAAAGGGGTCGAGGAAGAGAGAGTTTGTAGAGTGCAGAGCACATACAAGGCCAACCAGAGCTGTGTGAAGACACCAGTGGGGAGACCAGAGTGGTTCAGTATAAGTAATGGACTAAAACAGGGAAGTGCTCTTTCCCCACTGCTCTTCATAATTACAATGGATGCAATTAACGAAGAGGTGGGAAGAAGATATGAGAGGAAGAGATGAAGGCAAATGGGTGGTGGACTATATCAAAGTGTTCGAAGATTAATATGGAACAGTGATGTACCTATGAAATGCAAGAAGCTAATATATAATAACACATACTATGTGCCAATAATTACATACAGAGCAGAGACTTGGACAATGACACAGAGAGAGACAGATGCAGGCAGTGGAGATGAAATTTTTAAGGAGTACATTGGGGAAGACTAGAAGGGATAGAATAAGGAATGAGGAGATCCGACAGACAGTGGGTGTGGTGAAGCTTCAGGACAGGATAGATCAGGCACAGATGAGCTGGATCGAACACATAAAGAGGGTGGATGCAGAAAGACTACCAGTAAGAGCTTACAATGCACAAGGAGTGGGAATAAGGACAAGGGAGAGACCAAGATGTCTGGGACAAGATTGGAAAACCACGGAGAGAGAGGAGTGGTGAAGACCAGGAAAAAATGGAGAGGCTTGACTTCTATGCAGACCCAGCCAGAGGCAGGAAACGGCAAAGGATGATTGATTACGATGATGATGACTACAAGATTGCAGAGATTAAACCTGAGATAAATTGGCTTCATTCAGAATTTTACCACTTGCTGGTGGAAGTTTGAATGAATATTGTTTTCAGCAAGTCGGAACTCAACTGTCCATCAAATTTCTCCTAGTGGAGAAAACTAATTTCGTATGAAAGGGCTGTCACCTGAAAGAAAATGTCTGAAATAGGAATTTTCAATCGAAATATTTGCCACACATTGGTGAAAGCATAAACTAGTTTTTCTGCTTGAAAAAAAGCATGAACTATACCAACCAATCAAAAGTATTGCCTCATCGTGCTAAAATTCTGAACTGTCAAATTTCCAATTACAAATTCGAGTATCTGGTAGTGAATGTCTGAACTGAATCATTTTTCCTATGTAAAGTGCTGCTAACTGGTGGCGAAAAACATGAACCAAGGAACAATAGAACATGGAATTAAGATGAATACATAAAATATTTTTTTTAAAAAAATAGGGAGAAATAGAAAAGTCGTCAGAATGAAATTGCAAATATTGCAAAAAGTGACCGCTATGGTAAATCCGAGGAGGGGGGAAAGATGTCTCAAAGAATAGGATGAACTGAGCCAATGAGACAGAGGGAAAGAGAAAAACAAGGAAAAGAGAATAGATTACGAAAAAGAGTGCTACAATAAGAAGAAGAAATGAGAGATAAGTACAGAAAGACAGAAAGTGTGACAAAATACACAGAATGTAGAAGAAGAAGGAAAGGTGTAGAGGAATTCTAGAAATGACAGAGTATTATTGGGGAAGGGGGGTAAAGTGAATGACTAAATGAATGGAGACAATTAGAGATAAAGTGATTGGCAGCAAGAGAGGAGTGAACCAGATGAATACCTGTAGAGATAGGCATTGATAGTATGGCCATTCCATATTCATGGGATGCACATATTATAAGGGAAATTTTACACCGAAGAGACACGTGAAATGCGAGATGCTGCAAGTTACAAATGTCGCTTGGAAGTGAACCCTCAGTAATCAATGCAACCTCTCGAACCAGTGCAATGTTCCTGCACGTGATGCTTGCATGTCTCTCAGACTTGTCCATTTTCAAAATACCATGTATTGTGTTGCCTCAGTTTGTTGTTCACGTATGCACAGTGAATGCTTCACTCCAAGGAGCTATATTTAATCTCTAGAAGAGAGCCCAACCGGAGACCTTACAACATGTTTATAGCTGTAATTTGTTGCTATAATAAAGTATTGATATGTATAATGTTTTAAGATTTAAACACAACATTCTTTTCGCTTTATCGATTTTTTGGTGCAGTTATCAGCTGTAATTTGCCTTCAACATCATGTAGAGAGGCCATGTTTTGGCCATTTAGGATGTGAATGCTTTTATTTGAAAAAGCCAACACATGATGGCACGTTAGTCTGAAATAGATCAGTAAAGTACTCCAGTGCAATGTTTCTCAACTGCCGGGCCACTACCGATCGGGTAGGGGGCTGTGTATCAACTATGCTGAGCTGGGAAAGGTTCTGCTGAAAGTGATTGACAACTATAACGCTATGTCCAACGTGGATACGGGCAGCGCGGTGCGTGCGGTGCGATGCGAGCAACGCGGCAGTCGTATCCGATCAAACCTGTAGTCAGCAATGAGCCCGTCCTACGTGGACACGTTACGCGTGCGATTCGTCCGCTCGCAACGCACGCAACGTTTGATTTTCAAACAGGTTTGTTTTGTATCGCATTTGCCGTCTGGTGGCGAGTCGCCGAGAAAGATGGAAGGGCTTATTGCAGAAGTGCAAAGAAGAAATGTGTTGTGGGATAAAACAAACCCTCGTTACAAAGATCGTTTAATTGTTGATAAGGAGTGGGATTCCGTAACAGTTTTCACGTTTTAAGTATTTGAAAGTCGTGAGTGGATGAACAAAAACATCAAATTGTATTCACTGAAAAGGAATCACAGAATACGGTTCATACATTTTCTGCTGCTCTCGAAGCGCGGTTGTTTGCCTTCGAGAGCTGTAGTTCCTGTCCATCACATTTTCGTCCAAGACGTTTACAAGAGAATCTTTTTCTATGTCAATTATAACATTATGCAGAATGCGAATTGCTTTAACAATATGAACAGCATGCTGTACACTACTTTCAATTGGTTTCAATAGGATCCTAAATTTCGCAGAACTTATGCCGAAAGCACACTCCACTGTCATTCGAGCACGCGATAAACGATAATTGAAATATGACGCGGCTGCATTATTTGAACTCTTCTTTTAGAATATGGTCTCATAAGATATGTTCGTAATGGAAATGCTTCGTCTCCTACAAACACAAATGGGTCTTTTTGATGGAAGTTGGACAGCTGCAAATCTTTTGGTAAGAAACCATTTTCGACATTTTGATAAAGTGCTGAGTTAGAATATACACCAGCATCACTTTCTTTGCCATATGCACCCACATCGATCATTAAAAATCTGTACCTTGCATCAACAACGGCCAAAAGCACCGAACTGGAAGCCATGTTCGTCGCAACTGCTCATCACAATCGCACCCAGTAACGTTGGACACTCCCGGCGTTCACGCACATATCTGCGGTGCGGCGCTCGCATCACACCGCACGCACCACGCTGCCCGTATCCATGTTGGACATAGCGTAAGCCTTTCAGTTTTTACGGCAGGCACTCTACAAGCTGGCAAGGGAAGTGGGGAGCAGGGAAGCGACTAATCCAGCACAATAAGAAACACAGCAGAGGTTCTCATAGTACTTAATTCCACCATGTCCTACCTCTCGGCACCACCTCCATTGTCTGGTTGGTCTGTGGAATATTCCCCACTCCCCACTTCCCTTGCCAGCTTATAGAGTGCCCGCCGTAAGAAGTGAAAAATCTATAACATAATCCTAATTTCATATTTGATTTGCGAGTTTTCGAGTCCATTTTATGCACAAATAGACTAATCAGGATTGGACCTACAGTTTAAAGTGGAATCTGTGCCACTATGTGTCTCCATCAGGTATCTAACGTGGGATCACTTAATTACAAGATAACGTTAATGCTTCATCTTCCATATTTTTATATTCGTCAACAATCCTACACGTAATCAAACTATTAGTCTTTATGATTTTGCCAGAATTTATTTATCAATATTTAATTTCATGGGTACATGTTAATTCATGTATAAATTCTTAAACACTGGAAAGGTATTTACGAGGAAAATTCTTGGGCTAAGGGCATTGACTTTAAAAAAAAAATGGCTTCATGAAAGTTGAGAACCATTTCTCTAGTGTTTAGGTCTTCGCTTTATTCAGGCCGGAAAGTCTAGCGTATACAGTTTGAGGTCAGTGCATATGATTTCTCCGTTTTATCATGGATAACATGCCTCTCTCGAGTTTCAATAACTTGCACAAATTTTACAATGTGATTTACGTAAACAATGTCTCTTGTTAAGTTTTTTTCAGGTGACTAATAAACTCATGAATGCAATCATATAGGTATCATCATGCAAACTGAGCAAAGAAACAAGTGTTGCTTGCCGCGTGTCTCTTCGGTGTGAAATTCTCATGTCGCATGTCTCTTCGGTGTGAAATCTCCCTAAAGTAATGATTCTACTAACAGTTGAGCAACAAACATTTTTCTTAGTTTCTGTGCAATGAATTATGAAAACAAACATTGTTCATTAAGCATAACTACCCTTAGAATACTTTCCCACATTTATAACTGTTAGTGAGCATTTTTATATCATGTGTGGGACAGATAAAACACTTCCTCTTACTTAATAAGAACTTTATTTTAATTTCTGTGAATTTTCAAATCATGAAAATTAAATTATTTAAGACAAAGAGAGCAAGTAATTGTAATTGACCTTTGAATATTCTAATGTAGTTGAAGGGGAAATGTAACATTTAACAGGGAAATACAAAACAAATCGAAAAGTTAAAATAAACGAACAATATGTAAAAATACCTTCTACTATTAACTAAATTATGTATAATGCTTGAATTTCAATCCAAAATAAATTTGTTGGCTCACAAGATAGAATGAAGTTACAGCATTGCACTTAATTTTAGAAACAGAGGTTCAGGTGGCACTTTGTTATGGAATGGCCCAATAGCATGAGAGGAATAGTACAGGGTGTCCCAGTTAAAAGTAGCCTGGCTTCGTTCAACAGTTACATGCCAAGAATCATAAAAAGAAATGAAGTGTGTGTACTCATGATCTTGAGTACCTAACACGGTTCACGCTACAATGGATTATTCCAATTTAATGGTCCAATATAGCCATCATTTGCCTCAAAGACAAATGTCTTTCAGTCGGGCTACTTTAAACTGGGACACCCTATAGAACAGAAAGAGAATGGAGCATCTCAGTGAAAGGTGGTACAACAAGTTAACTTGTGAACAAAGGTAATGGTAAAGACTGGATGTGATTAATTTTTACAGCTTGCATGAACTAAGAACCATAATAGAATTTTTCTTGGTAGGGTGTTTGCGTCTCCTGCTTGTTCTGCTTTGCCAACGGCGATGTGCATTCTGCAGTGAGATCTTTGTTCCACAAGATATTCCCACCGACAGAATTCACAAGCAACACGCAATACAATACACACACGAGAGACGTGTGTGTATGATGCTGCAAACGGAAGCAGAAGATAAATTATTCATCCCGCAGACTAAAAAAGTACAAGGCAACAGAACTATAATTTTTCACTCATCCGTTCAACATCATCATGCATCAGTGATGCATGGGCTGAATTATTTTTTTATTATTATTATTTATATCAATCATTTACATTCTCCAATGCACAAATCCACATACAGCAACTAATACTTTCCCAAGTGAATCAAATTGACTAATGCTGTGAATAAGATAAATGTATGTTGTCTACAAAACAGGGTAATAGTACGTAAAGTGTTTTTTGTATGTGTTGGAGAAAAAGCATTGTAACTATTTTCATGTGAGATACATGTGAATGTGTTCCTCATTAAGTATATTTTTGTGCTCTAGAGTCAACATAAAGGATACACAGGTGACACAAAAGTGCTCCCGAGTGAAAAAGGATGCTCTATGAAGTTTGGGAGAGAGAAAAGTACTATTTTTTTGTTAATGTGGATATATTAACTAGGTGTAATATTCATATGCCAATTTCTATCTGCAAGTAAAAAGACTGCATTTATGATGGCACATACATTTTGTGCTGAAATAAGTGTGAAACACCTCAAATTGGCAACACATGCAACATAAAGATAAATTGTGTACAGTAATGGACATATATGAGTTGTAATAACCCTACTGACAGTTAGTGGACTCATTACAGGAAATAACTCTACCTTTTCAAATCATATTATCTCCAGGACTTCGTTTTTTTTCTCAGAAGTACCAAAGATTTACTTCCATACTTGATTTCTAAAATTTCAGATAACATTTACATATTCAGTTTGTATAACAATAATTTCATACAATGCAAGCAAAATCTCATTGTTGGCCAAAGTTACCAAACGCCAGCTTAGTTTCATCTCATTCTTTAATCCTCGCCACGATCATTACCCTAAACAGGTAGAAAAATAACCAAAAAACAACAGTCACCCCTCACTTGCGCACCTATTATAAGCTAATTAAAAATTTGATTCATCCATAGCAAATGTGAAGAATGAATGAAAAGTAATATCAAATTTTGCGAACTCATCAATACACTGGTCGACAATTGCTCAGGAACAAACACGTTTTGACCAATAACTTTTGTATTGCAGCACACGCGGACCATGGCTATACACAGTTTTAAAGTTTTAACATTCCAAGGAGCAGTTTCTAATTGGGAAAATGGCATGGTAGTTTGACGTGCACCTGTAATGGGTTTTAGATTTTTATTGTTTTTTAACCATACACCTTTTACCAATCCTATATCCTGAACCTATGGAGAGTTCGACATGGTTATGATTTACACATAACCTAAACATGATTAGCCTGAGGAAGGGAGCAGTTGCTTCCCGAAACGTCGCTGGAATTACCTCGATACTCGCAAAACGTAAGTTAATATTATATATATATTAAACTTGAGTAATTCGCACAACCTTCATCATGAATTCATCAATAGATGGTAAAATTGTTTCACTAACTTATATCTTGGCATTTCTTCTCCCATTTTAGTGTACGAGAAGACACGAAATGGGAGTGTAGCAAATAGTTCTTGAATAGAATGACCATATAGTTAAAGCGATCTTTTGGACCTTAGTATCAAGCTACAAATGACAAGTAATAAATGACATGGGTTTCACACCAAAGTGACAAAGAATAAGCAACAAGTATTTGCTGTTCATGAATGACCGAGAGACTGAGACAATATAATGCACACTATTGATAAAACAGCCAAATCTGAGTGACACACACAAGTGATATCTTCAGGGGGTCCAAATGCCTATGAGCCCCCCCCCCCCCGATCATGTCATAATACCCATAAAGTATTTAATTAGGACGGCTCTACTACTATCGTATTACTGAAAGTCACTTTTGTTAGGTTTATTGAACACTTTACTTGATTTGCCTTCGCAAATTCTTCCTTTTCTTCATCTAACGTATTAAATATGGAGCACGTAGTGCCAAAAGTGACTTGGAACCAGCTAAAGTATAGGAATTACTAAGGAAATTCTGATTGCTCCCTCCTCCCTCCTCATTGGACATGTTGCAGCATGGTACCAAGTCATAAATTTCCTTTACACATATTTTAGAAAAATCTACTGATGTTGAATTTTCTATTACGTATTTTAAGGGACCCCCCTCCCCCACCTGTGCCACCACCCCCCTATTTATTCTGTTATTCCAGTAGGAAAGATTACATGTATTTTTGTGGGTTTGTTTGGAAGTGAAAAGTGTTACTAGTCCCTTTGCTGCAATTGAATGTCTCATTATTGGAGACATTACTTCAAGTAGTGTTCAGTTTGTGGTGATGGCACTGGTTAGGAGTGGTGAGCATCGTTGGGCCAATAAAATACTAGTGTGAATAGAAAAAGGCAAATTTGTGCAGTGAGAAATGAAGCAGATGTCTTATGGCAACTACACTTGAAAGATTGAGGAACCCTTACAAAATAATCGACAGATCTTTAAAAAGGGAAACTGCTATCACACTTAAGCTCACAATATAATAATACTAATAACTAGAGAACGGAACTCTATGCGCTAAAAAACTTAGAAATATTTTTCTTATGTGTCATAAATGTTGAAAAATGTGATAAAAACAGGAAAATATGTAACAAAAACAAAATATTACATGCATTTTAAACACCTGAAATCAGTTTCTAAATGCTTACCTCTTAGTGAGCTATTTCTTGGAAGAGTTGCAGTGAATCACCATAGCTTTTTCCAAATTCTCCATTGTAAATCTGTGACGATTATCTCTAAAAAGCATCTTATATTGTGAGAAAGATCGCTCTACGTCAGAAGAAACAATTCTTGCATATTTGAAGCACGAAATGCCACTAACACTGAAGTTTTCCAAAGCTTCCTCTACTTCACCTTCCAAAACACGTGCAATTTGGCACAAAGTTTGAAAACCTTGATTTTTCCCAAAAATTTCTGTACATTTAGACATTAGCACTTGAGGGTTAGATCCAGTGGGGGTAATATTTTCCCCCAGTAGGATCGTAGGCGAGGTGCCAGAAGTCTGCCAGCGAGCGTGCTCAAAGACAAAACAAACCTAACACTCTCGATATGAATGAGGTGCGGAGAATAAACATTTTTCCTTCGAGGATTTCAAGGTAGCTGAAGACAATGAGCGATTTTATATATTTAAAATGAAAATTCACAAAATATGTATTTACATACGGAAAACTGGAAAATATGTGTTTTTATGTAAAACAAAATTTGCTGTGTTGACATATAAGGCTATGATCAGAATTTTGGCAAAAACGAGGGCCTCTATCTTATCACAGAAAAAAACATTTATTTACCTAAAGTTCCGTTCCCTAGTAATAACCCATGGTGCAACAGCCCACTGAGGGTCTCAGCCTATCTACCGATTGCCGGCCTCACTTCCACCTGATCATACTTACTTACCTTAGGTGGGAGATCATCTAACCAGTTATGGTGTGACATGTGGTCAGCACAACGAAGCACCAGTCGTTGATGTAGGTTTTCATGACTCGGTTACGTCGTCAGGGCTGTTCCTGATGGAATCGAAAGCTGACAAATGTTTAGTATCTTGCATCCTGCTTTTTATGTGTTGTTTTAAGAATGTTGCCAGCACATATCATAAGAACTGATGTTCTCAAATATTGAAAATTGTGTGCTACTATCATGAACATGATTTAGATTTTTGATATTTAGTACTCCCTCTGTCCCATAATTATTGTCCGGTACAATTTTGTTTGTTGTCCCATAATAATTGTCCGATATGCAAACCATGGCATTGGTGTATACAGAAGAAGAAAATGAAACACGGGAATGTGTCATACAACGTTATTACTCAAGGATCAGTACAAATTGGCCAATCAAGTATCCAAAAGAACCTAAATAAAAAGTTACCATTTTGGCATACCGGACAATAATTATGGGACAGAGGGAGTATTACTTTTTTGCCACTTCGGCTAATTGCAACAATGAGGATGAGTGGTGATATGAAATTGATGAAAGAACACTCGCAAAGAACACTGTGCTATATAAAATTAGGCATTACTTTTCATTCATCCTTCATACATAAAAATATTTTTAATACATGCTAAACAAAGTAATTCTCGTAGAATGTTGCAAATACAGCTTGGCATAACAAGTAAAAAAAATTGTCTGTTTGGAATTTTAACAATTAAGAGCGGAGAAAGGTAATGTTGGAAAAGCACCGAGTGTACAATAGGTTTGTTCCAAAAGTTCTAGGCTTTATTAATGGTGTCTTTCAATGTGATTCTGGACAAAATTTCAATGTGGTAAACCCACATCCCATGAAAAATGGCACATACATACAGCTTTAGGCTCTGAATATTGTTTTCTTTGCTATGTCCATGGTTTTGAATAGACACTCCAAAAAAACTGTTTAACATTTCCGACAAGTTTACTAGTTCTTCCCAGGCTAATATTTTTGAAACACCAAAATAAAATAACTTTCTGTATCATCACATGGATTTAATTGGGGAGAGATAATACTGGCATTTATAAGTGAATCATGGAAGGTTTTTTTAGTGGAAAGATGGTGAAGTGATTGTGTATGTGGCTGTCCCCTTAATTTCGAAGGATTCTCTAGAGAACATTTAATGATATGAGCCAACATATTTGAATGGGCATGCAAAACAACTTTTCCGTATTCACGTTAATGTAATTTTGTAATTACTAAATAATACAGCAAATGTTACTATTATAGTTTTCTTTTCTCATGGCAAAGTTTTGCCCTGGTCTATAGAATGTTTCAAGCTTACGCTACGATGGCACATACACACACACGAACTTATATGATTAGTCACCCTACGCTATTAAAATATGATTCCCAGGTTTTCATGTTATGAAAATGGCATCTTCAACTCTTTTGTTTCTGCTGTGAAGTCACATTGGCTTGTTTAAGAACATTGTTATGTAATATGCTAAGGTTTGATTCACATCTATGCTCAAACAATGGTCAGGGAGTATCCACACTAGGAGTCAAGCTTCACTCTGGTCAAGGTACGATCAACGTGAGTCTAGTGTTGGTTTCTTCACAGAGTACACCGATTTTTCTGTATAAAAAGAATGCCGATTGTGCTAATTACAATGTTTAAGGGATTTCCAACGACGGACTTGTCTTTTACAGCACTGACATTAATTAGAAGAAAATAAAGAAGAAAAAGAATTGAGAAACTGGGGATTGATTGATATGGTTGATTTACTTCACTTTTCTGCCAGTTTTTACTAATTGCAAGGATGAGGATGCGTTGTGATATGTTTAAATGGATGAAGGGACATCACAAAACATCCATGCCCAGGCCGGGATTCGAATTTGGGGCACCTGACATTGTAGCGAGCTGTGCTAACCACTCGACCACGGAGATCGGCTATTAAAATATAATACTGTTTACTGATATACTTTCAGATTGAAATCGGCAAACGTGTATTTGCAGCTGCAGTGTGCAAAACTGTAAATATCAACAGTGGCAAACACTACTTTGTCGATCTAGGTTTGGCATGAACATTTTCGGGCTCATTGTCTCATATCAACATTGTTGATCATTTCTTTTATCAGAAAGTTTCCGACACATCACGTGACAGATAAACACTAGGTTCTTAGCCTAGTTTCAAGGACCCAGTTGTTACGCACATCGTGTGAAAAGTCGTCTTTCTAGACTAAAAAAAAAAGGAATCATTTTTGTATAGTTTTCCTAGACTAAAAATAACAATTTGTTTAGTTTTCCGTAAACAAAGAACAAGTTCATTGTTAATCTTGATTTGGAGCTAGATATCAAGAATGATTTTTGCCCTTGGTAGATGGTTAACCAACGCCTCCTTTCCCTTTGCACACACACACACACACTAATGACAATTTTGTTGTCCTGGAAAATATGACCGTCAACAGGTTAGCTTTTTGATTTAAGGATTTTAATTGGTGCAAAAAAGGTCATTACAACTAGTGCTCATGGATCATATTTGTGGTTAGTCCCCTATTGAATTTTTTTCATTGGCCATAATTGTAATTTGGTTGTTGCAGTCAGTTTTTTTTCTTAAATTTATTTTACTCGAGTTAATGAAATCGCATATTTTGACCGATGTTTTACAAGCAGAATTGAGAGGGAAATATTTGGGATTTTTTTGTGCAATGACCCCATCAATCAATTTCATCCAAGACTGCTACTGAACCGTGGGTTAAGCAATGCAAACGTTCACATCAATAATTAAGCTTCGGCAAAGTCAAGTTCTAACCCCTCATGCTCCAGTCCAACTGATCATGACCAAAGTGCGAGCTGAGCGTGATCGAAGCGAACCTTGACCGGACTGCTAGGTGTGAATGCTTCTATTTAAAAATCATTCAACAATATTTGACTGCACCGTGAGTGGAGGGTGATCCGAGCGTTATTTGAACGTAATGTGAATCAAGTTTAATGATGTAATGTAAATGCTCAAATGGGCAATATTTAGGACTACAGGTGTTATGGAGTAAGGTAGTCTTTCAAATCTAATGTCAAATTTTGTGCTTCCATTTGAGTCTAGTCAAATTCAAAATTTGTTTCTAGGCCACTTTACACTCAGATAGGTTGCTTCAGACTATTTACAATAGAAACTGAATCACTGTGCAATGCCCCTCCAGAGTATCGAACCCAGGGCCTGCTGATTATATGGCACAGTAGTAACACTGTTGCCTTTGGGAAGGTCAAAAGAAAAAGTTTCCTTCCTATAATGTTGGCCTGCTGAATTTGAATACGCCTTCACTTGGCCACCTTTTCCATTTAAAATTTCCCTCCAGCGAAAACATTGGAATTTTAAAATACAACTACTAGGATCACCCTATAACTTTCCATGCTGTGACATAGAACAGTTGTCAACAAACATATTAGACTGTTACAAAATTGTAGTCTCTACTTTTTCAGGGTGCTTTTTTCAAACACTGTGTAGGAAGAAAATAAAAGCTTTCAGAAATTATCACACCTATAAAATGAGCTATGACCTCTTGACTAGGTATTCAAGTTTACCTGCCTTAAGGCTCGGCTCTACCTTTGGCCAACACCCAGTCAGATACATTTGAATGTTCCTCTCCTCCAGTGGCGTAGCGTGATTCTATGAAAGGTGTAAGGCTTCCTTAGATAAACCTGACCTGAATATTGGATAAAGAAAACCCAAAAACATTTTAACTAAATAGAATCTATTTGAATCTAAGCCATGTATGGGCATACTCAATTTCAAACACAAAATGCACACACTCTATGTTAACTATAATAGCATATGTATTACTTAATGAAAATTCTCATTTATACTGTAACTCGATCCGACGATCCTTTAGTCTTAACACCTCAATCACGTCGTCGTAAAATCGGGAGTTTCTGGTCAATTTCTTTAGCAGCTCCTTTTCAATGGATATCAGTCCCAAGTCAGATTTCCTTGCCTGAGTCTGTGTGCTACGTTGAAATGTATGAATCCTCTTCAGTGCAGAAAACGACCTTTCCACCGACGAGCTTGAGGCAGGAACAGTGAGGAACAATTCTGTTAGTTTGTACACTTGTTCAACAGCTTCATTCAAATGGGTAGTACGCAAGTACTCATGAAGTTCAAACACACTCTTTACTCGATATTCGGCTTCAGAATAAATTACCTGTAGCTCAACTTTCAACTGGTAGCAATTGAAAAATCTTGCATACAGCTTAGTTTAGGACACAAACTCTTCTTCTGGAAAGGTCATGTCATATTTTTATTCTTATTGTGGGAAATGCGTAGAATACAATTTGCAAATGCAAATGCATTCGAGAATATTACTCATTATCATGGTTACGATATTTGCGCAAATTTTGAAAAGCATATCAAGCAACTTAGTGAAAGGAAAAGGTAAAAAAAAATCTGTAAATCATAACGCTAAGTATTACGCGCCAAACTTTGCGAGCGCTGCCGGATCTAGGATTGCCAGACATTCCTCTTTTATCGTTAACTTCGCTGCTTCTAATGGAGGTAATATCCAACATTAAACCATCTCGTTTGTGAACTTAATAGTTAGTTTACACATTAAAAATGACACCCGTTTTGTTACACCTCCCGTCAAGCATTGTTGAAAAAACACGGGAGTCGAATTTCCTTGTTCTCTTCCGACCGTGGCAAGCATATGAGTCATACGCAGCGGCAACCATGCCAACGTAAGCTTCGCCTGCCTGGGAACAGATATTCTCGCCAGTTATCACCCACTGGTAATGCGCATTACATCTGGCTCAGAATCGGGGTGCCCTGTCATTGGTTGAGAAGATACTACGTAAGCAAACACACCCGCCATGGGCGAGTCCAAATCATTTCTTCCATTCACCTACACGTAAGTCCTCTGAAGAAGCCTTACAGAGAAACAACTCGAATCAAAACAAGTCCTCAAATATTTCGTTAAAAGTTCTGCTTGCAGTCTGATATTTCTGTGTGTGTTCAAGCGATAAATACGGGAATGAAATAAGTTTTCTTCAATAATTTCAACTTGTAAGGTGGACTTACAAGCCTTACGTGGGCACTACGCCGCTGCTCTCCTCTCGGAAACTCGCCGAGATATTCCAAAAACTGAAAAATTACATATCCTTAGGATTACTTCTAGAGCATTTATGTGAATCTTCGTGAGGTTTGCATTCACTACTGCCTAGATTTTCTCAAAGTTGAACCTTTATCGAATGGAAAGAAGAAGAAGAAAAATTGATTTTTTTAAAGTTGGCATACGACCCTGTCCCCCTCCCCTCTAATGGACCAAATGAATGAAAAAATGTAGTGTGTAACAGTGGTACATTCCTACAACAATGCAAGTTTAGTTGAAACCAGACTGATGCTTCTTGGTTAAAAAAAAATCAGCATTGTATAAAGTGGCAGTGTTGCCAGCTTACGAAACAATTTCCAGAATTTTTCTTCTGGCTTCGGCCCTATGGACACTGGATGGACCTACCAAATTTGGAGGGAAGTACGACAAAAGGCCATTCTATGAAGATATGTAATGCCTGTGTTGCAACTTAGGAGAGAAAAACCTCAAATTACACTGTTCAGAAATTTTGCATAATTATGGACAATTTTTGAACTTTGGGTTCCACCCTGGACATTGCCGTACAGTGCTTGAACTGTTGCTTTTTGCTCATTCTTACATGTACATTTAAATTTTTGAAAAAAAAAAAGACTGCTTGGGGAGTTATAGCCCCTTATCTTCAATTTAGCCCATAGTAACAAAAGAGAAACTTGGGACCTTATCAAATGGCACTTGTTAATAGTAACGATAGATATAGTGTTTTGTAATTTGAGTATGTAATACCTTTAGAGGTACACTAATAAACAAAACAAATATAGTATGTATTTTTTCAAGAAATGGCGTCTGAATTCTGCCATGTAGTTCGGGCAAATTCCAAACATCGAGACTTTGCCAGTGGACTCTTAATTGTCGGATGTTGTATAAAATGTTGCTTTTTACTCTTTACATGTACATTTTAAATTTTTCAAAAATATGCATTGGTTGAGGAGTTATAGCCATTTTTAAAATCTATCCCATAATATTATGGGGTAATGAATGGAAACAAAGTTTGCTGGTTAATAATAATAACAATGGATATATTGTTTTGTAATTTGAGTATGCCATACCTTCATATGTATGTTAAAGATCAAAACAGACAGAACTGAAGTATTGTGTGTAGTTTTCAAGAAATGGCACGTTAATTGCTGCTGGTTGAAATATCGACCATCCCTCCTCAACGAAATACAGGTGTGGTTCTAAAATCGACCATACGGATGCTAAAGGTTAGGAGGATTATGCAGCCATGAAACTATTGCAAATATCTAGACAACAGTGAAACCAAACCACACTAAGATTCATATGAATTCTCTAGAAGTAATTCCAAGGATATGTAATTTTTCATATTTTGGAATATCATAGTAGCTTTTTGAAGGGAGAGGAAAATTCGAGAACGTCATTGTCGATGTAGGCCAAAGGTCCGGCCGAGCCTTAACCCAGTTTCTCTCCAGTGGGGCAGGAAATACTTTGCCAATCGCAACTTTCCTCATGCATTTTCATGAATTTATGTTGACAGTTTGTTCAATTTATTTTTCATTTGGAAGCCTTTTATGAAACTACTCTCACTTGGTATATGCAAATCAAGTAAAACTTATTTCCTAGAAAATATAAAATACACCATCTGGCCTAGAACTTATGAACAAACCTCGTATATATAAAGCAAGAATCCGTACATGTGGGTTAGTAAGTCACATAATTCAGCTTTTGTCTTAGATAATGTTATTTCTGTATGGGTAAAAAATGAGTTCATTGTAATTGAGATATTAGCATTTAACACCTAAATGTTTTTTTTTTCAATACACAAATCTATAATGTACATACGTAAAAAAAACTGATAACATATTTTTTATAAGAATATAACAAAAGTAATTTTTCTAAATTGGACGAATGATGTCAATCTGCTTATTGTAAAGTAATTTGTGTCTTGTATTTTCATGATTATATAGACAGACAGACATCACGTAAGATCATTATGTGGTGACTGTTTCATAAACAAACAATACACACAAAACAAATTGTATGTAATACATGTTTTCATGTTAAAAATTCAGCACAATTGTTGGGGTTTACTACGCTTAATACAATTGGTTTGGAAGTCTTGCGTGTTTTATTATTTTTAGAAGAGTGCAGAGTTTACGGGAAATGGGTCTATTTTCAAAAATATTACATTTCTCACAAAAAATGTTAATTTTCTGTCAAGCTTAAAATGTTTTTGCCCCATTCCAAAGTGCAGAACACTAAAAAATATTTTTGTTATTATATTAAAAAATTGTTTTAAGTTATATAGGGTGAGCCTAAAAGAAAGACCGTTTCAAAGTTTGACAGAAACAAGAGTTTTAACATGGCTGAAATACTTGCATGGTTGGAAGAGTAACATGTCTCAGCATGTACATGTCAACAGTCGCAGCAGCTGTTGTGATGCGTTGTTCAAGATTGTCCACACTTGTAGGAAGGGGAGGAACAAAAACCCGGTCCTTGATGTTTCTCCGCAAGAAGTAGTCACACGGTGTTAAACACACACAGGAAGCCTTTTCTACCTGGCTAGTAGCCATATTGTTCGACTTACGTCAAGGGCGATCACGTGATGCTGACATCACGAAAACAAACAAATTTTGAGGTTGTAAACTTGAAGACTTTCTCTATAAAACTGAATTGAATGCTTCCTGATGAAACAAACAGTTTTCGATTGATAAAGCTTTTAATCTGTCTTATTTTTTTAGACTCACCCTGTATTATAGTTGACATGATTAAAGTGGTTTGAAATTTGATTTTATTAGGGCAGAGCCGATACCATTGTAAAACGAAACTTGAAAAATGCTAGAATTAAAAGTTGTTCAAAATACTGATAAATATTAGTGGGTGAGTATTACACACCAATTATAAGCATCAAGTTACCAGTTTCACTTGTATTAAAGAATTACATCAAAATTAAAAAAAAACCTATTATGGAATCATAAAATCAGTTTTTTCACATAACATTGGTACAAAATCATTGGAAACTTAACTTATTGCATAACTTTCAGGATATGTAGATTCCCTGATGATGTAGTGGTAACACTGTCACCTTTCAATCAAGGGGTCCCAGTGGAGGCACATTGTACAATGGTCCGGATCCCACCATAAACTGTAGGTCCTGTCCCTATTACCCTATCTATACATAAAGTGGACTTAAATAAACATTTCAAATATGTAGACTCCACGAAAGTGTTGCATGGAATTTTTACGAGCTCTGTGAATGATCAAAATGCCCGAAAAGTATTGGCTGGTATCAGTAAATAAAATAAAATCGATACATTGGCATCGGCTCAGCCCTAGTACTTATACAGCAGTAAAACACTGATTAATATTATTTTCAGGGACTTTTGGTTAAAAGACTTAAAATTGCTGTAAATGTAGACTTGTGATAATGTATTAAGTTCATGTCAAGGTTTAAGAAATACATGTGGATAATTATTCCATGTGCTATGGCAGCTGAAGTAATGTGCTACTTAAAAACTTTCTCTATATTTTTCAGAGCAAATGTATACTATGTTTTAATCAGTCTCTACACGATTTCAATTATTGTACTTATCTATTGTACACATAATTTTACATTGTGACAGGGAAAGAATCACAGCTGTTCTATACCTTCAGTATGTTAAAAAAATATGTTCATTTCTTCAACACCTCGAAAATTATTTAAGATTGTTTTAGTGAAGAAATACATAGGCTGATTTTTTAGTAGTGGCAACTATGCCATTAGCGACGCTGTGCAACCGAGCCAGGCAATGTCGTTTATAAAAAGATTAGTTACATACATACCCTCCCTCAGATCAAATGAACTCACTTTTCCGTGCGCAGTGATGTGAACAAAGCATTTGTGAGCCAGTGGTCGTGGAGTGCAGTCGTGATGTTTACAAAGCAGGAAAAGCAGAGCTGGTTAAAAATTTAATGTGCTAGAGGTCACACAGCAAGAGAGTGTCATCAAGGACCGCAACAGGCTTAATCCCTAAGATGAAGGAACCACTTCATGGGATTCACTTCCGAACAGTTACACACATTCTTCTGGCAGTAGATTGCTCTTTTCACACTATCAACAGATTAGGCAGTGCCAACAACATCCGACAGCTTGCACATCGCTGGCAACACTTTGTACACAATGCTGGGGACTACATCGAAGGCCTCGAAGACTTAGAACCATGTATGTATGCTGTGTTTCTAAAAAAAATAGTTGCCATTATTAAAAAATCGGCCCTTGTATTTGGCAAATCAGAAGAGAGAATTTTCAGTGCTCCACTGAAATAATAACAAAGAGGTTTTCTCGGGCAATCAGCCAGGTGATTTCCAGATGAGCTTTCGAGAGCTAACGTCACTCACATCTTCAGAGATTGAAGTGCAGAGATAGGTATGGGGAAGTTATATGTATTTGGTGTGGGAGGCATCTGCTGTAGGTGGTGGGACAATCAGGAGGCATTTCTCCGATGTCCTCGCTCCCAGTCGACAATCGCTAACCAGGCTGGGTCCAGTTCGAGTCCCGTGTTCCTGTTGAGGTTTTACTTTCCCCGTGTATGGCTATTGCTTCTTTGATGAGAGGGTGCCAGTAATTTCATAATTTATTGATGATCTCTGTGGTAGTGAAGTCAATTCTGTGGCCCTCCTGGATGGAATGTTCTGCTAACCCTAATTTTTCGGGATGAAAATTCTTGATGTTGCTGGCGTGTTCTTTGCTTGCAATGCTGTTCGATTGTCCTCCCCGTTTGTCCAATATAAGCTTTAATGATGGCTATCTTCTTGTCCTCTTGGTTATGAGTTGGATCTGGGTTTGTTGTCGTTGGTTGTTGCTCTCTTTAGTGTCTTCTTGATAATGCCTTCACTGTATCCATTCTGCCTGAAAGCTGTGTGCAGGTGTCTGATTTCCTCTTGAAGGTGGTCTGTGTCACTGATGGCGACAGCTTGGTGAAACAATGTCGAGAGTATGGAGGATCACTGTACTGGATGGTGAGAACTGTCGCCATCAGTGACACAGACCACCTTCAAGAGGAAATAAGACACCTGCACACAGCTTTCAGGCAGAATGAATATAGTGAGGGCATTATCAACAAGACAGTAAAGAGAGTAACAACCAATGACAACAAACCCAGACCCACCTCATAACCAAGAAGACAAGAAGATAGCTATCGTTTCATACACTGGTAACCTCTCTGCAGTCATAAGCTGCATTCTTTAAAAACAGAACATCAAGACGATCCACAAACCGCCATCGAAAGTCAGAAGCCAACATTTAAACCCTAAAATCAACCTAGCACAGAAGACACCTGTGGTTTACTGTTTCACTTGTTACTACATGAAAGCTTACATTGGACAAACAGGGAGGACAATCTAACAGCGTTGCAAAGAACATGCCAGCGACATCAAGAATTTTCATCCCGAAAAATTAGGGTTAGCAGAACATTCCATCCAGGAGGGCCACAGAATTGACTTCACTACCACAGAGATCATCAATAAATTATGAAATTACTGGGACCCTCTCATCAAAGAAGCAATAGCCATACACGGGGAAAAGTAAAACCTCAACATGAACACGGGACTCGAACTGTACCCAGCCTGGTTAGCGATAGTCAACTGGGAGCGAGGACATCGGAGAAATGCCTCCTCGTTATCCCACCACCTACAGCAGATCCCTCGCACACCAAATACATATAACTTCCCCTGACCTATTTCTGCACTTCAATCTCTGAAGATGAGAGTGACGTTACCTCTCTACAGCTCGGAAGCCCATCTACAAATCACCTGTTTGATTGCCTGAGAAAACCTCTTCAATATTCGCTGCCAGGAAAGCTTCAAGAATTATTTGAAATATTACAGTTTCTTAAAACCTCGTTTTTTTTTTAAGACTGAGGCTTGAAATTTTGAAAAAGTTGCAATTGCATTTATGAAAACAAGTTGTATATATATATATTGCAGAAATGGAATTTTTAAGTGAAAATTTTGTGAGTTTTTCTGTCCTCGTTTATGTAAGTATATATAGAAATTATAATATGTACGAAAATAATATATTGTGTGGTTTATTCAGACCTTAAAATGGCACTAAAACGAGATACTGTAAAGATTATAATAAATGTACCTTATTTTATAACTGGCAATTACATTAATTTTGGAAATATATATCTTTAGTACCATTTATCCTTCAGACACCTCAAGAAGATGCTGTGATGGTACATTTGAGAGAGCCATGTAAGATTATTTTGTTACTTTATCCATGCCTTCTGTTCTTCCTCTTTAGCAGCCTTTATGAGTTTCCATACTGCTTGCATTATAGAATTACTCTTATAATTTAGTTGTTGCAAGCATTTAAACACCATTTTTGATGTAACATTTTTGGATCACTCTGTACATTCATTTGTAGTTTGATCAATGCTACAGTTATAACAAGAAGATCAATTTAACAAATACAGCCATTTTTTAAATTTTTCCTTCAACTGAAGATTGTATCAAATTTTACTTAGGAATCTTAAATATCATCAGGTAAATCAAAATAATCTTTTCTACAAAGGTTCCTCATGTCTTCTATTGGATTAAATTTCAAAGGTGGTTCCCACTTATGTAAAAGAGAACTCCACAGTGAACCTACATTGCCATTCACATTATATAATTTCTTCCTTTGTCATTGTAGAATTATTCCTCTTGTACTTTATGCTTGTTACAAGAAATTAAATAATGAGTGGACATATAGGCTTAATATGGAGTTTTCTTTTTCACAAATGGGGTAAGCTGCCACATTTGAAATTTAATCCAACAGAGGACATCAGGAACCCTTATGGAAAAGAAGATTTTTACATAAACTGCTCGCCATTAAAAATGCAACACCCAGAAGGAGTAATCGGAATCGGACGAAATGTGCACAGTGTGTAGAGGAGAGGTGCAGAAGGAAATGATTAGGTGTTCAAGGCCGTCATGCGTCATGTGCGCCTGCCACGCCATCTGGTAAGTGGTACCTGTAGCAGGTCAGATAGGTGCAGAAGAGCAGTGAAAGTGCATGGTCGTGAGTGTAGTGGGTTAAAATCGGTCAGTAATGCCACGTCGTCGAATACGGCAGCGATTCCAGCAGGTTTCCCAGTTCGATCGCGGCCGAATTGTTGCATACCGTGAATGTGGATTATCCTACCGTGAGATCAGTGCCCATGTAGGACGGAATGCATCCACAGTGATCCGTGTATGGAACCAGTGGGTCCAGGAAGGCACTGTAGAGTGACGTAGAGGTTCACAACGTCCGCGTCGGACGACGGAACGGGAGGACAGACGTCTGATACGTATGGCCCTTACAGACAGAATGGCCACGTCAACGAGGATTGCGCATGAAGTACGGGATGTTTTACAACGTCCAGTGTCCCCACGAACCGTGCTTCGTCGTTTGGCGAACCGGGGAATTTGTTTCCGGCGCCCACTGTTGCAGATTCCTCTGACGCTAGAGCATAGGCGTTTGCGTCTGAGATGGTGCCAAGACCGTCATGCATGGATGGCGGAGTGGAATGCTGTAGTGTTCTCTGATGAATCCCGCTTCTGTATACAACATCATGATGAACGTACACGCATGTGGCGGCACCGTGGCACTAGGCTTCATGACGCCTGCATCATGCATCATCACACAGGGCCTTCATTGGGTATCATGGTATGGGGGTGCCATCGCCATAGGTGTTCGTTCGCGTCTCGTACGCATTCAAGGGACATTGAACAGCCAACGGTACATCACACAGGTTCTCACCCCTGTTGCTGTCCCATTAATCCATGCACTGCATAATGCCACTTTTCAACAGGATAACGCTCGCCCCCATGTTGCAAGGAATGCCCTCGCATTTATGGAAGCTAACCACGTCCTTGGCCAGCACGTTCGCCGGATATGTCGCCAATTGAACATGTCTGGTCCATGGTGGGTCGCCGGCTGGCCCAACTCAGGTTTCCGGCACGTAATGTTGAAGACTTCTGGTACCGTGTGGAAGCCGCTTGGGACGCCATACCGCAAGCAGACATCGATAGACTCATTCTGTCCATGCCTCGCCGTGTTGCAGCAGTTATTGCCGCCCGTGGAGGCTGTACATGCTACTAGCTCCTTGGGGTTATGCAACCATGTTCTACGTGTCACATGTCACACCACCGAGCTCTAACTGTAATCATTTTCTTATCTTATTATGAAATACATATTTACCAAGTTTCGTGTTTCTATCTCATTTCCTTCTGGGTGTTGCAATTTTAATGGCGAGCAGTGTACTTGTTAGGTTCCAACACTGTAACATTATTGACAAAATTGATTTATAACTAGGGAATGGATTTCTAGGTCCATACCTATTTTTTTTTTGCTACATCGTAGACACATGCTATTTAGATATACTGTATTTGCATTTCATGTACACAGCACCTCTCTACTGAAATTCAATAACTAACTAACTAACTAACTCTCTAGCCTTCTTAAACCCGAAGGTTCATGGCTGCAGCAACACAGGCCTTCCATCTGTCCCTATCTTGAGCAAGATCTATATACTCTTTTCCATCCCTACCAATTTCCTTTAGGTCCATCTCAACGTTGTCCCTCCATCTTCGTCTTGGCCTTCCTACAGGTCTCTTACCATCTGGTTTCCCAACAAGAATCCTGTAAACTCCTCTTTCCTCTCCCATTCGTGCCACATGGCCTGCCCACCTAAGTCTTCTTGATTTAATTATTCTAATAATATCTGGACATGAATACAAATTATGTAGTTCTAAATTATGTAACCTTCTCCACTCACCTGTCTCCTCATCCCTTTTAGGTCCAAATATTTTCCTAAGGATCTTATTTTCAAATACTCTCAATTTATGTTCCTCTTTTAATGTAAGGGACCACGTTTCACACCCATATAATACTACAGGCAAAATTACTGTTTTGTATATTTTAACTTTTAGTTTCTTAGATATTAAACGAGAAGACAAAAGTTTATGAAGAGAGAAGTAACATGCATTTCCTGAATTAAGCCTACTTTTTATTTCCTCTTTAATATAATTTTCATTTGTTAATATTACTCCTAAGTATTTGAATTTGGAAACTGGTTCAAACGAGTTGTTATCAATAATTAGATTTTGATTATTACCTAACACTTGGTTTCGGCCTGTAAGCATATATTTAGTTTTCTCTTTGTTAACTTCCAAACCTATTTCTTTAGCAGTTTTGAAAAATATTTTAGCATTATTCTTAATCGTATTTATATCATCCCCCAGTAAGTCTACATCATCTGCATATGCTAACAACTGAGTCACACCATTTAATTTTAGTCCTTCTTTAGTTTCTTTTACCTTCCTTACAGCATATTCTAAGGCAAAATTAAAGAGCAATGGAGATAATGCATCTCCTTGTTTTAACCCATCATGAATTATAAATTTGTCAGACATATTATTACCACACGAATTTTACTTTCTGTTTCACTGGTGCATATTTTTATCATACTAACAAGCTTCTTAGGTATTCCAAACTCTACTAATATATTATATAATTTATCTCTTTTGACCGAATCATATGCTTTTTTGAAATCAATGAATAGCTGATGGACATTTTGATTATATTCCCACTTTTTTTCAAGTGTCTGTCTAATGTGAAAAATTTGATCTGTAGTTGATCTGTTACGTTTAAATCCACATTGATAATCACCTATAATTTCATTAGCATATGGGGTTAGTCTTGTTAAAAGAATGTTAGACAATATTTTGTATGTTGTTGAGAGTAGAGAAATTCCACGGTAATTATTGCAGTTCATTTTATCACCTTTTTTAAACACAGGAACAATTATGGATTCTTTCCACTGTTGAGGGATTTCTTCTTTATTCCATATTAAACAAATTAATTTATGAATTTGACATATTAATGAATTTCCACCATATTTAATTAACTCAGCTGGTATTAAATCAATGCCAGGTGCTTTGTTATTCTTAAGCCTTTTAATAGCATCTTTAACTTCAGTCAAGTTAGGTTCTGGAACTAAAGGTTCTGCTGTGTGTACTTCACTTACTTCTGATTTATCTCCTACATGGACATTTAAAAGGTCATTAAAGTAGTTCTTCCATCTATTTAGAATATCGCTTGGGTCAGCTAGAAAATCACCATCTTTATCTTTTATCAAGTTTACTTTAGGTTGCCACCCCTTTCTAAATTCATTTACACCTTTATATAAATCTCTGATATTTTTATTTTTGCTGTTTGTTTCAATTTCGTTAATTTTGCTTTTCAAGTAATCTCTTTTTTTACTTCTAAACGTGCGGTTAACTTCTCGCTTTATTGTATTATAATTGCTTAGATTTGTATCATCCGAGTTATTTAACCACCTAAATCTAGCCTGATTTCTTATTTCTATTAGATTATGACATTCATTATCAAACCATGGCTTACTTTTTCTCGGTTTATGGTATCCTATAGTTTCTTTCGCTGCTGATTCTATTGCATTACGTATGTGCTCCCAATTCTTATTTACGTCTGTTTCATTTATATTTTCATCATCATTTAAATCCTGCAAAACTTCAAATCTATTTGACAGTTTAATTTGGTAATCTTTCTTAATTCTTTCATCAGCAAACTTTCCTGTATCAAATTTTATAACTTTTAGATTTTGTTGCTTATGATTTATCACTGAGAGTCTTTCTCTTAATTTAGCAATTACTAAATAATGGTCACTGGCACAGTCAGCACCTCTATGTGTACGAACGTCAATTATACTAGTATGCCTTCTCTTATCAATGAGAATATGATCTATCTGATTATGAGTTTTACCATCTGGAGAAGACCAGGTATATTTATGGATATCTTTATGTTTAAAAGTGGTACTTTTCACAATTAAATTCTTTGAGGTTGCAAAAGTAATCAATCTTATACCATTATCATTACTTAATTCATGAAGACTTTCTTTACCAATCGTGGGTTTAAATGTATCTTCTTTGCCAATCTGTGCATTACAGTCACCTAACAGAATTTTCATATCATACTGAGAAAATTTATCAAAGACCTGTTCTAACTCTGTATAAAAATCATCTTTAGTATTATCATCTTTATCTTCCGTTGGTGCATGTATGTTTATTAAAATAATTTTACACCACCTACCCTGTAAAACTGCATATGATATCCTATCATTAATAAATTCTACTGTTTTAAGAGCCGAGATAATTCTATTATTTATGAAAAAGCCTGTTCCAAAATTATGATTTTCAGTACCACCATAGAAAAAAGTATAATTTTTAGTTTTACAATTCCCTTCTCCTGGCCACCTAACTTCCTGGACAGCTACTACATCTAATTTATACTTCACTATCTCATTAACTGTACACTGAAATGCCCCAGGCCGGTAAAGGCTCAGAACATTCCAGGTGCCTAATTTAATATCCTTATTCCTAACGTAGATCATATCCTTAGTCCAGGGACCTCCCAAAGTAGTCCCCACCCGGAGATCCGAACGGGGGACTATTTTACCTCCGGAATATTTTACCTTGGGAACATCCATGGCCTTATATTTCTGTTTCTTGACATGTCTTTTTACAGTGCAGAGTTGTCAGCTCTACGCCTAACCCCCGATATGAATGGAGGAACTACTACACAAGACAAACACAAACATATTAGACAGCACAATTACTACACAAGACGAACACAAACACATTAGACAGCATAACTATACTACACAAGACACACACAAACACATCACAACACATCACAACTATAACACAATATAAACACTGAAATTCAATAGGACCTAAAAATGCCTACATGGACTAAATACCTATAAATGTCTAATAGTCCTATTTTCACTTTAAAAATGGCTTTTAAACCAATTGCTTAAGTTTAAAAATAACCTTTATTAAGAACAACCCTTAATTTCCATCACAAAGGTTTGAGATGAGAACCTTGAAGGAATTCCAGCAGCAACAGAAGCAATGCAACAACAAGGGGTGTCAAGGTCTGTGCAAATTTCTGCCAATTCCAGCTTGCAGCATGAAATTGTAAAAATGTGGAGCAAACTGACTGCATGAGGCATCCTCTGTTGTTAAATGCTGTACTTGCCAGGTAAAGGGTCCATAGGTGTAGTATACCAAACAAAAATTCGGGCTCTTTTTGGGATGGAATCCTAGCTACCAAATCATTTGGTTGTTAAAGCAGGACAGTGAGCGACTGCCATAAAGGCGGTCACCGCACCGGCTGAAACGCTGACTCCACTTTAGTATAGAGGCCACTGCGAACCTGCCTGCAGTTTGAGTTTTGAGATTGAGTTTTTTCAGCCCACTTTATGCACAGATAGACTAATCTGGACTTGACCTACAGTTGAAATTTGAATCAAGAATCTCTATGTGCCTCCAACTGATATCGAATCTACGACATATTCATTACATAGTCTTTTCCTGACGAGTGTATGAATTGACGAGGCTATGGCAATTTTCGGATAGCTGAGATATAGGACCTGAAGAAGGAGACAGTGGTTCCCGAAACATTGTCGTTGTACAAAATAGATTACGTAAGTAATAAATAATTTTTAATTCTTAGAAATACGAAAGAATATATTTAACTTTATCTGCACGGCAGATAATGTCTCAAAATAAAATTATAGTTCTTATGAGCACTAAATAAAAACCTTTGCAGGTTGGGTGTGGCTCACTGGCTGTAGTTTGGGCAGCCCTGATCAAAAATGTTCACAAGGGGGGGGGGGGAGGTAGGTTCCACATAAACAACTTATTTAGGGACGTGAAGTTTTCGCTTTAACGATAACACCGAAAAGTTGAGGAAAGCAAAATAAAGTGTTTAAAATGTATTTGGGTAGGTAAAGGAGGCAAGTTTTCGATGTTTTGGAATCGCGAAATAACGCAAATTATGCCATTTTCAGAATAACACCGAATTTTACACTTTAATGCGAAAAACACCGTGAAATATGCAATATAAACTGTGGATAACCTCCTTTTGTTTAAAAAGAACTACCTAATGTGCTATTCTGTCATTTGTAGTGTAATTGGTGATAGTTCGATTCAAAAGATATTATCACGCTTCATTTATTGCAGTTTGGCGCAGACATGAGTAACAGTGTTTAACCTCGTCGCTCAGGGGTAGATCTTTCCAGAAGGCAAATTTCATAGGAAAGGGAAAATTTTCAGAGAGAAGCACCCCTGTTGTGTTTCGTAAGGGGGAGGGCATGTAGGTGTGTACCCAAAACAGTCACATAGGTATTTCTTGGCATTGTTAGGGAAATGTGATGTGTATGATTGTGTTCAAAGTTTTGGATGTTATCATTCAATAAACATTTCGTATTTAGTGGCTGATGAGATTAAATAGTTTTCCAAATGGAAGAAATATGGTCACTTCTCACAAAGGTAAGCCATATATTTCTTTTTCATTAAAAATAAAACAAACTTCACGTCCCTACATATATTTCATCAACATTGAAACGTTGCTTCAATTTGGTACACAGGAGATATACTGTACAGAAATATAACTGAAACCTTAATAATAAAAAATGACAAAGTTCTAAAAATACTTTTAAAAAAAACATTGATTTTTGAAAGATTTATTTATAAAATACCTGCTTTACATGAACAATACAGTTCACTTTGTTTCAGAGACCGAGACTTCAGTGATCCCATACACTCCATTCAACAGTCGAGCGTAGTTCAATGGTACAGGTTCCTTCGGAGCCAAATATGGCCCATGTTCACCCACGTATACATATCTGTGGCAGCTAAGGAATATGACAACCCAACTAAATCAATTACAACTAAACTAAATAGTTTGACAATTACTTTCCAGTTTTTTTTTGTGTTTTTTTTAGCCAATTAAAACTTACTTTCTGGATATGCAGTGCATGTAAATACAAGGAATGGAAGTCCTCAACATTACTTCTCTCTACATGCAGCACCAAAAAGAGATGGGCCTTAATTATAACAACTATAAATGGATCAGTAATATTGTCAGCAGTTTTACAGCTAAACTGCCATATGAATAAGAAATTACCAGTCTATAATCACGAAAGCCAAGCTATTTACATAGCCAAGATATGTACATAAATATGTTGAATAAATCACTGAAATATGTAAAAACATGTGTAAGTCTTGGATCATTTTCTAAATCCCAGTGCTATTTTTAAGATTTGAGTGGATTTTTTTTTGGAAATTCCATCAGTCATTATTCCAAGAATTAGATAAGATAAAGTTCCCTGTGAAAATTGCACCATGACATGAAGGCACATTGGGAGGTAGAGCTCGACACATTCTTAATCTCGACCATTCTTTGGAAGTGATCTGCACCACGGTCATTTTTATCCAGATCGAGGCCGGAAAAATTCCAACCTTGGATCAGTCGCTCCATGAACCGAACCTGGATCTTCCATGTGGCAGTCAAGACATCCTACTGACTAGACTAGACAACCACAGCTCCTCATTTCCAGAATATGCATGGATTATTTGAGAACAGAGTACACACGAAACCTTGATTTTTGCTCTGACTTTCATAATCTTAAAAAATAAATGAAATTAAGTGACCGATCCATCACAGACAAGAATTGCTACTTTTTTTTTGGAAAATTATATTCTGAATTTGTCTCACAGTATCTACATTACTCAATGAAATTTGTGTATTCCGAACAGTATAATTTGAGGACATTTGTCATTTTTACTTGGCTACATATAAAGGAAAAAATATATAATTGCATGATAATCTAGGCCCTAATAATCTCTGTTTACCAATCAATTGATCTCATCAGTAATAAAAATGTTTCTCTATTTATCACAACTGAACTGGATACAATACTACCATTCGAGCACTTTTATGCTATTACAAATTCACTTAGAAGTTACTCAAAACCACCACGAAGATAAATTCATCATACACAACAATGTACTGTAAGGGAAAGGACATTTTGTTATGTGAGAACCAGAGGAACGTAAGTCCAAAAAGTACTGTGTTCACTTTTTATTTTCAGATTGCCACAAAATAATAATAATAATAATGGATGGGCCGATATGAAATTCCAAATGGTGCTTGAAGACTTGAATGGTTCATTGACCTCCTTAATAAATGTGGGTTTTGAGGTGACTGCAGAGCAACAGAAGTTGCATATTTAGACATTTACTTTTTTAAAAAGTAGGGCATGGAGATTATCCATAAAAATTATAACAAATGGCAGAATTTTGCACCAAATTATAAGATATTTATAGTGTTTTAATCCCCTTTTGCCAGGGATCTGAGGTCACAGGGATGCAACAATGACACATTTAGGTAGAGCTTAAATATACTTGTGATTGAACATGCTCTGACTGAGAGAAAGGAGATATGATTGATTGAATTTAGGTTGTTCACGCTTGTTCATACCTGGTAGACGAATAATGTGTCTTGTCCAAATGCATCTTGTGACTGATGCCAAGGTTCGATACAGTGACCCTCGGCTCACTCTTCCGAGCAATCCAGCACGAATGGCTGCAAGGCTTATGCAGCCGTAAACTTCGTACACCATTGTTGTAGTTCAGTTCGACGTAAAGTGCGAGGGGTGATAAGGTTGCTCTGACCTTAACATAGAAAGAGCGGCAATAGCATTTCAGTTTTTTTTTAATTTTTCAACATACTCCCCTACAACTCCAATGCCCAACGCCTGGATGCCTTGCAAAAAAAATTCTTCTGACTGGTCCTCCAACCATGAGTCCACAGCCCTTACCACCTCAGAATCATCAGAAAATTTTTGCCCACGAATGTCATTCTTCAAATGTTTGAACAAATGGAAATCACTGGGGACCAAATCTGGGGAATAGGGAGGGTGGGGCAACAATTCGAACGATGCATCTGTGATAGCAACCCTCGCAATGTATGAGGTGTGGACAGGTGCATTGTCCTGGTAAAGGAGCACACCACGGGTCAATATCCCACACCTCTTTCTCTTGATGGAATCACGTAATTTCTTGATTAGGTCACTGTAGTATGTGCCAGTGATGGTTTGGCCTCTTTGTAGATAGTCCACAAGAAGGACACCCCTGCAGTCCCAGAAAATTGAGGCCATCACCTTCTTGGCTGACGTTTGCACCTTGAACTTCTTCGTTGGTGGAGAATGTGGGTGTTTCCACTCCATGCTTTGTGATTTTGTTTCTGGGTCAAAGTGATGTACCCATGTTTCATCCATAGTTACAAATTGGGCAAGGAAATAGTCTATATCAGCACGAAACTTGTCAAGAAATTCTTGACTGATGAACTCGGGTGCGCTTCTGATCTGGGGTGAGGTTTCGAGGCACCCATCTTGCAGCATTTTTTTTCATTTGCAATTCCTGGGTAATTATGTTTTGCACAGTGCCATATGACAGGCCACACATCTCAGCAACATGACGGAGAGTGACTCGACGATCCTTCAGCACGATATCGTAGACTTTGTTAATGTTTTCGGTCGTTATGACAGTTTTTGGTGCTCCACCTGCATGTTCATCCTCCCACGACTCTCTCCGACAATTAAACTCACGACACCATCTCTTCACCATACTGTATGAAGGAGCAGTGTCCCCTAGTGTATCCACCAAATCCTCATGAATTTTGGATACCGTCCACTTCTTCTTCACAAAATATTTGATCACCGCTCTCACCTCAGATTTCTCCATTCTGCGACATTGACACAACTTCATTCAGTTTAACCCCTGTAAACAGAAAACTGTACGCCACTCAGACTTGCAATTCGGAATGAAAGCATATAAAGGATCACTAAACAATAACAAAATAAAAAATCAATCATAATGTCATTCCTTCTATGTTAGGGTCGGAGCAACTTGATTGCCCCTCGTAAATGAGTAAAATTAGAGCGAGCCCTGGGGCGAGCTTTCTTTTATAATCTTTTGCCTCGAAAGGTTATTACACCTTTCGAACAGGCTGGATCAAGTTAGATCCACATATTTACCACTGTTAAAGTTCTGAGGAAATAACGAAGCATGCACATTCTTGAGATTGGTCGGCGGTCGGACAATTCCAGTTAATGAACAAGCATAAATAATCTCTTGACGAGGTTTTCTCGTACTTTCAATCACCATATCTCTACAATAGATATATCAGATCGGTAAAATAATAGGTGATTTTACCGATACACAGATATGCCTATACCAGCCAACACCGACAGAGTATTGAATAATCTGTCCCGATTTATAATAATAATAATAATAATAAAATATCGGTACATTGGAGATATGACTCCACTTTACCACCAAGGAGAAGAGATGAAGATCCATCAATTTGACTTCAAATAGAACTCCTCGAAGTTAGTAGAAACGTGAAAGAACCAAACAGTACACTTTTTTGAGCTAAATTCCTGTAGTTTTCACATAACGATTTGGAACACAGAAAATACGCTGCATCGTGTAATAAAACTTGCAAAGGATACGGAAGTCGTAGCACCCAGTATGCACTCTGCGAAAGCCTCAGCGGTTCTTCATTTCCCGTTACAAATACAGGGCAAGGGGCAGGTGCCGGCTGCACTTGAGGGTTCAGAGTCACGTGAACTGGGGCTTTTGGAGTAACGACGTGAATCCTCATCAACTGAGCGATCAACGGTTTGGCACTCCTGCAATAAAAACATTATTAATTTAAAGAAATGGACCAATGCAAAGTTAAAGCCAAGAATTTTACAAAAAAAAAAAAAACAACCTTGAGACTGGTTGGTATCAGCTGTATTAGATCAAATTTCATGACCAATCTGACCTGGTTTACTGCAACACTTCTTATTTATTGTATATATTTATTATGTATTTATTACATATAACAATAAAGCACCAATGCAAGTAAAACAAAAACAGAAGTGTTAAAACTTCAAATTTTCCAGCAATTTCTATACTTATGAAGAAGTTGCTGGTGTGCATAAAAGTCACAAATGTTACAGAATATACTAATCTACGAATAATTGTTAATTGTATAAGAATTTCAAACTCAAATTTACCTAACCAACTTCAAGATATCTTTCAATAATCTTCCATTTGTCAGATATGCTGTTCTAAGAGGGTGTCACTCTTGAACCATCATAAAATTCAAGTATAATTCCCGGTTTTCAATGCCAACTTTCAAAAAATTCAAAGATCCAAACAGGAGTTTTCTCTATTTCAATCTTACGTATTGCTGACTCTCACCACCCACACACATACTACACACAAATAATTAACAATATAAATGGTCTGTGTGATTCCAATGTATCCAAAAATTCTAATTCAATTCAATTAAACGGTATAATATTTAAAATATTCAATCTACAAACGCAAGTCACAAATGTTACGGGATATACTGACCTAATCTAGTTATACAAAAATGCTTTTTAATATTTCAGGCAACTTCATAAAAATAAAAGCTAAACTGTGTAAAACTTGCCTCGAGGCATTTGTATGAATGTATGAATTCATTTGGATCAATAAAACTTGCAATTTTCACGTCTACGGAGAAAAATTCACGCATAGTTCCTAGAATTCCAGGTGAGTAGCCACCATGTCTAAAAAACGACACTAACAAAGTAAATGGATTGAGAGAATTCTTTTTTATTTTCCATGCAACTTTATTTCCCTTCCTCGATAAAAAATAAACACTAAACTTGCCTCAGTGCATTTATAAATAAATGTATAAACAATGGGATTTGGTTTAATAAAACTTGCAATTTTTCACGTCTACAGAGAAAAATTCACGTAGAATTCAAGGAATTCCTTGCGAGAAGCCACCCTGTTAATTATCTGGACTTTTCCAGTTTTTTTTAATGTTTTCAAAATTTCCAGATTAGTGGTAACACTGAAAATTGAATAAAATACACATAAATCATTATTTGTTGTACACTCCTTACCTGCAAGGGCATGGAAAATATAGGGGCATATCCTTCCCTGTGACTTCCTTGCCATTATCCTTGACCAAACCAGACCCGGTTGTCTTCAGGACTTTGTCAGGAGCAGAGCACATGAATCGGTGGCCTCTCGGGCACTCGTACTCCACACCAACAAATATCTTCACAACAAATTCTGACAGGTCTGAAAATTAAATATATTATATGTACAAAGAGACACACTTGTGTCAAATAAATAAAATATACAGATTACTAGGAATGGGCTGATATGAAATTATGGCCAATACCTATGAAGTACCTATATAAAATTTACCGATACCGAATTCTACTGATCATATATAAATTCCAAATGGTCCTTGAAAATCGTGAATGGTTCATTGACTTCTTAATAAATGTATGTTACCAGATGACTGCAATGCAAAAGTACTTGCTTTTTAAAAGTACAGAATGGAGATTATGTTTCTAATACCCATAAACAGTATAACAAAATGGCAGAATATTGCACTAAATATAAAGTATTTTTAGATATATTGGATCGGTAAAATTATCCCTACTGTTAACCAATGTACTACCTCTTCATGGTTGCTACTCACTTTGCCAAACCAAATTTTATGACATTTTGAGGCACTTTTAAATAACTTTTCTGTATGGGTCTACAGTGATTTAATATGTGTGTTAGGTTACAACTTTGCATGTTAATCAAACATTGTTGAAAATAAATGACAAAAAACAAAATAATATTCCCAAAAATAAACTAGTTTGGAGGGAAAAACACACATTTAATTTCCATGACTGTTCTAGAATTCCAAAGGTATGGGTCTTTAATGTAAGTAATTATGGATCTGATGAATTCTGCCTTGGAAATGGAAGATGTAGATGTGTTAGAAATTTATTTTACAAAAACAGGACAAGTGTATTATATTAAATTCTATAAAAACAATATCAAAATAATGGAACTATGAACTCAATTACAGACTGTACTGAAGAATTAGCACTAACTTAAGTGTAAGGAATATGGTATGAAATGCAAGCAAGTAATGCAAACACATACTAGATAATGAAAGACCATTTTCTTGTATGTTTGCACATAAGAATTGGATGTAAATGACAAAAAACAAATCCAAAAACATGAGTGTTCCACATCAAATCACAAGAAGCAATAACTCACCCCCTTTTCCTTTCCGAGCACGAAGCAGATGTGGTTTTCTTGATAGTGTGTCGTTGACGGATGGCCATCGCTCGCGCTGTTCCAATCTAACGTTTACATCCCATGGTAACAGATACCCTGATCCCTGCAGAAGTCCAGGTTGATCTTGTAGCCCAAGATTGTGAGAGTAGAGACTTGACGGTCCAAGGCAAACCAGCGACCAGGAAGGGTACTGAGGTAGAAGTCCTATCGGAGACTGGTTGTGGAGCATTCCAGGTAAGTATTCTGTCGTTGATGGTTGACGAACTAAGTTCTTGTCTGAAAACGGAAGTACAACAACATCAGATCCCCTACACAACATTTTCATATCTGCATTTCTTTATTCTATTTTCTGCAACAATATAAAAAATATTCTGAACAGTAATGTCAGGATTGACTAAATCCCATGCACTTGTACAGGCCAGTAACCAGCAGAGCAGTGGAGGAACTGCTTGCCTTGAGAGGTAAAATATACTGTGGGGGGATTTCATGGAAACACCTCATGTTTATTCTGAGAAGATTACAATGCCACACTGAAGTTCAATGGGTGGCCCATCAATCTGTTGAGCCTGGGTGTCGAAGACGTCGACAGGTGCTGGGCATGGAGGGAGAGGCTGAAGCACAGCCTTACAGATGGGGCACATATACGTCCAGCCCGGTCACCGTAGTAGCTGTGGCGTTATGGGCCACGACACGCCAGCCCCGGAGAAAGGCGATGGATAAGGTGCGGAGTCGGTCATAGAAAAAGGTATTTTCTTTCGCAGTAAGATGAGGAAGGTGACTGTGCATCATGATCATATACATGGCCTCTACCTGTCTCTGGTTAAGTGTGGTGGGGTCGTTGGCCTTGGTATTCACAAGCTGCATGGCTTCCTCAATGTTAAACTTGGGACCAGCATCTTGTTCTTGGCGGTCCAGGCATTCTTGCATCAACTGGAATTGTGCCCGGAGCTGGGCAACCGTTTGCTGAAGTTGTTCCAGGACCGTCATGTCGGTTGGCATTATGTGGTCATCTAGTGTAGTTTGGTTTTGCAGTCGTGGTACAAGAACTGTACCTGTGGAATAACTAATTGGTATTAACGATGGTCGACACATTCGCAAAGGAGTTCTGCCACTCATTCCAACATGATCGCACCTCCTCGAATGAGAGGTTTCCAACTGCACAAACGCAACCAACAAAGCCCATGAACTGTGAGATATTTCTTCTTCCCATTCCCATCTCACAGGCAATAAACAGTGGTGAAGAACTGTCAACAGAACTCGATTCCTATTCATTGGACTTTTTCATGCTTGGCCAGAACCTTTACGCTCACGGTCTTCCTAATTGTAGTTACATTTCTTTAGTAGTTTCATTCTAGGACTAGTTTTTGAAATTCACCTCTTCTTTCAGTAAGAACTGGTGCTGGACCAACAGTTAAAAGTGTTACCTGAACCACTGTGTACCCTCCAAAAAAAAATATTGGAGCCGAGGCCCCTTGATTGCAAGGTGATGGCATTATCTACAATGTCATCGGGAAGCTCATTCTAATATCAGCAACTGGAGCTGTTATAAAAATGGTTCAAAACCTCCTTTCAGATTCTCAGACTCCAATCGCACATGCAGAAATATGTCATCTTGGACACCTGCATCACAGAAGAGCCCTAAGTCTGTATACCACAATTTTCATTCCCAGTGTAAGGCTGAAACAAAGTTGTGTGCCCCCAGAAATGTAAAAAAATATATAGTAGAGACAGATGGATATAAACTTTTTGGAAGGAAAAAAAAACAACTTACTGATAAACTAACATAAAATTTATTGATACCAACAATTGATATTCTACTGATCAGATATTAAAAATTTCTAACATTCCTTGAACACAAATAGTTCATTCACCTCTGCACTTAATGTACTACTGCAGCCTTTACAAAACTAACTAACTAACTAACTCTCTAGCCTTCTTAAACCCGAAGGTTCATGGCTGCAGCAACACAGGCCCTCCATCTGTCCCTATCTTGAGCAAGATCTATATACTCTTTTCCATCCCTACCGATTTTCTTTAGGTCCATCTCAACGTTGTCCCTCCATCTTCGTCTTGGCCTTCCTACAGGTCTCTTACCATCTGGTTTCCCAACAAGAATCCTGTAAACTCCTCTTTCCTCTCCCATTCGTGCCACATGGCCTGCCCACCTAAGTCTTCTTGATTTAATCATTCTAATAATATCTGGACATGAATACAAATTATGTAGTTCTAAATTATGTAACCTTCTCCACTCACCTGTCTCCTCATCCCTTTTAGGTCCAAAGATTTTCCTAAGGATCTTATTTTCAAATACTCTCAATTTATGTTCCTCTTTCAATGTAAGGGACCAAGTTTCACACCCATATAATACTACAGGCAAAATTACTGTTTTGTATATTTTAACTTTTAGTTTCTTAGATATTAAACGAGAAGACAAAGGTTTATGAAGAGAGAAGTAACATGCATTTCCTGAATTAAGCCTACTTTTTATTTCCTCTTTAATATAATTTCCATTTGTTAATATTACTCCTTTACAAAACAGTGACATGAATTATATGTTTATATTCATAAAAGTAATAACACATTTATCAATTTTGCACTAAATTACACTCTACATGTAGATAAGCCCATACATGTACATTGTCCGTTCTGAAAGTATCTGAACTGTCCGCAGCGCGGTACGAGAATTGGTCGAGGGTTCAGGTAAGCTGCACCAGGTGGCAGTGGGGACCTTAACCTTCAAAACAAGGCCTCGCTCAGTTGCCTGCGAGCAGTGGTTGAGGTGCAATCGCTCGTGTTGTGTACACGGAAAAAACGCCACGTCGAGAATTTGCAGTTGGTGGATTTGGTGAAAATGGAGCGCATTTTGGAACAGCGCTATGCTGTGAAATTTTGTGTTAAACTGAAAAAAAAATTTACGGAGACTTTAACCATGCTACGGGAGGCTTACGACCCTGAAAGCAAGAGACAAAGTTCAGAATGGCACACCCCCACATCCCCTCGTCAAAAGAAGGCCCGGATGTCAAAATCAAAGGTGAAGACAATGCTCCTTGTCTTTTTCGATGCAAAGGGGGTCGTGCACAAAGAGTTGTACCTGCTGGGATCACCGTGAATGCAGCTTACTACAAAACAGTGCTTCAGCGTCTCCGACAGAGGGTTCAGCGCGTCTGGTCTGACATCGCCGACAGGTGGGTGCTTCACCACGACAACGCGCCGGCTCACACAGCGCTGTCGGTAGGTGAGTATTTGGCTAACGTACGCGTGGCAATGCTGCCTCATCCCCCTTACAGCCTGGACTTGGCATCGGCTGACTTCTTTTTGTTTCCCAAGGTCGAAAGGGTGCTCAAGGGGAAGCATTTTGTGTCAATTGAAGAGGTTCAAGATGCCACGAGCGCAGCATTAAAGAGGGTGTCAGTCATGGACTTCCAGGACTGCTGTGAACAGTGGAAAAGTCGCTATACTCGCTGTATTGAGGCTGAAGGTGCCTACATTGAAGAATATTCACAGCAGTTGTAATTGTCATCAATAAATTGTTTGCAAATAAATAAGTTCGGATACTTTCAGAACGGACCCTGTATGCTACACACACACACACCCACACACAGACAGACAGAGGGGGGATCAACCTATACTATAGAAAACCCATTAATTTGTCCCATCCATAAATTATGACAATAATTTCATGTGTACATCCTTACCTTTACTGCTCTCAGGATCAGCATCCGTGACTTGAATGACTATTTCGTGTCCTTCTGGAATGCTCTCGTCTCGGGGCTGATGTGGACTCAGGCGAGAAGGGTCCTCATGGAGTAGATCACTTTCACCAGACTGACCTGAAAGACAGGCTAACACCAACAGTAATTTCGTTTCTAACTTGAATTAAAGTTTCACAGAATGGAAAATGTAAATACTTTATTCCATTATAGTAAATTGATGAACCGACTTAAGCTAAACACAATACGTAGTTAGAAATAATAAAATATTTTTTCCTTAACGTTTAGATGCCTAGGCCAGGGGTTCCCAAACTTTTTCGTTTCACGGCAACCAAGTCAGAATGTAGTCTTATCTAACACTTGCTACGCTCAGTTCATGTGGTTAGGTTGCATGTCTTATGTTCACAAATCCAGAAACATTTTATGTGTAAAAAATACTAAATAAGCACACATTTGGATTGATGTGATGGTCCGATTCTAAAACCATGGGTAGACTAACAAGTGTCATTTCAGTGAAAATATTGGAACATTTTCCGGCACCCCTGCAAGCCAGCCAAGGCACCCCAGGATACCACGGTGCATACTTTGGGAACCACTGGCTTAGGCTGTTTTTTTTTTTTCCAGTATTAGCCTCAACATCCAGTCTTTTTTCAGCTTGTAATCTAAGTTACGTACTGCTCTAAATAAAATGTAGTATATTAGAAAGTAAGACTGGCACAGTTAAAATTCATGCATCATTTTATTCAATAAGTATCAGGGTACAGAGCTTGGTTATTGTTATCAGGTTATAAAGGATGCCAATAAAATTAAAATGCATGTTTTTAGTAATTACAGTTAGTTTTTTTTTTTAAATTCAGGCAACTTGAACTCTGGTCATAGGATGTCCCGGTGCGCAATGGTACAAATCAAGGCAAACAGGCTCCCAATGAACATTTAAGGTTAATAATAAAATACACACATAGGTACATATGACATTTTTGCAGATAGCCATAACATTTACTGACGCTGATAACCTACAAGTAGGGTTGAGTTCAAAAGTCTCTGAAGCTACATCAATAATGTACAAATTCCCAACAATACAAATATTGAACACTGTGATAACTTAGAGTAGCACAGGATGCGAGGGCCATACCAAAAGTAATGCAAAAGTGGTCATAACCTCTTTATTAACTGATGTAGGTCGTTCAAATTGCACATGAAGTTGGCTAGCTACTCAACATAGTCTCCATTTAAAGCGATGCAACTCTAGAATCCTCTTTAAAAAAAGTCCGGTGTGCACTGTCCAACATCCACAGAAGGCTACAAAATGTGTACGGAGATGACACCATTGACAACAGCAATGTGCACAGGTGGATGAAGATGTTTACAGAAGGGGAAACCAGCATTGAAGACAAACCGCGCAGTGGGAGACCATCAACTGCGACCACTGACACGAATCGTCAGCGAGTGGATGAGTTGATTGCGTGTCATTCTCCTTGATTTCCTGGAATGAAGCCGTACCATCAACAGCGAGCGGTACACTGAGACACTCCATAAGCTTAGAGAAGCCATTAGGAGGAAGAGACTGCACAAGAACGTGAAAGCGATCCACATTCACCATGACAATGCATGACCACACACCTCTTTGGCAACAAATCAGGTGATCGGCAAAATGAGTTGGTATGTGGTCCCGCATCCACCGTACAGCCAGATCTGGCACCCTTAGACTTCTACTTGTTTGGTCCAATGAAGGACAGTCTTCGGGGGACTTCGATTTGATGACACAGACGAGGTGAAAGTGGCTGTGAAGAAGTGGATACGACAGTGCACACCAGACTTTTTTCAAAGAGGATTCTAGGATTGGGTTCAGCGATGGCGGTAAAGCATTGCTTTAACCTTTACAGTCCCGATCAGTCATATGCTGATCGATGGCATTTTTTGCCACAGTCCCGATCGGTCATGTGCTAACCGATGGAACAGAACCTTTTTTCGTCGCCTTGCAACCCTGTTCATGTCCTATGCTCATGACTCGAAGTGCATGGAACTTGAAACCAAGAGTCGATATGCATTGACAGCGACGCTGGTACTCTTCAACTCCCTTATGACGTCAGCAGCAGCAGCTAAATTTACACCTGCTCTTTGTCCGCACAGTAAACGAGGCATCGAATGACAAAGCTCACAGAAGTGAGTTGGTGCCGTTGTGAGGAAATCGTTTGTTTATTGTTTTCCTTCTCAACATGCCGAAGCAGGTCATGGTCGGAGGAGGAGGGGGCATTGTTGTCAAAAGTGTTTGCGGCGATAAGTTTTCAGCGGGTGAAATGGACTTTGCACAATGCTTGCTTCAAAAGACAACCACTCCTTCTTCGGAAGGAAAACGAAAGGGGGAGTAAGAGGTAGGATCGGGACTAAAAATAACTCTTGCACTTCATTGTGCATGTTGTCAACCCTTGTCGAAAATAACTCATGCACATCATTGTAAGTGTTGCCAAACCTTGTTGAAAGTAACTCGTGCACTTCGTTTGTTTTTTCTTCGGATGGCAAAAGGCATTAGGAACAAAACAAATAGTGAATTATAATGTAGACATGTGGTTGCAAATAGGACATAGAATTTATTCCTGTCCCATGTCTCAACAAGGAGGGGGGAGGGGCAAAATTTTGTTTTCTTTCCTCTTTTTCAATTTTGACATTTGAAGCCACAAATACATACAGATCGCAACACTTAGTCTTTTCTATGTCAAAGTACATTTTATTCTTAGTAAAATGTTTCTTGTTTCACTAAATTATCTGCCATAGGAAAGAAGCTATAACGATTTTTGCTAAACCTTACAAAACTCATTTAAATGGCCTGGGACAGAGGTAAATACTGCATAAGCACCACGGGACTTTAAAGGTTAAATGGATACTGTTGAGTAGCTGGTTTGTATAGAGGAAGAGTCACTCCAACTACATGTGCAATCTGAACGACCTGCATCAGTTAATAAAGAGGTTATGACCACTTCTGCATTACTTTCGGTACGACCCACGTATTTATAAATGTTAAAATATTTAAACCATGCCATGTCAATTTACCATCAGGAAATTCAAGTTTGCACATGGGTTCGCATTCATTTTGGCAAACCAGACTTTTCCCAGGTTTTGGGGCCAGATTTCAAAATGAATTTCCACGTTAGTAACCAAATTTTAAACGTTATGTTGTATTCAAGGGAATGAAGTTTATTGAAGAAAAATAAACTACAAAACTTTTCAAATGAAAGTAGTCTCACCTAGGCTTAGTCCTTGTGTATTGCTTTGTGTTCCACTGGTGAGATGTGGTTCCAGGCCTTTGGGCCCACTGTCCTTCCTGCCTGTGGCCTTCGGGAATAACTGGGCTGCCCTGATCAGAACAAATACTTAAATAAGTAAAATATGCACATCATCGAGATATATGACATTGTTATTGCAACTAAATATATTTAAGCATAGTGGTTACTAACTATAAGTATCCAATTGATGCTATTTTTTGTATTGTCTTCTATTTAGGACTGAACTGGTACTGGTTGGACTTTATTCACAGAATACTGGCAGATACATTCCTGGTTTCTTGGTCTTCACACAAAATTTTCGCAGTTATCTTGGAAATTATTCAAAATTCAAAATTGCTATTTATTTCGCACCAGTATTGTGTGACTGAATAACATAAATTTTAACTTTAAAGTGGAACTATATAATTGGAGTGGAAAACTTGCACACTAACTTTAACAAATCTTTTGAACAACTTTTAATTGTTACAATTTTTAAACATTGGTCAAAGTAGTATCAGATCAGCTCTAATCCTATTATCATCATCATCATCCTTCACAGTTTCCTGCCTCTGACTGGGTCAGCATAGAAGTTAAGCCTCTCCATTTTTCCCTGGTCTTCCACCACTCCTCTCTTTCCACGGAGTTCCAATCTTGTCCTCTTCTCCTAACACTCTCCACTATCTGCACTTTCCACAGACATCTTGGTCTCCCTCTTGGCCTTATTCCCACTCCTTCTGCATTGTAAGCTCTTACTGGTAGTCTTTCTGCATCCATCCTCTTCATGTGTCCGAACCTTCTCATCTGTGCCTGATCTATCCTGTCCTCAAGCTTCACCACACCCACTGTCTGTCGGATCTCCTCATTCCTTATTCTATCCCTTCTAGTCTTCCCCAATATACTCCTTAAAATTTCATCTCCACTGCCTGCATCTTTCTTTTGTCTCTCTCTGTCATTGTCCAAGTCTCTGCTATGTATGTAATTATTGGTACATAGTATGTGTTATTATATATTACCTTCTTCCATTTCATAGGTACATCCTCGTTCCATATTAATCTTCGAACGCTTTGATATAGTCCACCACCCATTTGTCCACTTCTGTTTACCTCCTCATCTATTCTTCCACTTCTCTCAATTATGCTTCCTAGATATTTGAAGCTCTCCACTACCCTCTACTATCCTATTATCATCATTGTAAATTACAAGCAACTGAAGATATTCTTAATTTTATAGTGTGCATTTACAATTTAATTATATGGAAACATATTAGCATACAATTAGAAACTACAATGACTATCACTAATAAAATAATTATACAACAGAAGTAATGCATGTCTGTATCCAGGACAAGCATTTATTAAATTCTTCTTAATTATGCACATTGTCTGTTGCACTTACATTTCAAAACAATATACATAGATCAATCATTACTGTCAAATATAGCCATGCCTTCTTGTTTTTATACAAGTGATGCCCTGCAACTTAAAGTAAGCTAAATACTAGGGATGTGACGAAACTGAAAATTTACCGATGCCGATGTACTCACCGATAATTTTTGAAACCAATAACAATGCCGATATTTAACTGATTCCGATACATAAGATTATTCAACAGAAATGGGATGTTATTTTCAGCATCACAAAAATAAATTTGCTATTGCATATCATATTTATATACATATATATTCTCAAGAGATGCGAATATTCGCATCTACAAAAAGTGGTTATGTGAACCTTTAAGATGAACATAGATTCTCAAGAGATTTAACATAAGTACACAAGCAGTTCTTTGAAATGCAAAATGAATTCCTGTTCTCAATGTTGTAAATTTAATGCTGGCAGATTCAACTTCAGAAACATGAGTTTTGGAAGCACTTCTGGCAGTAACTTACTTCGCTTATCGCAAATCAGTCCAGCAACAACTGAATACTGATGCAGCAGGTATGCCCAAGTATTTTCTCACCACTTGCTTCAGGTTTGGATACTCATTTTTGAATTTCCAATACAACAGTGGATCCTGGTCACGTGGAATAGTTGGTTCAGCAATGTACTGTTTTATTTCTGATTTTGAGGTAGGTTGATTCTCTGAATGAGAGTTTGCAATAATTTTATTACAGAAACTCTACTATGATAAAGAATCATAACCTAATTTTCAATAAATCTTCTTAAATTAAAATATAAAACTTATTAGAAGGTAAAACTCTAGTATTATCTGTACTGGTTTAAATAATGAATTTTTGCCAATGCCGATTTTCATACATCTGTAATCTGCTTCGGCACATCCATACTAAATATGTACATACTGTATTTGCGCGTGTATAATGCACGTGCATGTATAATTCGAATCCTGGTTTTTAATGGGCAAAAGTGACTAAAATTATATCTCTTATATAATGCGCAGTACAATGCAGTGCTCAGGAAGTTATTTTCTATTAATTCTCACCAACAAATACCACTGATACGTATCCCATGTGTTTTCAAATTCCACCAGAACAGCACTGCTATTCTTGGTGTTGCAGAACATTACATTACAAAGTGAAAAACCGTGGGAAATGGCCTTTAAAGTTTTATACCTGGTTTTGTTCATTTTCTTTTTACTTTTTCTAAAAATAAAACAACTTCAAAATATATACTTTTTCCATGACTAATGTAACATTTAAAAGTTTCAGGACCATCAAACTAGCAGGTAGCAGCACAATATTTCTTTCATTAAGGCATTTACACACTCCATATGTTTCATATTATTTGGCCAGTAATACATTTTAATTATTTAATTGTTTCTCTTTCCTTATCTTTTCTTTCATCCAAAGTATCACAAAATTCACAACATTCCTTTGTGATGAGCTTATTTCAACCGCATTGCACATTAGTGTCACCATCTTGAATGGAATACTGTTGCCATATTCAGAAACTACAGAATTTAAGCTTTACAACGATATATAACATGATAGGGTTCCGTAAACATGAAAAGTGAATGACCCTGTGGGGAAAAATACATCCATGCCAATTCAGAACATTTGCGTATAACAATGGATAACATATTTTTAATTTTTTTCCTGAGAGCACAAAGACTATGTTCTAATAATAAGGATATCAAAAATGAAGAAGAAAGGCTTTTTAATATAGCAAAAGAAAATGGCTTTCACACTAACAGAATAAACCAAATCAAAAAACAAGTCAAAAGAAAACTAAAGGAAAAGAGAAATACAGACAAAGATGAAAAGAAATGTGTGTGCATTCCATTCCACAAGGGATTCTCACATAAAATTGCAAAAATTTTTAGAAGTTTTAATTTCAAAATTGTTTTTAAATCACCAAGAAGTTTGGAATGTACATTTAATGAATTCAAAATGAGAAACTCTCTACCAGATGCGGAAACCACAGGAATATATAATATAAGTTGTTCATGTTCAAAGGATTATGTGGGACAAACAGCAAGGAAAATGGCAATAAGATGGCACGAACACGATTTGGACATTATAAATCTAAACCCAAGAACAGGTTTGTCAACTCATATCATCGAAGAGAAGGGTTTTAAAAAGATTAACGGGAAACACAGAGTTGAATGTCTGGGAAGCTTCGTTCATTGCAGAAGAACACTGGAATAAATTAAATAATGAAAATGGTAACATAGATCTAGTATGGAGTTTTTATTTTCACAAATGGAGTAAGCCACCATCTTTAAAATTTAATGTAACAGAAAACATCAAGAGACTTTGTGAAAACAATGATGAATTTGAATTACCTGATGATATAATTAAATAATAATAATAATAATAATCTGAAATAAAAATAAAACAGACTGCTTCTTTTCACAGTTAAGTTGCTATATTACAACAATGTAACATTGACAACATCCATTATATAACGGATTCGTTTTGTTTAAAAAAGTAGTAACCATTGTTATAACTGTATCTTTAGTCAAAATGAAAATAAATGTCTGATGAAAGGAGCGTGTGTTCTCCTGAAACGTCACAAAGAAAAAACTGTTTTCTTATGCTTGTAATAACCGTAAACTACAGGAAAATAGTGACTTATTATACAAAAGAAAAAGAGTTTTTACTATAAAATATTTTAGACTGATTTATGTAGTCATTGGCATTGCATAGGTATTGCATAAAGTTTAATTCTGTTTAATGAAGTCAGTTTTCCATCCTGCATTTTGCAGCAGAATTAATAAATATTCCAAAGTTTTTGTATAACTCATATGATACTTGAGACTTTGGAAAACATAACTAACTAACTCTCTAGCCTTCTTAAACCCGAAGGTTCATGGCTGCAGCAACACAGGCCTTCCATGTTTCCCTATCTTGAGCAAGTCTTATATACTCTTTTCCATCCCTACCGATTTCCTTTAAGTCCATCTCAACGTTGTCCCTCCATCTTCGTCTTGGCCTTCCTACAGGTCTCTTACCATCTGGTTTCCTGATGTATATATATATATATATATACAGGGTGTCCCATAAGTAATAGCGCAAACTGACACTGGTGAAAGTGCATGATAATAGAAGCAAGAAAGTCTCAGTAAACATAGGAGCCGTTTTCGAGATAATCGCGAATGTGTGATTACAAGCCGCCACTGTCATTGTTTGTAAACGTCGCCCTAGTTAGTAAAATGCTAATAATGTGTGCGAATGTGTGTTTAGAAGCCGTCATTGATTGCATTTTGTAAACACCGATTGCTTTACTCCTTGCGCGGTCCGAGGTTTGCTCTTTGTTTACAAAACAGAACATTTCCGAGAGGTGGCGTTGTAATCAAACAGAACATTTCCGAGAGGTGGCGTTGCAATCGAACAGAACATTTCCGAGAGGTGGCGTTGTAATCAAACAGAACATTCCGAGAGGTGTACGCTTGTAGGTAATATATATGTATGTGTGTGTGTTACTTTGGACAAAAAAACTTTTTGCAGTTATCTAATAAAAACAAGGTTCTTTGAACGGCAGCATCTTGCACCTGACAAATTATTTGACGGGGCCATTTATATGTGTCAAAAACTAATAAAAACTTATTTGAGCGAGACCATACAGAGTGATTCATTAGTCACTCAATCCGAACTTGATACCAGTTAAAAAAAGGTCGAATGTTACACTACAAATCTCTCATCTCGCGAGCTTACAACAAATATTATAGATTAAAATACTTGTGAGAGTCATTAAGATTCTATGCTAGAATTTAACCAAGTATACTTCCACTTACAGCTTCCCTTATGCGTCCATGGGCATCCTGCCGTTTCATTTGCATAGAAAATTAACAAAGCAGCACGACTAGTACCCGAGAAACATAAAACCTAGTAACATTCTTCCCCATGCATGCTCTAGCGTCGAAAATGCCTTTAGAAAGTTATAAGTACAGATCATTAATAATTTTATCTTTCCTATTAAGGGCCCCCTTGCGGCCTACACATCACCGTAGCACAACGGTTCAAGGTGCTTCCGCGAGCCAGGGCACTACTTTTTTATTCTACATAATGTTCTCGTAGTCCTAAGGCATCCCAACTTTTCGTCTTCCCCACGTAAGATAATTACTGGAGTGAGAGTGTTACCTGAACGAATTGCCTACGAAAATAACGCCAGATGGAGTTACTGTCCATTCATTAGCAACACGGCAATTGCACGCTCTGCAATAACCGTAATCATAACAATTTTCTCTTACCTGCTGCATCTACCCTTCTTCTCTTCTCTCCTATCTGTTCAACCTTCTTTCCCTCCCCTTTTCCTCTCCTACCCCCTCTCTTTCTCCTCAATCCCGCTCTGGATCGTTTCCGCTTGTTTGTCTTGTTCAGGAAATGCCCTGGATATTTGCTCTGATATGGTCGAGCCTATTGTGTCCTGCAGGGTAAGTATAGGTTGAATAACGGGGGTATGGGGGCCAAGGGGACTTGCAGGAAGGGTAGTGGAGGAAGAGAAACATAACTCCTTCCGAGCCCCTGACTGCACATATGAGTTTGTATTGTACCTCTGGATTTATTTGCACGGCGCTCGTGCGTATCCTAATGCCATGTTTACTAAATTTCAACTCCAGATTATTACAATAACAGTGTTGACAACTCAAGTTTTGAGCAGTGACTAGGGCTTGAGAAAAGTTAACTTCCATGCATACACATATGTAGTCAGTGTTTGGAAGCAACTAGTTACTTTTGAGGATTTTTATCTGTAACTACCTACTGTCACTGTAACGAGAGGTGCTCATCCATCAACACTGAGCAAGCACAGGCACCCATTAAAACGTTGAGTGGGAATGAGTTAGAGCTGGCCAAAATTTTTCAGAGATTTTTTCCTATGTAAGGACAATATAAACATTATTACAATTAATAACCAATTAATTGACACATTTCATATTGTTACATAAGAACAATAAGAAGGACGTGTTGAAGATTAAAGCCAGGAATTAATAGAAGTTTCTAAATCAGTTTTTCCTTTATATTTCCAATCTGCCAGTGCGCGACGTTTATTATTATATAATTGTAAAACGTGGTGTGTTCAATATCAAACTATTAATCTCCCTAGCAAAGTAACAATATTTAAACGTTTCAAATAACATTCTCTATCATAATTCTTTTCTGCTTCTTTCCCTGAATTTACATGGTTTGTTACGAAATGGTATTTTCACTTCATGATTTCATCCTAAACTGAAACTAATAGTGCATATTATTTTTTATTGATACATATGAATAGTATTTCATTACGTGTTTTGTTTAGAATATGATTTCGGTAATTTTGGATATTTTTATGTATCTATGTCTAAACAATCCATGACGTCAGGAAAAATCAGATTACTTGCTTAATTGGAAGCACTTGGCTCCTTTAAACTTGTTATAAACTGTACACGAACAATTATTTTCATCTGGTGCGGGCCTCCCTGACGCGCGGGGCCTCGAGCGAGTGCCCCAGTTGTCCCTCTCTAGGGCTGGCTCTGGGATGAGACAAGGTTATTTCTTGCACACAGAAGAGGCAAATAGCTGTTTCCAAGTAGTGCATATTTCCAATTGACAGCATTTGCGAGCTTTAAAGAATGATTGAAAGTAGCCTTACCCTACTGAAACGCACAGACTCCTTCCAGATACCACGAAAGAGAAGAAGAAGAAAAATCAAATCGCGCCACTATTCGTGACCTAACCCGTCAAGCCACGTCTGCAGAGGAAAGCAATATCGCGGCTGGCGATTGGGACGACACCTCGCGGGAATAAGCAGAAAGTGATTTCCTTTCTTTCCCCATTTCAGCCAAGGCGTGCTGGAAAGCTTCGTTCTTCTTGGGTTTCCGTAATTGAAAATAGCGTTCCTCTTCTTCCTTTTTATTGGTCCTTTTCCATTTCTCTCTTTTCCTTTGATTCCTTTTATTCTTTTATACCGAGTTCCTTTTCTCCTTCAAAGCAACTTATTCCCAGTATGATCTGTCTGTGGTAAAGATTGGAAGTGGAAAAGACGGAGAACTGGTAGTAAATTTTTTGACTAGTAGATGGCGCTGATGACGTGCATTAACTTTAATTGTAAAATCTTGCTATAACATTTATTTTTAAGACAGAGATTAAAGATTTTTTTGCAGAAATTTATACTATCAATAAAGGTCTGCTTAATCTATTCCTTTTAGTTTAAACCAAAGTATTTATATAAATTTTGAAAATCTCATTTAAGAATTACTAGCAGAATACAACTTCTCTATGAAATTTGATTTCAAGTTTTTTTCCTAATGCTTCCATGTTCGAATTTTCGTGTACTGTATAATGGCTTATAGTTAACTTTTCCTATAATAAATTTTCGAAATTGTGTTCCAGGGTGTTCTCTTTATTTTATTCATATTATGTTGTTTGGAAAGTTGGAAGTTCGAATTAACAAAGACGAAATAAGTCAGCTTAATGTGACGTAACATGTCCACTGAGGATGGTTATTGGTTGGTCGTCATGCATGGGTTTCCCGTGCTGCACAACACTTTTGCTACCTTGTGTTCTGACGTCAGACGAGGAATGCCTACGTTGTTAGGTTTGGTTCAATTAGCATAAATACACTGTAAATTTATTATTTATGCCCAGAAAAGTAAACCTAGCTAGCCTAACTTAACAACATAGGCATTTAGACTAAAAATAAATAGGAGTCTCTGCTGACGTCAGAACGCAAGGTAGCAAAAGTGTTGTGCGATAAGGGAGACCCGTCATGGAGCAGCAGATAACGATGATAATGCTATGTTCAACAGGATGCTCAATAGATGGCACCATAGGTGTCTAGAGAGAATTTTCCAAGCGAGATTAAAAAGAAAAAGTTGTGTCCTTGGGAGTGTTGTACGTATTGATGCCGTTTTTATTTGTAAATACAAGTAAGAAGGTATTGGAAAGAAGAGGTGGAATATTAAAGAAAGCATGAGAAATCATACAATACACACATACGCACGGTGGGGAGCGAGAGAGAAAAAGCAAGATGTTTAATAGATGAAAATTTATTGCCTCCTAGTCAATTTAATCCATGGATTTAGTTTATTTTACATCGCTTTTCTGCAACGATTGATTGATCGCGATGATAGGGCTGAATGGTGATAATATGGTTGAACGGATAATCACAGAATTCTTGACTGCGGGTTAAGCCACCATAGCCTCGCTAGCCTACCAAATGCAGCACAGGTTGACAGTTCAGTAGAGAGAATATCACTCCTTACATCCCCACGCAAGCCATTAAAGAAAATAATAATTCTAGTTCATTTCAGAAGAATAAATTACGCTTCACAATTATTTGAATATGTTATGACCCTGCTACCTGAAAATTTCCCTGCAATTTTGATATTTTCATAGCATTTCTTTCTTTTTCCCTTTACATCTAAAACATTAGCTGAATTTTCCCTCACATGGCAACACTGCCTCAATGGCCCGCCACAACTCATCGAAGCAGTGTTGCCACATTTCACCCACAGTGTCGCTATTCCGTAACCGTTATCAATCGGGCCTATTTGAACTTCTGGCGAATTGTAGCAGTAGCGCGTTTGTTTGGCTGCTGGAAAATGTTCAAACAAGAGGGAAAAACATTCCCCGTGACGTAGATCGAGAGGACGCTGGAAATTTTCCACACATTCCTGCTCTTGTTTACCCAAACGTCATTACAAAGTTGATGGACATGGCTGATCCGTACCTGAGCTCTCACAAATGCATATTGACAGCGTACAAGAGATGCCCTTAGAAATATAGCGATTCAGGAGCAAACACAAGAAGTAAGCTTCATTTCATGACGAGTAATGCGTGAAAATTCGTGCAATATTTAAATAGAGGGGGTGGGGGGCTCGTGTCCTTTGACGAAGCCTCGGTTTTTGGGCAATGCCTAATAATCTCCTTGCTTTTAAGCAGCAACGTCACAGCTTTGATCAAAATTAATGGTACGTTCTTGTGGTGTATAAAACGCTGCAAAATGCCTGCAGGTTCCACCTATGTCACTGGTAACATCCCGTGTGATCCGACAGGTGAATACACAAAAACACGCATGCTGCCCCCCCTTCCCCACGTAGCTCACGCACTGTGGGTACGAAGTCGTCGCACAAAGAACGGCTTAATGAGCAGTCATACATAAGCTTTGGGAATCGGGTTTCAGAGGCTGTTACAAAGCTGGATGTTACTGGTTACGTCATTGGCTGTTGGAAGCACGTTGCTTGTGTGGTGAATTCTGCAAAATGTCACGAGAGGGGAAGATGGTCACTGAACAGGGGGAAAATGGCCACCTGTAGGAGGAAATAATGGACACTTGTAGGAGAAATGTGAACACTTGCAGAGGGGTAAGATTGAGTGCATCTGTAGGGAAATGATGGGAACGTGCAGCAAAAGTTGCACTTGTAGAATGAGGAAGTGGGCACTTGTGTAGAATGAGGAAGTGGACACTTGTGTAGAATGAGGAAGTGGACACTTGTGTAGAATGAGGAAGTGGACACTTGTGTAGAATGAGGAAGTGGACACTTGTGCAAAATGGGGAAGTGGACACTTGTGCAGAATGGGGAAGTGGGCACTTGTGCAGAATGGGGAAGTGGGCACTTGTGCAGAATGGGGAAGTGGACACTTGTGCAGAATGGGGAGTGGACACATGTGGAGAAAGGGGAAGTGGGCACTTGTGCAGAATGGGGAAGTGGACACTTGTGCAGAATGAGGAAGTGGACACATGTGCAGAATGAGGAAGTGGACACTTGTGCACAATGGGGAAGTGGGCACTTGTGCAGAATGGGGAAGTGGGCACTTGTGCAGAATGGGGAAGTGGACACTTGTGCAGAATGGGGAAGTGGACACTTATGTAGAATGGGGAGTGGACACATGTGTAGAAAGGGGAAGTGGGCACTTGTGCAGAATGGGGAAGTGGACACTTGTGCAGAATGAGGAAGTGGGCCCTTGTGCAGAATGGGGAAGTGGACACTTGTGCAGAATGGGGAAGTGGACACTTGTGTAGAATGGGGAAGTGGACACTTCTCTAGAATGGGGGAAGAATACACTTGTGTAAAATGGAGGAAGTGGATACTTGCAGAAGTAGAGTGAACTGGTACGAGAAGAGTAAACAACTGCGTGGATATGGAACTGCACCCGCGTGTAAAATGATTGATGTGGACACTTGTGTAGAATGGGTTAGGTGGGCACTTCAGTCGAATGGGCGAAATGGATACTTGTGGAAAGAGAGTGAAGTGGGTACCTGTGTAAAATGATTGAAGTGGGCATTTATGTGGAATGAGAGAGGTGGACACTTTTGTAGAATGGGGAAAGTGAACCCTTTCAGAAGAAGGAAAGTGGACACGTGTAGGAGAAGAATGGGCAAGGGTAGAATGGGAAATGGAAAGTTCTGTAGATGTAGACACTTTGTGTAGAATGGGTGAAGTGAACATTTGTGTAAAATGTGGGAAGTGGGCACTTGGTTTAGAATGGAGGAAGTGGACACTTACAGATACATAAGGAGGAAATTGACACATGTTGGAGGGGGAAATAACATATTTGTAAGGAAGAGTGGACCCTGATAAGGAAAGATTGGAGACACTAGTGGGAAAAGAGTGAACATATATAGAAGGGCAAAATAGACTGTAGAGAGTAAATAGTCATTAAAATGATGAACTATAAGAAGAAAGAATTAGTTACAATATTCATCACTTTCAACTCTTCTACCCTCTCTCTCTCTCTCTCTCTCTCTCCCACCCTCTCCCATTCTCCCTCTCCCTCTCAGTCTCTCCCTCTCACTCTCTCCCTCTCTCCCTCTCCCTCTCTCTCCCTCCCTCTCACTCTCTCTCTCTCTCACTCTCTCCCTCTCTCTCTGTCACACACACATAAGAGTAGTTGTGAGGATATTGATATAACATCGTGATAGTTTCGTGTAATTTGGAGTGAGAATATGTTTTTATACATGACAGATATGCTGTGTTTTAACTGTAAATTTTCAGTAGTATATTTCATGCACTTTATCAGGTGAAAGGTGTGGTACAAGAGTCCATATGAGGAGCTCCAAGCCTAAACCCAAAGTAAATGTAACAAATTACTAATATTCCCTACCCTGAAATTGTAAATCCTTCAAAAAATTTTACTTATTCGGAAAATAAATTATATTGCAATTTAAATATGGTAATTACACCCACACACAAATATTGATTCATAAGTCTAGTCCCATAGTGAACGGTAGCTGAAAATGTCATGTTACCACATGCCTTGTCCTTAACAGCCAGTGGCGTCGCGTGCGGGTGTTCACATTAAAATTGTTATACTCAACGGAGATTTACTCCTCTCCCTTATAACTTCGTCTTCAATTGAAAAACTAAGAATATCAGTTCAACTTATTTTCAACAATTTCCCCCAAAAATCACGCTATATTTGAAGTGATACAAGATTTATTATTATTTTAATTTCGTAATTTAAAATTAGTAATGGCTTGTGCAAACTAATTAGTATAACATGCAATCTCAGGTATGTACAATGCAAGATTACCATTCTTCGCAATCTACTTTCCATTACACCCACCATATGTTAACCAACGACATTCAGTCAGCATTGAAAGTACGTGCATCGTTAGCGGGACAAAGGGGAGGACGCGTCCAGTCCAGCAAAAATGTATTTGTGTATTAAGATATTTGGGTATCATGCATGCTTATGATTGAGGTATCAGTCAATGTGACATTGCTCATATTCCTTCTTCCCTGGTGTTTCGTATTTTTTCTCCTAAGATGATTTTGCCATGGTTCAGAGAGAGATTGATTTTCGACCATTTAAAGCAAGGGTTCCCAAACTTCTTTGCTTCACGGCGCCCTTAGTGTTTCAAGATTTTTCCGCGGCGCCCAGAATGTAGCCCTCTCTAACACTTGCAACGCTCAGTTACTTGTAAGATTGCATGCTTTGAGTTAAAAATTAAACACGCATTTCAAATTAAGAAACATTTAATATGTAAAAAATGTACTAAATAAGCACATATTTGAAACATTCATAGCATTGGCTAACAATTCAGTGAAAATATTGGACCATTTCGCAGTGCCCCTGTAAGTCAATCAGGGCGCCAGAGACTGCCGCGGCACACACTTTGAGAACCACTGATGTAAAGTGGTGATGTATGGTTAACATCTGTTCATCGTCGTCATTAACATGATTACCCGTCGTCGCCTTGTAATCGAGGGGTCCCAGGTTCAATACCCGGTGGAGGCACATAGTGATTCGGATCGCACTTAAAACTGTAGGTCCAGTCCCAATTAGTCTTACTCTGCATAAGATGGACTTAAAACATCAAATCAACCAATCAAACATATTTACCATCCTTGATCTTATCAATTGCACGAAACGAATCGTTCCAGAAGCAGTATTGTATTTTGGAAGCGAGTTCCTTTGTACAGTCATGGACACTTCTGGATTGTAATGATTCCATTGAAAGTTAATGGGATTGTTACAATCCAGAAGTGTCCGGGACTGTACCTATATGTACAAAACCTATATGTACAAATATTGACAAACGCCCAGGATGTATCCTTTGTCCGTCCATACATTCGAGTGAATTGATCTATTACAAGAACTGTCCGATGAAAAAAGAATAACAATTCTCTTTTAGATATATTTACCTATGTATTTTTAAATGTATTTATTGGAAACAAGACTACTAACTGATTTGCCCGAATAAGTGGCTAAAAAAGTGCATGTTTAGTGTGTGTTCTTTAGCCACTGATTCGGGCAAATCAGTAAGTAGTCTTGTTTGCAATAGATACATTTGTACAGGGTGGGAAATAACCTTTTGCTAGGGGTCCACAGTAAAAAGTAACAACAATTAAGAAATTATGGTAATACCAAATGTTTACTACGACAATTGTGGTTACCAAAACAAAATTAAAAGTTAGTATGTCCGCAGTTTGCTTCTCTCACGGCACGAAGACGATCAGGGTAGGAGCTCAGAAGATTCGCAAACAGTCCGTATTCCATTCCATGTCACGGAGGACTTGTTCCAGATGGAGTGTTGGCCGGGAATAGCGGTCCGGTCCGGGTTCCACTATCATCAAGGACTCAACTGCGTCCTTCAGAATAGCCCCAAAGTGCTCCGCTGCATTCAGGTCCGGTGATGCACCCGGCCATTCAGAACTGCTGAAGAAGACAATGCCACTTCGCCGAAAAATGTCTTCGTTTTAGCATTTGCCTTGAAGCAAGGTGCTTTGTTGTGAACTAACTTTTAATTTTGTTTTTGTAACCACAATTCTCGTAGTAAACATTTGGTATTACCATAATTTCTTAATTGTTGTTACTTTTTCCTGCAGACCCCTAGCAAAAGGTTATTTCCCACCCTGTACACACAAACTCGCTCCTGATGGATGACCTGCAGAAGCCTATAATAGAGCTCTAGATATTACATAGAACATAAAATTCTCACTGTGGGTCCAGTAATTGAACGCTAAGCACCGACGCACAATGCACTTAATAACGATATCAAGAGAAATAATTAAAATTAGATTCTACATTGTGCAACTATGTAGACCGTCTCCAGTCCCCCTAGACATGCCTTGCATATGCTGCGCTCTGGTGCCGAATGCAAGAACTATTGCCGCTTGCATCAGGGCTCGCACCACCGTGTTCGCACAGCGCAGTGAACATTTTCGGGGTATAGTGGCCAACAGCCCCTTAGCTGCTAGTTTGATGCAACACGCACAGCAATTGTGTTCAACGCCCTCCGTGGAACACTGTAGGAGTCAGTGTTACCAACTATCTAAAAAGTTATCAGACGTGAAAGACGTCGTGTCAGAGTAAATTGTGTGTGTGTATACTCGAACATCAAAGAAGGATTTTTTCGAATAAATAGATGTGTGTGTGTGTGTGTCTGTGTATTTAATATGTACGTAATTTAAAACACATACATGAGTGTTCACGTGCTCATGCGAACATTATCAGGCGAAGCGCCTGTTAATAGCATACGTAATCACAGTTGAATACTGCAATAGATAAATTAAGAATTTAAGGCTACTAATGCAGGCAAAGTGAAAAAGAAAGAACCGTGAATATTATCTTGTCTTAAATAATGTAGATCATTGTAAAAAAAAAAAGCAAGGGGGGAATGGATAGATATGCGAAATGCATGGAATTAATTTTAATAACTTCAGTTAAGGTTACAGTGATTGTTTACAATCCTGTCGATTTACAGTCCTGTTGAATCTGTGTGTGTGGTAGAGAGTTCAAGGTGTTGGATGTGTCAACCAGTTATCTTTTTAGTAGATTTTTTCCTAGTGGTCATGCGTTCCCTACCTGTTCCCCCTTCCCCGATATATATAACCTGCAATTCGTGTTAACTCCTAACGTATAAGTGCCCAATCTTACTCTAAAAATATACAATCTTTCATTACCAGTGCCCACTTTCCTCCATCTAGCGTACTCCCGTTCTTCCTTCCTCAAGCAAGTGCCCTCTTTCCTCCTCCTGCAAGTGCCTACTTTCTTCCTCCTGCAACTATCCACTTTCCTTATTCTACAGCATAAAGTGGAAAATCAAAAGGAAATTCCGTAAACTAGAAAGTAAAGGATAATGTTCTCCGATTCGCGAGCCAGTTGGATAGATAACTTTCTGCGGGAAATATTTTCCTGAACAAACAATTTATTTCCCTCAGGAAAATCAAATATATACTACAATTGATAAGATTGCCTCTTCCATTGAATAAACAACTTCGTTGGAAACATTAATCTTCTTATCGGAGTCTTATTTCCCCCGTTGGAGATAACTATATCCCTCATTAGAGAGAATTATTTTCTTCATAGGAGAGAAAACATTTCCCTTGTATGATTGACTGATTAATTGAGTTGGTGTTTTAAGTTCACCTTATACACTAACTAAAACTAACTCTCTAGCCTTCTCAAACCCGAAGGTTCATGGCTGGAGCAACACTGGCCTTCCATCTGTCCATATTTTGAGCAAGATCTATATACTCATTTCCATCCATACCGATTTCCTTTAGGTCCATCTCAACGTTGTCCCTCCATTTTCGTCTTGGCCTTCCTACAGGTCTCTTACCATCTGGTTTCCCAACAAGAATCCTGTAAACTCCTCTTTCCTCTCCCATTCGTGCCACATGGCCTGCCCACCTAAGTCTTCTTGATTTAATTATTCTAATAATATCTGGACATGAATACAAATTATGTAGTTCTAAATTATGTAACCTTCTCCACTCACCTGTCTCCTCATCCCTTTTAGGTCCAAAGATTTTCCGAAGAATCTTATTTTCAAATACTCTCAATTTATGTTCCTCTTTTAATGTAAGGGACCAAGTTTCACACCCGTATAATACTACAGGCAAAATTACTGTTTTGTATATTTTAACTTTTAGTTTCTTAGATATTAAACGAGAAGACAAAAGTTTATGAAGAGAGAAGTAACATGCATTTCCTGAATTAAGCCTACTTTTTATTTCCTCTTTAATATAATTTTCATTTGTTAATATTACTCCTAAGTATTTGAATTTGGGAACTGGTTCAAACGAGTTGTTATCAATAATTAGATTTTGATTATTACCTAACACTTGGTTTCGGCCTGTAAGCATATATTTAGTTTTCTCTTTGTTAACTTCCAAACCTATCTCTTTAGCAGTTTTGAAAAATATTTTAGCATTATTCTTAATTGTATTTATATCATCCCCCAGTAAGTCTACATCATCTGCATATGCTAACAACTGAGTCACACCATTTAATTTTAGTCCTTCTTTAGTTTCTTTTACCTTCCGAACAGCATATTCTAAGGCAAAATTAAAGAGCAATGGAGATAATGCATCTCCTTGTTTTAACCCATCATGAATTATAAATTTGTCAGACATATTATTACCCACACGAATTTTACTTTCTGTTTCACTGGTGCATATTTTTATCATACTAACAAGCTTCTTAGGTATTCCAAACTCTACTAATATATTATATAATTTATCTCTTTTGACCGAATCATATGCTTTTTTGAAATCAATGAATAGCTGATGGACATTTTGATTATATTCCCACTTTTTTTCAAGTGTCTGTCTGATGTGAAAAATTTGATCTGTAGTTGATCTGTTACGTTTAAATCCACATTGATAATCACCTATAATTTCATTAGCATATGGTGTTAGTCTTGTTAAAAGAATGTTAGACAATATTTTGTATGTTGTTGAGAGTAGAGAAATTCCACGGTAATTATTGCAGTTCATTTTATCACCTTTTTTAAACACAGGAACAATTATGGATTCTTTCCACTGTTGAGGGATTTCTTCTTTATTCCATATTAAACAAATTAATTTATGAATTTGACATATTAATGAATTTCCACCATATTAAATTAACTCAGCTGGTATTAAATCAATGCCAGGTGCTTTGTTATTCTTAAGCCTTTTAATAGCATCTTTAACTTCAGTCAAGTTAGGTTCTGGAACTAAAGGTTCTGCTGTGTGTACTTCATTTACTTCTGATTTATCTCCTACATGGACATTTAAAAGGTCATTAAAGTAGTTCTTCCATCTATTTAGAATATCGCTTGGGTCAGCTAGAAAATCACCGTCTTTATCTTTTATCAAGTTTACTTTAGGTTGCCACCCCTTTCTAAATTCATTTACACCTTTATATAAATCTCTGATATTTTTATTTTTGCTGTTTGTTTCAATTTCGTTAATTTTGCTTTTCAAGTAATCTCTTTTTTTACTTCTAAACGTGCGGTTAACTTCTCGCTTTATTGTATTATAATTGCTTAGATTTGTATCATCCGAGTTATTTAACCACCTAAGTCTAGCCTGATTTCTTATTTCTATTAGATTATGACATTCATTATCAAACCATGGCTTACTTTTTCTTGGTTTATGGTATCCTATAGTTTCTTTAGCTGCTGATTCTATTGCATTACGTATGTGCTCCCAATTCTTATTTACGTCTGTTTCATTTATATTTTCATCATCATTTAAATCCTGCAAAACCTCAAATCTATTTGACAGTTTAATTTGGTAATCTTTCTTAATTCTTTCATCAGCAAACTTTCCTGTATCAAATTTTATAACTTTTAGATTTTGTTGCTTATGATTTATCACTGAGAGTCTTTCTCTTAATTTAGCAATTACTAAATAATGGTCACTGGCACAGTCAGCACCTCTATGTGTACGAACGTCAATTATACTAGTATGCCTTCTCTTATCAATGAGAATATGGTCTATCTGATTATGAGTTTTACCATCTGGAGAAGACCAGGTATATTTATGGATATCTTTATGTTTAAAAGTGGTACTTTTCACAATTAAATTCTTTGAGGTTGCAAAAGTAATCAATCTTATACCATTATCATTACTTAATTCATGAAGACTTTCTTTACCAATCGTGGGTTTAAATGTCTCTTCTTTGCCAATCTGTGCATTACAGTCACCTAACAGAATTTTCATATCTTTGGAAAACATTGTGCCTGTAAATTTTGTATTCATGAGTTAAATTTCCATTTTTAATTGATTTCACATATTTTATGACAAGTCTGATAGAAAAATGTACCTCATACCTTTCCAAATATTTTAAAAATAAATATTTTGTATTTCTGCCAAAAACTAAATAATGCATGTCCCTATTTATACATTTATTACCTGTAATCCTTGGTGCTTGGTTGAAACACTGGGAATGACAAATGCTCTAGGCTGTTGCAGCAATCTTCCGAGAGTGCTTGATAGAACTCATAATTAGCAGCTTTGACGCTGAAAGGGTCTTCTCGTGGGCCTTGCTTCCTTCCACAGTTGCAGGCTGACACATAACGAACTCCACTGGAATGACTCATCACAGGCAGAGGCCTTTCTCTATAAAGAAATTGCAATTCATATTACATATAGTTAATTAACAAAAGGGCTACAGAGCAAATGAGAGTAAATAGGAAACACACACCACGCACTCTAAAGTTCAAATATCCGCAGTCGCAGGTTGCATCTTTAGTTGTAGAAACAAGATGGTGGGAATGGGAGTGAGTGTTCGACCAGCAAAGTTGCCAGGCCCAGATAGAAGATTTAGTCGGTATGGAAAAATGTGGTTCTCTCTACAATGTGAGGCTTGGGGATAAGGGGTAAAGATGGGGTTTCATTGAGACGGTTACTGGTGGCACTCATGGCTTATATGTATGGCACATCCCATCTTTTCCATACTAAGGTGCAGGTGCATTCGGACAACGGGTGGATGTTTGCTAGTTACAATACCCTTTCAAATAACTACTGCTGAGTAGTGATCATCCACTGCTAACCTAAATCCATCTCTTTTTCTACAACTCAACTGATTGATTGGTTTGCTTTATTTTACTTCACTTTTTGTGCTACCATTGGCTAATTTGCAAGATATGGGAGGAGTGTGAACGTGATGAAATTGAATGGACACTTACAAACATGTCCATATCCATGTCCACGCCGTGAATCGAACACGGGGACCCCTGGCATCGTAGCACGATTTGCTAACCACTCTGCCATTGGGGGCCGGCTACAACTCAACTGAGGATGTAGGTACACAAATTTGAAGTTTTCTCATTTGCTATATACATGAAGGGCTTGGTGCAACATGACAAGCCATACTTTTGACAAAAATCATTTCTCAACTCAGGTGGTGTTAGTACCATATCCAGCTTTTTCAAGTGATATTTCTGAAAATTTCTAAGAGGTCATGTTTTCCTTTACTTTTTCGAGAAGAACATGACAAGCCACTGTGTAAGATGACATCATGCAGTGACGTGTTTCCCAAACCCAGGAGGTAATTGTTTAATTTTGACACTTTGACTAATTCTAGTGATGATTCAAGTCCCCTTATACATGATAGTGACGAGGATATTGATTATCCACCATCAGGTTATAATTCTTCATGTTTAAGTCCAGTAATTAAACAACAAAAAATAATTTGTGGTTGCTCATACTAGTGTGTCTGTAATTCCTAGAACTTCCTAGGGGCAATTATTTACATCATCAACTAAAGGGTGATTCAAAAAGCACGCCAGTTTTAACATATCATATCAAAATACAAACTTTATTTTGGAAAAATACATGTACCAAGGACAGAAACATGTTAATCAAAACTTCCCATCTCAGGTATGGAAAATGATATCGGGCATATGAGCCCCTCTACTTTGCTGGCACGACAAAACTCTCTTCGTGAAATTGTTGATCACAGCCTCACAAACTTGCATGCCGATAACTTGTCGAATTTCATCCTTCAACTCGCCGATGTTTCGGGGTTTATTGACATACAACAAAGACTTAACATAACCCCAAAGGTAAAATCGCAAGGGGTTAAATCACATGACCCTGGGGGACATTGCTGGTCACCACAAAGCGATCTGGGAACTTCTCGTGAAGCAATGCAATTGTTTCACCAGACGTGTGGCATATTTAGACATTTACTTTTTTAAAAAGTAGGGCATGGAGATTATCTATAAAAATTATGACCAAATGGTAGAATTTTGCACTAAACTATTAGATATTTATAGATATATTGGATCGGTAAAATAATCGGTAATTTTGCCGATAAATGAAACCATAACTATTCAATGTCCATTGCATCGAAATGAGGCCACAAAAAATCTCTGATCATTGTACGGTATCGATCTCCATTAACTGTCATCTTTAAAAAAATAAGGGCCGATGACACCACCCACCGAAAAGCCACACCATACTGTCACTCGCTGTGGATGCATTAGCCTTTCATGAACCGTGTACGGATTATCTGATCCCCAGATACAGCAATTTTGCTTGTTGACAAAACCGTTTAAGTGGAAGTGAGCTTCGTCACTGAACAAGATTTTCCTCGCAAAGCAGTCGTCCTCCCATTGTCTTCTCAGAAACCAGCCAACAAAACCTCGCCTCTTCTGGCGATCAAGCACTTTCAGTTCTTGGGTTAACTGAATTTTATAGGGGTGGTAATGGAGATCATGGACAAGAATTCGCCACAGTGAAGAATATCCTATGCCCAATTGTTGGGAACGGCGACAAACTGATTTCTTTGGACTAACAATCACACTGTCACGAACCAACGCAATGTTTTCAACAGACCGGCCGGAACACGGATGCCCACATGTTTTCAAGTTGACTGTTGAACCTGTTTCATCGAACACTTTCATAAGTCTGTGCACTGTTGATTCATTCGGTGCTTCATCATGCCCGAAATTCGCACGAAGTCTTCGGACAGTTGCAGCACAACTTTCTCCATTTTGATAAAACATTTTCACAATTAGCACATGAAGCTCCGTTGTGAAGAGTTCCATGTTCACAATGAATTCTGATGGTGCACAGTTGACAACAATATGGCGAGCGATTCTCAACAAACGGTTTTTTAAATCGGAAGGTTCACAGAATACACCATTGTTGCCAACCACGTAACAACATGCTGAGCGATTTCAAACTGGCACGCTTTTTGAATCACCCTTTAGATGACTTTCCAATCTGAAGGTCTTCGGATGTCTTAGTAAAGTAACAACAACATTTATCAGGAGCAGATGACATCTAAAAAAAAGTTTAATGTTGTGGCTTATCATATTGTTGCCGTGAGACCTGAAAGTTATGCAAAATACATAATTTTCATTATGTTTGGAACAACCTTGTCTCGAGAAATGAATTTTGTGATTAAATTATGATCTCATGTGAAATTATGAATATATTGACGCAAAACTCTGGTAAATTGAAATGGTACAATGTTCTAACAGAATAATTATAAATTAAAATTTACAAATACCCCGAACAATTTTGAATTGTTGCAATTTTCAAGTATCGGTATCAGTGGGAATCTGTAAAAGTATCTGTTCAAAGTGGTATCGCGTTAGCCCCAATACACACACACACACACCAAGGAATGTATTGTTACTGGAGAATAAATAGTATTAAAAAAATATTCAGATTTTAGTAGGGATGGGTTGACACAAAATTTTGGCCAATACCAATAAAGTACAGATATAAAATTTACCAATACTGGTAACCAATATCTGCTGATATCATATAAAATTTCAAATGGTCCTTGAAGAATCTGAATGGTTCATTGACCTCCTTAATAAATGTGCGTTTCCAGGTGACTGCAGTGCATAGGCGCCGACTCCATGGGGCTGAAGGGGGGGGGGGGGTTGATCAACCCCAATGTTAACGATGTGGGGGCAGAACCCTCAAAATAATTTTGCTTAAGAGGATCTAATGTATTATTTTGCTTCTCTTGTAAAGTTTACTCTGAATTGTGCCACATGAACTTAACTTTAAATACATATTTGAAATGTTCTAGACCATCAAGTTTGGGGGGCTGAGACCGCTAAACCATCAACTTTGAGGGGGGGGGGGTATGACCAGAGACAGCAAAACACATGGCTTAATACTATATACTAAGTATATAATTATGAGTATTGTTAATATTTTTACTAAAAAGAGTTTCAAAATAACAAGGTGATTTGACAATTATACCAGTATGTTGTTTAGTGAATTCTGAACAATTTTTACTAAAAAGAGTTTCAAAATAATGAGCTTATTTGACAATTATACCAGTATGTTGTTTAGTGAATTCTGAACAATTTGAGGTCGTAAACATGACTTTTTTCTATGGTGGTACTGAAAATCATAATTTTGGAACAGGCTTTTTCATAAATAATAGAATTATCTCGGCTCTCAAAACAGTAGAATTTATTAATGATAGGATATCATATGCAGTTTTACAGGGTAGGTGGTGTAAAATTATTTTAATAAACATACATGCACCAATGGAAGATAAAGATGATAATACTAAAGATTGTTTTTTATGCAGAGTTAGAACAGGTCTTTGATAAATTTTCTCAGTACGATATGAAAATTCTGTTAGGTGACTGTAATGCACAGATTGGTAAAGAAGACACATTTAAACCCACGATTGGTAAAGAAAGTCTTCATGAATTAAGTAATGATAATGGTATAAGATTGATTACTTTTGTAACCTCAAAGAATTTAATTGTGAAAAGTACCACTTTTAAACATAAAGATATCCATAAATATACCTGGTCTTCTCCAGATGGTAAAACTCATAATCAAATAGATCATATGCTCATTGATAAGAGAAGGCATACTAGTATAATTGACGTTCATACACATAGAGGTGCTGACTGTGCCAGTGACCATTATTTAGTAATTGCTAAATTAAGAGAAAGACTCACAGTGATAAATCATAAGCAACAAAATCTAAAAGTTATAAAATTTAATAGAGGAAAATTTGCTGATGAAAGAATTAAGAAAGATTACCAAATTAAACTATCAAATAGATTTGATGTTTTGCAGGATTTAAATGATGATGAAAATATAAATGAAACATGTAAATAAGAATTGGGGGCACATACGTAATGCAATAGAATCAGCAGCTAAAGAAAGTATAGGATACCATAAACCAAGAAATAGTAAGCCATGGTTTGATAATGAATGTCATAATCTAATAGAAATAAGAAATCAGGTGGTTAAATAACTCTGATGATACAAATCTAAACAATTATAATAGAAGTAAAAAAAGAGATTACTTGAAAAGTAAAATTAACTAAATTGAAACAAACAGCAAAAACAAAAATATCAGAGATTTATATAAAGGTGTAAATGAATTTAGAAAGGGGTGGCAACCTAAAGTAAACTTGATAAAAGATAAAGACGGTGATTTTCTAGCTGACCCAAGCGATATTCTAAATAGATGGAAGAACTACTTTAATGACCTTTTAAATGTTCATGTAGGAGATAAATCAGAAGTAAATGAAGTGCACAAAGCAGAACCTTTAGTTCCAGAACCTATCTTGACTGAAGTTAAAGATGCTATTAAAAGGCTAAAGAATACCAAAGCACCTGGCATTGATTTAATACCAGCCGAGTTAATTAAATATGGTGGAAATTCGTTAATATGTCAAATTCATAAATTAATTTGTTTAATATGGAATAAAGAAGAAATCCCTCAACAGTGGAAAGAATCCATAATTGTTCCTGTGTTTAAAAAAGGTGATAAAATGAACTGCAATAATTACCGTGGAATTTATTTACTCTCAACAACATATAAAATATTATCTAACATTCTTATAACAAGACTAACTCCATATGCTAATGAAATTATAGGTGATTATCCATGTGGATTTAAACGTAACGTAAACTACAGATCAAATTTTTCACATCAGACAGACACTTGGAAAAAAGTGGGAATATAATCAAAATGTCCATCAGCTATTCATTGATTTCAAAAAAGCATATGATTCGGTCAAAAGAGATAAATTATATAATATATTAGTAGAGTTTGGAATACCTAAGAAGCTTGTTAGTATGATAAAAATATGCACCAGTGAAACAGAAAGTAAAATTCGTGTGGGTAATAATATGTCTGACAAATTTATAATTCATGATGGGTTAAAACAAGGAGATGCATTATCTCCATTGCTCTTTAATTTTGCCTTAGAATATGCTGTTCGGAAGGTAAAAGAAACTAAAGAAGGACTAAAATTAAATGGTGTGACTCAGTTGTTAGCATATGCAGATGATGTAGACTTACTGGGGGATGATATAAATACAATTAAGAATAATGCTAAAATATTTTTCAAAACTGCTAAAGAGATAAGTTTGGAAGTTAACAAAGAGAAAACTAAATATATGCTTACAGGCCGAAACCAAGTGTTAGGTAATAATCAAAATCTAATTATTGATAACAACTCATTTGAACCAGTTTCCAAATTCAAATACCTAGGAGTAATATTAACAAGTAAAAATTATATTAAAGAGGAAATAAAAAGTAGGCTTAATTCAGGAAATGCATGTTACTTCTCTCTTCATAAAATTTTGCCTTCTCGTTTAATATCTAAGAAACTAAAAGTTAAAATATACAAAACAGTAATTTTGCCTGTAGTATTATATGGATGTAAAACTTGGTCCCTTACATTGAAAGAGGAACATAAATTGAGTGTATTTGAAAATAAGATCCTTAGGAAAATCTTTGGACCTAAAAGGGATGAGGAGACAGGTGAGTGGAGAAGGTTACATAATTTAGAACTACATAATTTGTATTCATGTCCAGATATTATTAGAATAATTAAATCAAGAAGACTTAGGTGGGCAGGCCATAATGGGAGAGGAAAGAGGAGTTCACAGGATTCTTGTTGGGAAACCTGATGGTAAGAGACCTATAGGAAGGCCAAGACGAAGATGAAGGAGCAACGTTGAGATAGACCTACAAGAAATCGGTAGGGATGGAAAAGTGTATATAGATCTTGCTCAAGATAGGGAAAGATGGAAGGCTTGTGTTGCTGCAGCCATGAACCTTCGGGTTTAAGAAGGCTAGAGAGTTAGTTAGTTAGTTAAACATGACTTTCAGGCAATATTGATATGTACGATATTTAGTTATCCTCGAAATCTCTTCCTCCAGTACAAAGAATAAGGGGAAAATAATTCTAAAGTCTTTGAGTTTATTTAACACTGGCTTGCAGTAAAGTACGCAAGGAAAGTTTATGAAAATTTTGTATTGCGAAAGCGGGAATGGCTATGATCAAAGGCATTATTGCTAAAGCACAGCATGCTATGTGTTTTTTTTTTATTACTTCAAAATTAAATTTAAAAAGTAAAATATTGAACAAAACAAATATAAGAACAAAAAAGTAAAACTAATTTTCCTGCGATTTGTGTTAGCATTTATGTAAATATTTAAATAAAACTGTTAAATACTGTAAATATTCGTTATTTTTATGGGTACGTCAACACTAAGGTTACCTGCACCTGTCACATGTCCTTTCTTTACAAGTCTGTTGCGCACATTAAAACACACCCATGCCCTCGCCGGGACTCGAACCCGAGACTTCCGGATCAAAGTGAGTTGAGTCAACCACCCAACACGTTCGGCTACAGAGGCTGGCATAAAACTGTTATGTTGGCCTCTTAATGTAAATACATAGCCTACTTTTAAATAAAAATGTTAATTGTGTAACGCACAGCTCGTTGTGTTGCATAAAAAGGGCGTAGCCTCCAAGGAAGTATTAACACACTAACAGGAAGTAAGGACTTATGTCACATACACTTGTCTCATCCTCAGTGCATGTGATTGAGACAAGGCCCTTCCTTCCCCCTTCTTAGTCAAGGGCAAGGTTACCGACAAGGCGACCAACAGGATTGGGTTGGGTTGAGTTGGTGTTTTAAGTCCACTTTATGCACAGTATGGCTAATTGGGACTGGACCTACAGTTTAAAGTGGGATCCGAACCACTTGTGCCTCCACCGGGTATCGAACCCGGGACACCTTGATTACAAGGCAATGACGCTACCACTGCGCCATGGGGGAGGCCCTCGACCAACAGGATGTAAGGGTGGCTTAGTAAATATAAACAAGGCCAAGACCTTGGCCCTGACGTTAGGCCACAAGGTCTCCTAGCCACAAAAAACTCCGTCAGGGCCAGCAAGGCCAAATGGACAGATTACTAAAATAGCCACAAGGTTGGTAGCACTAAGAGCTGGGTTGAGGATTAAGACAAGGTCGTATTGTGAATATATACTTCTTGCACAGAAACGTGTGTGTGTGTGTGTGTCCTGCGAACTGGTGAGATGACGAGAGGCCGCTCTGACTAACGCCGCTGCTGTCTTAGAGGGTAAGACCCATTTTATCTAAGTGGACTTTCCACTTGGAACTTGCTTTGTAGTTAATAGTTAAAATATTGGCCATGAAGTTAGTAATTAGTACTTAGGTACTAAGATGTTAAGATTTAGAACAATAAATAGTTATTATGTCTTGGAACAGTGCTTTTAAATGCAGTCTTGGTGTTAAGTATATCATAAATAGTACCTTACGCAATAGCGTTACAATTGTTATCTAAAAAACAAATGAGCAGACACAGAAGACATAAAGAGAGTTTGAAACATTTTCTAAATGTTTCTCACGTTACATTTCATTTGCATGAGGAATATAATAGATGTTAAAAACAGCTATACAAAAACGTAATTTTTATTTTTAAAAAAGGGAGGGAGTTTCATCATTCATTCATTTATTTCAGTGATCAGAGCCCCCCCAATAATTTTGATGTCGGTGCCCCTGCTGCAGAGCAAAAGGATTTGCATATTTATTTAGACATTTACTTTTTTAAAAAGTAGGGCATGGGGATTATCTATAAAAATTATGACCAAATAGTACAATTTTGCACTAACTATGAGATATTTATAGATATATTGAATCGGTACAATAATCGGTAATTTTGCCGATAAACCGATATGCCCATATCGGCCAATACCAATAAACTATCCCATCCCTAGTTTTTAGTATTCTTGAATATAAGCTGTACCCCATATTTTCAATCAAGTTTTGGATTAAAACAGAGATGCATGGACCTACAGTATTAGTGCAACTTACAATGTGCAGAGAAACAAGACTTTCAGGAACATCTTGTAACTAGGTATTATCTTACCTGTTACCACTTTCCTTCAAGACTTCATCCTCCTCCGCTGCTCGGTGCAAGGGGTTAGTGCATGGGTTCCCGGTCAAGCTCAGCACCTCGCACATTTGCCGCCCGCTTTTCCAGTACCTCTCACAGTCTCTCTCCAGCTGCGTCACGAATCGATCAAATAAAGGTCCTCTGGCATGCATTGCAAATACTGATATGGCATGTGCTAACTGTAAGAAAAAAATTAAAATTGGGTTTCTTAAGTTAAGGCTATGCCCAGCAGGGTGGATAAAAAATCATGCTTTTTGATGATTTTTTAAAAATTAAATCATAGTTCAAGATTTTAAAAAAAGCATAAAATTGTTTGTATGTTTTACGGCACAGTACATATGTACAGTGAAACTTCGATTTTAAGTTTTCAGAGGGCCAAGTTGAAAGAACTTAAAATGCAGGAAAATTTTATAGCACTTTGCTCTATTGGGACCACGAATACTGAATGTAGGAGGTGCATTCAAGTTATAATTTTGCAGGACTGGAAGCAGATAGAAACATGCGGTTTGTTGTACAATATGCTGGCACTCGTTGTCCATGCGTGACAGAGATGGCAGCACTGTACAGCACATAGAACTCTGGCGACCAGAGTGAGGACTTTTTTGGATACTTAAAATGGCGACGTTTTCATTACAAAAGCAGCGTGTAATCATTAGTTTTTTTCCATTTGCGTGGTGTGACACCGATTTAAATTCATCGCCAGTTGAGTGAGACATGTGGTGATGGTGTCGTGGATGTATCTAATGTGCGTTCGTGGGTGCGACAGTTCAAAGAAGGCAGAATGTCATGTGACAACACACCAAGACAATCTCGGCCTCGCACAAGCCGGTCTGACGACATGATCGAGCGAGTGGAGAAAGTTGTTTTAAAGGATCACCGAATGAGTGTGGAACACATCGCCTCCAAAGTTGGCATTTCCGTGGGATCTGTGCACACAATCCTGCATGAAGACCTGAAAATGCGAAAAGTATCCTCCAGGTGGGTGCCACGAATGCTGACAGACGACCACAAGGCTGCATGCGTGACATGTTGCCAGGCAATGTTGATGCATGATGATGGCATGAATGGGACTTTCTATTCATCGATTGTGACAATGGATGAGACATGGATGCCAATTTTCAATCCTGAAACGAAGTGCCAGTCTGCTCAATGGAAGCACACAGATTCACCGCCACCAAAAAATATCGAGTAAGCGCCAGTGCTAAAAAAATGATGGTGGCCATGTTCTGAGACAGCGATGGAGTAATCCTTACTCATTGCGTTCCAAAGGGCACTACGGTGACATGTCTCACTCAACTGATGATGAATTTCAATCGGTGTCACACCACGCAAATGGAGAAAACAAATGATTACACGCTGCTCTTGTAATGAAAATGTAGTCATTTTAAGTATCCAAAACAGTCCTCACTCTGGCCGCTGCCGCTAGAGTTCTGTGTGTTGTACAGTGCTGCCATCTCTGTCACGCATGGACAAAGAGTGGCCGCATATTGTACAACAAACCGCATGTTTCTATCTGCTTCCAGTCCTGCAAAAAAAAAAAAAATAGAAGGTGTTATAACTTGAATGCAACTCATATAATGCAGGAAATTGTAAAACCAAGGAACATAAAATTGCAGTGTTTTTTTTTTAATAACTGTCAGTTACTGTAGTCTATAGATAGAATGCTATGCGGGGGAAGGGGGGGGGGGAGGAGAGCCAGCATAATTTCAGTAACTTTTCTTCCAGTAAATATAAAACACTTTGGATGTACTATATACAGTGGAACCCAATTATATGTTCCTGGATTCTACATTTTGCAGCATTATACATTGAATCTTGATGGGCCCAGTGTAGCAAAATGCTATAGAATTTTCCTCGATTTTACATTTTCCTGCATGTAAAGTTTTTTTTGTTTTTTTTCCAGAAATTTAAGTGAAAAATTCAGGCTCGATCAGGATTTGAACCCAGATCTCTGTCATACCTCGCCATTGCTCTACCGATTAAATAATTTAAATCAAACAACATTGATGCTCAGATAACGTATCATACACACTCATTGTACATGTAATCTGAGGACAATGTTCTATAAAATATCTTACCCGGGTTTCATGATAATCCCGTGTGTAATGCGAGGGTAGGTTCTCCTGATATGTAGCTGTTGCTAGAGGAAGTACTTTACCACATCTACCTTCACTGAATTTGACGTCTGTATCCAGCAACGTACGCAATGTGTTAAGAATCTGAAAGAAGATATGTATCCTTAAAAATATATAAATAAAAATCAAAACATTTACATCTTATGTGAAAGATAAACTTGAATGTTCTGTGAAAATTTGTTTCAAAAGTCTACATCTATAGTTTTATCTGGAATATGAACTAGTGAAATGTATCGTGGGGATTGAACACTGAATATCTTTATTACTTGGAAGTCGGACATACAGAAACAACTCGTTAATATGAAGTTCAGGGAACCAAACTAGCAATTAAACGACTTTCAATTATTCAAACTTTCCAATAAATTAGTACAAATTACTCCCATATTTTACACTTGGCAAGAACTCGCAAAATAAGCTTTTATACGTACAATAATAATCCGAGTTTTAACCCATTAAGTAGTGCAGACGTTCATTTGCAACTGATCCCCACCATAGTGAGTTTTTGCATCAAATAAAAAGTTGGATTACAAGCATTTTATTTTTGTAACTATTAATATCATTATTAATACTAATGAGTCATAAAAATGGTACCAATTGTCATATTTTTTATTCTCCCATTAATTTTAAGATGTGTACAATTGTTTAATGAAATTTTGTAACAATATGTGTTACTAGTCTTTCGTACTATTGTTCATTATTTACGTTGACCAGCCTCATGAGTGGTTAGCACATCACGCTACGATGCCAGGGGTCCCAGGTTCGAATCCCAGCCTGGACATGGATGTTTGTGGGTGTCCATTCATAAATTTCATGGTATCATAACTCATTCCCATCTTCGTAAATTAGCCAAAAGTGACACATTATTTATGATAGCCAAAGTGTCTTCAGGGTAAGGTACTACTCCAAGGACCAGTGAAAGGGAAATTAATGGAGAACAAAGTTCCAACATGTGGTCAACAGATGGCAAAACACGTACAAGTAAAGTTGAATCTGAATGTGACGCTATGTTGGCTCAAAATTCAAATCATATATGTACAGTCACACACAGTTCTGGGTTGTAAAAATTCTATTGACTCTAAGTGGGATAATTACAACCCATAAGTGTCCATGACTGTATGTCCGTACTACAGTGGGCCAGGTCATCAGACAACGTAAATGAACACCTGTACTGCTCAATGAGTTACTTTGCACATAGTTACTGTATGGTTATGCAACATGTTAAGCACTGGATGCTGTGAAAGCCTCTCATGTCGGAAGAAAAATGTATCAAAAAACATTTTCAGCTGTACTATTAATTCCGATATGAAGTGGAAAAAGTCATTAAAAAAATGATTATGTTATAATTGAAGCACATTTGTGTCTCATTGCATGATGATTATTGTTTCATCAACTCTTACCTAGTCTGCAAAGTGCAACAATACTCACACAGTCAAATATTATGCATTGCAATTCACTCTTATTTTGCACAAGTATTCTGCAAAAATAATGGATTTTGGAATTAAATGGCTTCTATTATAATATTTTGATCATCTCATGTGTGAACTTCTAATGGTCTGACCATCACATTACAGTAGTATGTTACTTCAACATTATTTTGGAATTTTGAGTTCATTGTATTTGCATATAGTCAACTGTTTAGTGTGTCGCAGACAACCAATATCAGCAGGTTAAGTGAATAGACTAACCTGCAGATGTCAACCTGACAATGAGATTTTCAAATAATCAACCAATCAAGTCGGGCAATATCCATGGTAACGAGTTAATTGCAGTATGAAGAAATGGACTTCTATGCATGTTATTTTATGCTTGAAAAAAACTTTGTGAGTGAGTGTACAAGGAAGGAACTTTTTATTAAGAGACTGAGTGTTTTGCTCATGACATTAGGAGTGAACAGTAAATTCCTAGCAGAAATGTGGAGGTACGTAACAAACTTACGGATATTTTAAAACAAACCACTGATCTTTTTTTAAAAAAAAAACACATATGTGGTATAGCTAAGGATAAAATACTTACGGATTAGCAATTATAAATATTCTGCACTATTTGTTAATGCATGGGATGCATTTTCAAACATTGCCCAGAAAGCCAGAATTCAGAAAATGGTGACAAAAATTAAAATTCCCACTTGAAAGCAGAGCTTCTAAACCTTTAGTTTCCTGTAGAACAATGATGGAGCTCCCTCAAAATGCAAATAGTTCCATTCAGGTGTTGATATAAATGAAGATTTAAGGTGGGCAAAACTCATACATTTCCCAAATGTCCTTTCACAGACGTCAGAACATTATCTGTGTGGGCTTGTGTTGCCATATAGAACATATTATCAAGGCGTGTACTTTCTGTTGGTGCAGCATCAATTGCTCAATTGTGGGCATTGTTATACGAGCGGGTTCATACGCTGCCATTTTCAGCTGAGTTGCAATAATGTGTGTTTCTTCCATTTGACTTTCAAAATGTGTGGGAGGAAGATGTTTATGCTGAATGATTCAATGGGTCTTATAAATACACCCAGAGAAAAAACTGACTGCCAACTCGTGCCAAAGTGCAGTTACGAAATGTGAAAAAGGATGTCAGTTGCAAATAAGCAAATAAGCCTGCATTGAAATGAAATTGCATCAGAATGTGGTATTTAACGTAAACCGAGCACAATTTGATACCTTGGAGACCAGATAAAGCATCTCAATTCTACATACTTCTCAGCTGACATTTGGGAAGATCTGACAGTTGTTCGCAAAATAGTTTGCAACAAAGTGAATGGTAGATCCTCTGCTCAGGTGTGTAACATTTGTGGCGCTTTGTCAACTAAGATGAACAAGATTTACAAGGTCAGTCAAAGAACCGTAAATACTCAGTTATTTTTATTCTGATTGTCAATACTTTGAGTACTCTCTTCACATGTCGCATCGACTCGAACTCAAGAGGCAGGCTCGTGGAGAAGACAAAGCAAAAATTGTAGCCTGAAAAATGGACATCCAGGAGAAATTCAAGTGCTCCATGGGCTGGTCGTTGGTAAGCCTCAACAAAGAGAACTGGCAACATGGCATGCATATTCTTTCAGGGTTATAAAAGTCAGCTGAAATCAAAGGCGTCAACGAGGTGTTAATCACAGGATGCAGGTCATTTTGCAAACACTTATCGTCAAGTCACAGTATTAATGTCCAAAGTTTTGGTGAATATGCATTGGAAACTGCAAAAGTTCTTGTAACAGAATATCCCCGGTATTATATAACCCCTCCCCTCCTCCCCTCCATGTGTTCACAAGATCTTGGTTCACTGTCCAGATGCCAACGAAGATCTTATGTCACATCTGCTTATCTCGTCTGATCCACTAATATGAAGCCTTTGACCTTTGCCTGTTAAGAAATCATGTACGCTACCAGAAAACATCACTCGCCTGTTCGAAATCACGGTGTCAGATGAAACCGAACAACCTGCTTGAACAGTTAAAATCTATCCTCTACTAACAGTGACAATGAAGGTTAAAGTTTATCTCAGTCGGTGTATGAACACAGTGCACTTTAAAATATATTTCATAGCGTAAGTTGGCGAAGTTCACACTATACTGTATTATGAAGGCTCACAGTAGAATGTGGAAGCTCCATACATTCATGTACTCTGCCATTTGAATTGTTTATTTCAGAAACCCCATTGACCACTTCTGGTGAAAATGATACTTGCACGAGTAGTGGTATTTGTGGTATTACTGGGACAAGAAAGTACGAGGTTTTGCTTGTGCTAAAATTAGGCTCAGATGCCTATAAAAGCTTATTGCTTAAGTGTCCTCCTCTATCAAATTTAAGATTTTTGTACACGAAAAGTTTTTGAGAAAGTACGACCCCCCTCTTAGATTGATTTGGCTACAGCTGTATCTGTCAGATTGTTATTCATAAGTTTGTTAAAAATATGTTTTCCTCGACACTGCTTTTTGGCCTAAGCCACCCACCTACACCCACTCACACCCACCTACACCCACCCACACACACCTACACACACCCACACACACCTACACACACCCACACCCACCTACACACACCTACACCCACCTACACCTATATATATTTACTTCCGGTCCACTTCTGCTTTATTTTCGGTTTAAAATTTAGAGTATTAATATGTTAACCCAAATATTTTAATTTAAAACCAGGCTCAACTCATATATCTAATACTAAGACAATGTAATATGCAGAAGTCTTCTAGAATTGCTCTGTGACTCTTTCATTTCTTACATCATAAACATATGATTTTTCACCTATAAGAATAACACTACATATGGTGTCATCAGGGAGTGTATCATGGAATTCACAAATAATTTTAATGTTTGTCCTGTCATTAACCACAACCTGTTTCCTCTTTTAGGTGTTGATGACAAACATGGGCAAAATGTTAATATAATTTTATTTTTACTGTGTATAACCTACGATTTTTGTAAAAAAAATCTTCCGAGAAAGTATGACCCCCCTCAAATTGATGTGGCTACACCTGAATTTGCAAAATTGTTGTCTATAAATTTGTTAAAAAATATGCTTTTTTTTCTCGACACTGTTTTTTGGACTAAGCTCTGAGCGACAACAACAGAGCCATCTATGTGCAAATGTCTGAACTCGGTGAACACTTGGGAACAAGTCAATTTTTTTCAATACCACATCATTTTAAACTCTCTTTGCCAGCAATATGGATTGGTAGTAAGCGTTAGACAAAGTACTTTGGAGCTGAATATGCCTTTCTTAAGACGTCGTATATTGCTAAAATATCTTTAATTCACATATTTCTCATACCGCCGTATCTTGTTCTATTAGACCTCTTCAAGAAAATCGCCAATTAGTAAAAACTAATTGAGCACAAAAGCAAAAGAGGTGCTAATAGGGCAAGCATACAGTGATATGGGAAAATGTGAATTGTCGGTTTCTTCGATTCAGATAAATGGATCGAATTGAAACTGGGATATTTTGCATTTTTTTTAATATGATAGTTAAAAAAAAACAGACATTTTGATTGGCTACGTGGTGTTTTCTGATTGGTTTAAGTAAGCAAGAGCAAAGTGCTAATTTCCCACCTTTGCTGGATTGGCAGAGGAACTGGGGGAAAGAACCTGGCTCTGCCGGGCTTCGCCAAAGTATTGATCCACAGAATCACTGACCTACAGAAGCAATATATAACACATGCTATTAGGTCATTGCTGTTTCTATGCCTGTACAGACATGCAATTGTGGTAGGTTAGTGATTCTGTAGGTCACTGCTTCTGTGGATCAATACTTATTCTACCGGCTCAGTACTGAAAGGTCGACTTTAGGTCTCACCACTGAAGTTTCCGGGTTCGAATCCCTGCATAGGAGATCTTTATAAGTGTTCTTTATCTAATTTTATTTTTATTCTCATCGTCGGGATTAGCCAAAATCGAAAGAAAGGCGACGTAAAATAACAAAATTACAAACAAGAAGATATAATAATAAGAAGAGATGCAATGCGTAACATGTAGTTTTTGAGGATTATTCTCAAGAAAGGGTACAACACACTTCCACGCGCCTGAACCCAGAACTCGGATTAGTTGGGGAGTAATCATCTGTGGGGCTCCTAATACAGCCTAGTTTTTATCATAGAATAGTTATAGGAAATTTGCCATCAGATGTAGGCCTATGTGTTGGTTTTAGATGTTGATAAGTATAGGGAAAGGATTTCAACCTCTGGAAAGAGGAAAAAAAGGTTCTGAAAATGTGATTATATTAGTGATTTTAAATTGTATTCTTGGGGTCATGTACACACTTGAATTTTGTATTTTTGCCCGAGAAAATTTATATATAAATACCAGAGCTGAAAAAAAAATATTATAACTATTATTTTTTAAGTTACATTCTATCAATTATTGTAAGTTTAAAAGTGTTGTTTTTCTAGTAAATAGAATCTTATTAAATTTTGAGTTGATTGTGAGTTTTGTATTTTTCCCCGAGAAAATGTATATATAAATACCGAGAAACTTCTATTTAAATAATATTTTGTAAAAATGACAACTTGTATAACCGACTTACCACTTGAACTGCTGTACAAGATTTTTGAGTACACAGTCGACGGAGGTGAGGATGTTGCGAGGCTTGTTGAGTTAAGCAAAATAGTGCCTGAATTTCGTCCACCGTGCGAGATGATTTTTATGGACAATCTTCGCAAAATAAGTGGTATTAAAAAGTTGCAGAATCCAGATTCTCTTTTTCGGGCTGCAGGCAAAAAGTTGGCTGATAGGATGGACGAGCTTCATGAAGCGAGGGAAGGAAGGAGACGATATACGTACGATTGGTATGAGTCAAACACGGAAACAGACAACATTATTACACAACTTATCGCATTCACTGAGGTGCGAACTTTTTTTCTAACCTGACATGATATATAAATAAAATACTATTACTAACAAGGAGATAAATGGATTAACTTTTGCAGGCAACCAAATCTCATGAAATATTGATAAAAGATATTAACAAATGAAAATTATATTAAAGAGGAAATAAAATAAAAAGTAGGCTTAATTCAGGAAATGCATGTTACTTCTCTCTAAGAAATTAAAAGTTAAAATATACAAAACAGTAATTCTGCCTGTAGTATTATATGGATGTGAAACTTGGTCTATTATATTAAAAGAGGAACATAAATTGAGAGTATTTGAAAATAAAATTGTTAAGAAAAAATTTGGACCTAAAAGGGATGAGAAAATAGGTTAGTGGAGAAGGTTACATAATTTAGAATTACATAATTTATATTTATGTCCAGATATTATTAGAACAATTAAATAAAGAAGACTTAAGTGGACAGACTATGTGATACAAAACCCGAATGGGAGAAGAAAGAGGAATTTACAAGATTCTTGTTGGGAGACCTGTAGGAAGGCTAAGACGAAGATAGAAGGACAATATTTAGATGGACCTAAAAGAAATTGCTAGGGATGGTTAAAAATATATAGATTTTTCTCAAGATATGGCCTATATTGCTGCAGCTACGAACCTTTGGATTTAAGAAAATTAGAGAATTAATTAATTAATTAATTATGAAATCACATGGCATTATAAAAAAAATACAATCTCTGGCAAAAAACGAACTTTTTAAAAATGAAATTTATTTTTACATAATGAACCTTAATTTATACAATTATACATTTTTTTTAATCTGCAATATTTAAATTAAACGAACTTAAATAAGAATTGAGAATACATATATAATAATATAGAATTAACAGTTAAATAATATATAAACTAAGAAAAAAAGAAGCAAGGGTTCACATAACCTAATAGAAATAGACTTAGGTGGTTAAAGAACAGCATGTTTAGAAGTAACAAAAAAAAAGAGATTACTTGAAAAGTAAAATCGACGCAATTGAAATAAAAGTATCAGAGGTGCAAATAAATTTATAAAGGCGTAGCAACCTAAAGTAAACTTCATGAAAAATGGCTGACTATTTTAAATAGATGGAAGAATTGCTTTAATGACTTTTTAAATGTTCATGTAGGAGATAAATCAGAAATAAATGAAGCAGAACCTATAGTTCCAGAAACTAACTTGATTGAAGTTAAAGATGCTAAAAAGATAAATTATTCGAATTTGGAATACCTAAGAATCTTTTTAATATGTCTGACAAAATGTACAATTCATGATATATTATATAAGAAAGATGCATCATATCTATTGCTCTTTAATTTTGCCTTAGAATATGCTATTAGGAAGGTAAAAGAAACTAACGAAGTACTGTGACTCAACTGCAGATGATGTAAATATAATTAAGAATGCTAAAATATTTTTTAAAGCAAGTAAGAAAGTTAGTAAAGAGAAAAGTATAGGTCGAAACTAATTTGTTTAATTTAGTTTTTAAATTTAAGTAATATTCATAAATGAAAATGATAATAAAGAAGAAATGAAAAAAGAAAGCTTAATGCATGTTATTTTTCTCTGTCTTCTCGTGTAATATCTAAGAAACTAAAAGTTAAAATATACAATAACAGTAATTTTGCCTGTGGATGCGAAAACTTGATCTCTTGAAGATAAATTGAGGTGTATTTGAAAATAAAATTTTTAGGAAAATATTTTAGCCTTAAAGGGATGAAGAAACAAGTGAATGGAGAAGGTTACATAATTTAGAAGTACATAATTTATGTTAATTTCCAAGTATTATTAGATTGATGATTAAATCACGAATACTTAGGTGGGTACGAATGAGAAAGGAATAAAGGAGATCTTATAGGAATCTTGTTAGGAAACCTGATGGTAAAGGACCAAAACGAAGATGGAGATGGACCTAAAAAAAATCTGTAAAGATTGGAATAGAATATATATAAATTTTGCTCAGGATAAGGACAAATTGAACTGTATTCACGAATTTTCAGAATCAAGAGGGCTAGAGAATTAATTAATTAATAAATATTTAATGTAATAAAGGTAGTAACATGGAATTCTTATTGAGAAGAGAATTTCTACAAAACTTATTTTCCTCGTACGTTTACTAATAGCAGTTACATTGGACATGTTTGACTAATCGGGAACGTACTGTCATCCTATCAGCCAACTTTTTGCCTGCAGCCCGAAAAAGAGAATCTGGATTCTGAAAGTTTTTAATACCACTTATTTTGCGAAGATTGTCCATAAAAATCATCTCGCACGGTGGACGAAATTCAGGCACTATTTTGCTTAACTCAACAAGCCTCGCAACATCCTCACCTCCGTCGGCTGTGTACTCAAAAATCTTGTACAGCAGTTCAAGTGGTAAGTCGGTTATACAAGTTGTCATTTTTACAAAATATTATTTAAATAGAAGTTTCTCGGTATTTATATATACATTTTCTCGGGGAAAAATACAAAACTCACAATCAACTCAAAATTTAATAAGATTCTATTTACTAGAAAAAACAACACTTTTAAACTTACAATAATTGATAGAATGTAACTTAAAAAATAATAGTTATAATATTTTTTTTCAGCTCTGGTATTTATATATAAATTTTCTCGGGAAAAAATACAAAATTCAAGTGTGTAAATGACCCCAAGAATACAATTTAAAATCACTAATATAATCACATTTTCAGAACCTTTTTTTCCTCTTTCCAGAGGTTGAAATCCTTTCCCTATACTTATCAACATCTAAAACCAACACATAGGCCTACATCTGATGGCAAATTTCCTATAACTATTCTATGATAAAAACTAGGCTGTATTAGGAGCCCCACAGATGATTACTCCCCAACTAATCCGAGTTCTGGGTTCAGGCGCGTGGAAGTGTGTTGTACCCTTTCTTGAGAATAATCCTCAAAAACTACATGTTACGCATTGCATCTCTTCTTATTATTATATCTTCTTGTTTGTAATTTTGTTATTTTACGTCGCCTTTCTTTCGATTTTGGCTAATCCCGACGATGAGAATAAAAATAAAATTAGATAAAGAACACTTATAAAGATCTCCTATGCAGGGATTCGAACCCGGAAACTTCAGTGGTGAGACCTAAAGTCGACCTTTCAGTACTGAGCCGGTAGAATAAGTATTGATCCACAGAAGCAGTGACCTACAGAATCACTAACCTACCACAATTGCATGTCTGTACAGGCATAGAAACAGCAATGACCTAATAGCGTGTGTTATATATTGCTTCTGTAGGTCAGTGATTCTGTGGATCAATACTTTGGCGAAGCCCGGCAGAGCCAGGTTCTTTCCCCCAGTTCCTCTGCCAATCCAGCAAAGGTGGGAAATTAGCACTTTGCTCTTGCTTACTTAAACCAATCAGAAAACACCACGTAGCCAATCAAAATCTCTGTTTTTTTTTAACTATCATATTAAAAAAATGCAAAATATCCCAGTTTCAATTCGATCCATTTATCTGAATCGAAGAAACCGACAATTCACATTTTCCCATATCACTGTATGCTTGCCCTATTAGCACCTCTTTTGCTTTTGTGCTCAATTAGTTTTTACTAATTGGCGATTTTCTTGAAGAGGTCTAATAGAACAAGATACGGCGGTATGAGAAATATGTGAATTAAAGATATTTTAGCAATATACGACGTCTTAAGAAAGGCATATTCAGCTCCAAAGTACTTTGTCTAACGCTTACTACCAATCCATATTGCTGGCAAAGAGAGTTTAAAATGATGTGGTATTGAAAAAAGTTGACTTGTTCCCAAGTGTTCACAGAGTTCAGACATTTGCACATAGATGGCTCTGTTGTTGTCGCTCAGAGCTTAGGCCAAAAAACAGTGTCGAGGAAAAAAAAAAGCATATTTTTTAACAAATTTATAGACAACAATTTAGCAAATTCAGGTGTAGCCACATCAATTTGAGGGGGTCATACTTTCTCGGAAGATTTTTTTTACAAAAATCGTAGGTTATACACAGTAAAAATAAAATTATATTAACATTTTGCCCATGTTTGTCATCAACACCTAAAAAAGGAAACAGGTTGTGGTTAATGACAGGACAAACATTAAAATTATTTGTGAATTCCATGATACACTCCCTGATGACACCATATGTAGTGTTATTCTTATAGGTGAAAAATCATATGTTTATGATGTAAGAAATGAAAGAGTCACAGAGCAATTCTAGAAGACTTCTGCATATTACATTGTCTTAGTATTAGATATATGAGTTGAGCCTGGTTTTAAATTAAAATATTTGGGTTAACATATTAATACTCTAAATTTTAAACCGAAAATAAAGCAGAAGTGGACCGGAAGTAAATATATATAGGTGTAGGTGGGTGTAGGTGGGTGTAGGTGGGTGTGTGTGTGTGTGGGTGGGTGTGAGTGGGTGTAGGTGGGTGTAGGTGTGTGTGGGTGTGTGTAGGTGTGTGTGGGTGTGTGTAGGTGTGTGTGGGTGGGTGTAGGTGGGTGTAGGTGGGTGTGGGTGGGTGTAGTTGGGTGAATGTGGGTGTGGGTGGGTGTGGGTGGGTGTGGGTGGGTGTGAGTGGGTGTAGGTGGGTGGCTTAGGCCAAAAACAGTGTCGAGAAAACATATTTTTAACAAACTAATGAATAACAATCTGACAGATACAGCTGTAGCCAAATCAATCTAAGAGGTGGGTCGTACTTTCTCAAAAACTTTTCTTGTACAAAAATCTTAAATTTGATAGAGGAGGACACTTAAGCCATAAGCTTTTATAGGCATCTTAGCCTAATTTTAGCACAGGCAAGACCTCGTACTTTCTCGTCCCAGTAATACCACAAATACCACTACTTGCACGGTTTGATATAGCCCTTGCCAAGATGCATATTAAGTACATGGTCACATGATGAATTTCTGCATCACATGATGCACCTTTTTGAAATAAACTATTCACTTCCTCCAGGTACCCATTTATTTGATGCTGTCTACACCTCAGAGCCACTTTTAAGCAGGAACAGGGCCGGGATAATTCCGACCTTAGCTCACGCACCCTGAGAATCAAAGGGAGATAATCCAGTTATTAATCAGATGCCCTATTGACTACACAACTGCAGCTCTATCTCGTAGTGTGATCACGTAAACAAGCACAAGATTTAACTGATTTTATGTAATATTGCAAACTGCTGTTTCTATCGGTACATGACGACAGAGAATAAATTATACAAATAATGTTACTTTATTATTTTTGCACTGTCATCATGTAAATAATTACATAATTTAAATCATGTTTGTTCTTTATGTATTATATTCTATTAGAAATAAAGAAAACAGAAAATCTCTATTCACCCAGCGACATTTCTGTCCCCATTTTTTGAATTCTGGGCCACTGTGCACTGGTAAGAATATCAAAACTGATATTTGCTTTGGAGAGAAAATATAGTCTCCAACTTGACATCAGATATCAGTTGAAACTGTTAGGAGTATCTGCATGGGTAATAGTGGGAATTTGAAGAAGCATCTGTAATGGCAATGGTGGGAATTTGAAGAAGTCACTGCAAATGGCAATGGTGAGAATTTGAAGTATCTGCAATGGCAACGGTGAGAATTTGAAGAAGTAACTGCAATGGCAATGGTGAGAATTTGAAGAAGTATCTGTAATGGAAATGGTGAGAATTTGATTGATATTGATTGATATGTTGTTTTAAGTCCACTTTATGCACAGTAAGGCTAATCGAGACTGGACCTACAGTTTAAAGTGGGATCCAAACCACTTGTGCCTCTACCGGGTATCAAACCTGTGACCCCTTGAGTACAAGGTGGGTGATAATTTGAAGTAACTGCAGTGGCAATGGAGAGAATTTCAAGAAGTATCTGCAATGGAAATTGTGAGAATTTGAAGAAGTATCTGCAATGGCGATGGTGAAAATTTGAAGTAACTGCACTGGAATTGGTGGGAATTTGAAGAAATAACTGCAATGGAATTATTGGGAATTTGAAGAAGTATCTGAAATGGTAATGGTGAGAATTTGAAGATGTATCTGCAATGGCAATGGTGGGAATTTCAAAGAGTATTTCCATTGGCAATGGGAGAAATTAGAAAGAGTGCATCCACTGGCATTGGTGGGAATTTCATTGAGTATTTCCACAGCAATGTCAGAAATTGGAAAGGGTATATCCACTTTCATTGATGGAAATTGGAAAAAGTATCTGCATTGGCAATGGTGAGAATTTGAAGAAGTATCTGCAATGAAAATGGTGAGTATTTGAAGAAGTATCTGCAATTGCAATGGTGAGAATTGAAGAAGTATCTGCAATGGCGATACTGAGAATTTGAGATTGTGGAAATTTGAAAGAGCATTTCCACTGGCATTGGTGGGAATGGGAAACAGTAGCTGCATTGGCAATGGTGAGAGTTGAATAAGTATCTGCAATGACAATGGTGATAATTTGAAGAATTATCTGCAATAGTGATAATTTGTAGTAGTAACTGCAATGGGAATAGTGAGAATTTGAAGAAGTAACTGCAATGGCGATGGTGAGAATTTGAAGACTTATCTGGAATGGCAATGGTGTGAGTTTGAAGAAGTATCTGAAATAGCAATGGAGAGAAATTGAAGAAGTACCAGCAATGACAATTGTGAGAATTTGAAGAAGTGCCTACAATAGCAATGGTGAGAATTTGAAGAGGTAACTGCAATGCCGATAGTGAGATTTTGAGGAAGTATCTGCATTGACAAAGGTGAGAATTTGAAGTATCTGCAATGATAATGGTGAGAATTTGAAGAAGTATCTGAAATGGAAATGGTGAGAATTTGATTGATATTGATTGATATGTTGTTTTAAGTCCACTTTATGCACAGTAAGGCTAATCAGGACTGGACCTACAGTTTAAAGTGGGATCCGAACCACTTGTGTCTCCACCAAGTATCGAACACGTGACCCCTTGATTACAAGGCGGGTGAGAATTTGAAGTAACTGCAATGGAGATAGTGGGAATTTTAAGGAGTACCTGCAATGGCAATGGTGAGAATTTGAAGAAGTACCTTCATTGGCAATGGTGAGAGTTTGAAGAAGTACCTGCATTGGCAATGGTGAGTGTTGGAAGAAGTACTTGCATTGGCAATGGTGAGAGATTGAAGAAGTACAATGACAATGGTGAGAACTTGAAGAAGTATCTGCATTGGCAATGGTGAGAGTTTGAAGTGGTGCAGAACATACTGCAACAATGAGGTTTCCAGGTGTTCAAGCACCCACCTTATTTTCCTGACATGAGTCCCTGCAACTTTGATTTGTTTCCCAAGATGAAGGAACCGCTGAGGTGGAAATGCTTTACAGACTTCCCGAGCATCATTTAGGCCACAGGGCAGTCTCTGTGCACACTGGCATGAACAGGAGCTATCAATTGCATCCAATGACTGCCAGATGTTTGAAAACGTGTTCACACAGCAGCTGGAGATTACATTGAAGGATTGTAAATGATTCCTGGTATGTATCATATTTCATGTCTCATTCTCTACATGTTGCCACTACAAGAAAAATGGCCCTTGTATATTGGTGGGAACTGGTAAGAAGTATTCATATCACTATCAGTAGGACTAGTAAGAGTACCAACATTGGTACTTGCATCAGGTCAAAGTGGTATAGTATTGCTCAATCTTAAATACCCATATCCTACCCATGATCAAGGGATACTTTAAACAAAATTATTTTAGCAGGAAATTCAACATGTGCATTAGAGACCCAATTTGGCAAATAATAAACATAACTTTCATTAAAGAGTGATTACATCTACAACTTAGTGGAAAATTATGAAAATTGTGACTCAATATTCAATCAATTGAGCAAAAAAGTCAATCAATAACAATGGCTTCAGCACAATTTCCGCAATTGAAAAGATGTGGAAATAATGGTGATGCCAGAAGTTTGCTTGGTGGCTTTGCAGTTAAATAACTGCACTATAGTGGAACCACTGGCAAAAAAGCCTGCATAGACCAGTAACTCCTGTACATTGTCCTCCTGCATGGAGGGGAGGGTACAGTGGAGCATGCACCCTTATGGCCCGAGTTGAACCAATGGACTTTGAATGAAGGTTAATTTCCTTGTGATCGCTCTGTACATGACAAAATTAAATTTAAACCCTTGCTGAGCTAAAAAATTCATATATTTATATTATTATTATATATATTATATGAGCTATATTATACTACTTGTTTATTATAATGATTCGGTTGAAATTACCTGCCTAGATTTGAAGTCTTTCTCCACTGGGTCATTCATGTAGAAGTGAAAAACTTTGTTGCACATCTCAAACCAGATGCTAGCCTGTGGAATCTGGAAAATGAGACAACAGCATTGCAACCAGAATATTTACAAGACAAAAGTAAATAATATAAGTTTTAGATGTGTTGGATATTTACACTCATCTTTTCGCGAAGGGAAAGACCCTTATCGAAAATTTACACCAACTTGTTAAAATATTCAAGGAAATAAAACATTTGTTTTGAAACCTACATGGGATAAACACAGGAAAACATTCAATGATGTGGGTATTAATGAAAGTGAACTACGAGATGTTGGCAATAACCAGTTTGTGTAATAATAATAATTTAAAGAATTGTTGTCTATGACTGAAGACTGCATAGAAGCACCCTTAGCATTGAAGGCTCAGGGTATGGCAGACTTCTGGAAAGTCAGAACACTCAACTAAAATATGTTGTAAACTCAAAAGGACATAAGACACATACCATGGAAGATTCTGACCATGCAACAAGTATGAGAAAAATGGCAGTGACATATTGAGAGACACATGGCACATGAAAAAGATTTGCATAGTTTGATTGTGAGCTTGATGGATAATAATTTATCCCTTTACTCTAAGTTCCAGGGCAACTGTGATTTTAATACTGGGGACACAATGTGTGCAATTTCTCCTATACCTTTACTCTCCTCATGTTTTATTAATATATTTCCCACCACTGAATATGAAGGTGCATTAGGAAATTTGGCAATAAAAATAAGGTATGGGTTTATTAGTTTTTAGTCTATCTCAAGTAGTAATAATTTATACAGGGTGGTGCATATTGTATCTACCAATTTCAGTTGATAACCCTGTCTAAAACTAGCTCTGCATGCAGAGGAATCTCCCATGCTCAGCAGGGAGTGGCAAAGCTCATGGAATGTTGGCTACTTCAAACATATATTGCAGAGGAGGCATTCAAACAAACTGGTTCCATTCAGAAAATGCGGCAGGCTCTCAATGATGATCCACAATCAAACTATCAGAGTAGCAACATGATGAGGTGGGTCACTAATGGAGAGCCGACAGCAGTGGGCAAAATCAGAGGTTTCGAGGTCAGAGAAGCACCAGTATGCCAGGAAATACAAAGCTGTCACTGTGTCATCTGAATGGAACCTGTTCAGATGATGGTAGAGAAATTGCTAGGCTTGCTCTTGCCCGCGCATGCATGCCTTCATTCCGACAAGGTTAAAAACTGACATTGGTAGATATAATATGTGCTACCCTGTACATTTTCGAGCATTGAGTATTCCATTCCACATCTATCTTTTTTTTTTTTTTTTTTTTTCAGATTCACAGTTCAACTGACATTCTAATAGCAACTAAATACATATGTATATTCACCTCAAAAAAAGAAGGTACAGCATGTCTTCCCACATTATCGTCGAAGCCTTTTGAAAAAGCCTGGTCAATGTGCTGCTGCAGAAACTTCTTAAAGCTGTGATCTGTATGAGAAACACAATATGTAAATTAATAAAAGCCACTAGAAGATATATGGAACTTTGCCAATACAAAGTTATCAATATAAAGGATCAAGCAGCATATACTGTACTAATTTGATACATTATCAGATTTTTCAGTAAAATCACCAATTTATATGAAAAAATACGTATGATCAGACTGATTATTTTTGGCTTTCCTTTAGATAAACTGCACATTCAGACATTGGTGTAAAATTCATATGTACAGGAATTTTACTTGTACGGGCAACAACAAAGACTTGTGGAAGCAACTTCGTTGGTAAAAATTATATTTTTTTAGTGGTGCTTTTCAGGCAGCTTTACCTAATCATGATGATGAGGCTAACAATGACACATACGTCAAAGAAATGCCCACAACCAGACCAGGACTCAAACCTAGGACCTTCGGTGGCAAGACCATGAGTTGACCACTCATCACACCTGGCCGATTAGGTAAAATCAATAGCAATGTTATCAATAAACTCTGACACACCATTATCTGCTGACAATCAATACATAGTATAACACCATTAAGCCTTGTTTCCATGATTATGAAAAAATAAATATGCTGACCAAGGCAGTAATTTATTTTATTAAAAACATAAACTAAACGTAACATTTCAACCTTCTAGCAAGGTCTTCTTCAGACTCTGTATCAAGTACAAAAGTAACAAGATACAAAAACAGGGCATTATATATACACACAAAACATTACTCCCTCCAGACTAATAGAAAGTTGTTCTGGAACTTTCTAGCAGGTGGCTTTCACTTGTGAACTGTACATTCACCTAAAAGGCTAAACATATTTACTTCCATATAGAATGTGGTTGGGCTTTATATCTCACGCTTTTTTCCTTCATTTTCTTCCTTCTCCTCTCCTCTTTCTCTCTTGTCCTTTCCACTCTTTCTAACACCTTCTTCCATTCTTTGTTTAACTTCAGTCCCCCATTCCAGTTCATTGTGTCTTCTTCACCTTTCTTCTCCATTTCCTTGGCTTCCTTCCATTTTCTCACTAGCAGGACATGACATAGAGTGAGATGAGGCTAAGCAGATAGGAAGGGAGAAGAGAATGCTAGTGAGAAAATGGAAGGAAGCCAAGGAAATAGAGAAGAAAGGTGAAGAAGACACAATGAACTGGAATGGGGGACTGAAGTTAAACAAAGAATGGAAGAAGGTGTTAGAAAGAGTTAACACCTTCTTCCATTCTTTGTTTAACTTCAGTCCCCCATTCCAGTTCTTCTCCCTTCCTATCTGCTTAGCCTCATCCCACTCTATGTCATGTCCTTCTAGTGAGAAAATGGAAGGAAGCCAAGGAAATAGAGAAGAAAGGTGAAGAAGACACAATGAACTGGAACGAGAGAAAGAGGAGAAGGAAGAAAATAAAGGAAAAAAAAGCGTGAGATATAAAGCCCAACCACATTCTATATGGAAGTAAATATGTTTAGCCTTTTAGGTGAAAGTACAGTTCACAAGTGAAAGCCACCTGCTAGAAAGTTCCAGAACAACTTTCTATTAGTCTGGAGGGAGTAATGTTTTGTGTGTGTATATATATAATGCCCTGTTTTTGTATCTTGTTACTTTTGTACTTGGTGCAGAGTCTGAAGAAGACCTTGCTAGAAGGTTGAAACGTTACGTTTAGTTTATGTTTTTAATAAAATAAATTACTGCCTTGGTCAGCATATTTATTTTTTCTCAATACATAGATACATTATTTTTCTCTTTTGCGTGTGAAATTCAGGAATCTTGCTTCAATTTTTTCTTTGTATTTAAGTCACATTTTGGTAATTTTTTTCAGTCCGTACTTAACAGAGTGGTCACAAAGTGGGCATGATCCCCTTTCTTTTTGATGCTATGATGGTTATGGTTGAATGCTTGATACAGACACATACTTGATGGTTTAAGAGTCCAGGCCATCGGTAAGGAGACAGTCATTTTCATAGCACAGCTGAATTTTGCCCCATGTTCTGGCAGATGTTTTGTGGAGATAATCTGGGGTTACATGCGTGAAGGCATCGCCTACAGCTGCTCATAATTTTAGTGTTGTGCGATATCAGTTATTTCTCACACTGTCATTGATGAACCAGCCGAAGTGAGGTCGGGACTTCTTGGAGGATAGGCTAAGGGAGCTTGGTAATCTTCAGGACCTCTTCCACAATCCGGGAAAGGTCTTATTCAGGTAATGGCACATTTGCAACCTGAAGTGTGTCAGAACATGGCACAGAATTCTTCTTGACTACGAAGATGACAGTCTCTATACCGATATTCTGGACTCTTAAACCATGAGATGTGTGTGCATATCAAGCATTCAACCATAACCATCCTAGTGTAAAAAAAAAGGGGGGAGGGTATGCCCACTCTGACCCCACTGTACAGCTTAATCACAAATGCAGAATAAGAAATGTCTCACTCAAGAAGGCCGCGGTGGCTCAGTCGGTAACGCGTCTGACTACCATGCTCAAGGTCCTGGGTTCGATCCCCGGCCGGTTCAAATCCGGGAACTTTTCTAACGATGGAAGCGGCCCCGGCACCCACCCAGCGTCGAATAACATGGGTACCTGGGGGAAACCCTGGGGGGTAAAGGCAGTCAGGGGCGTGATGCTGATCACATCACCCCACTCACGACCGGATCAAGAAAGTGTGGGGCGTTACCCCCACACCCCCTATACGCCTTCATGGCGTGGTGCTATGCACAGGGGAACACTTTACTTTACTCACTCAAGAAAACCTTCAACATAAACCAAGCCAACTCTGTTTCACAGTGCAGCCTTGTACACTTCCCTTCAGATGAAACTGGCATATTAAGACAGGGTTAAAGTGTTGAAAGAGAGTACCATTTTTTCTGAACAGGAGTGTATGCTGGTATATCATAGCCCACTCTGTGCTTTTATCCTTACCTGCAGCTTCAGATGCTGGCATAGATGGTATGAATTCAGAATTATCTTCAACTCTGTTCTGGTCTAGGCCTGAAACAAGTGAAGCTTATGAAATACTCAGCATTTATACACACTCACACATGTGTACAACATGCTCAATAACACAAAGCAAAAAAATCACAGGTAAATTGGTAACATTACATAATATTGACATATCTGAAATTACTTTTTCAGTATTATGAAACAACAATCAGTTTCTTGTGCTTCAGATAGAGAGTGATATATTTCTAGAGCAAATTTCATACAAAATGTATTAGCAAAGTGGAACCTCAATTTTATATTTTCAGGGAACACAGATGCAAAAATTTTAAATGCAGGAAAGTGTAAAATCTGGGAGAATTTTATAACATTTTGTTCAATGAAAAAAAATACTAATGTGTGACAATATAAAAGTATAAAATCAGCAAACCTAAAATTGGGATTCGACTGTCTACTTTTCTAAAGGTCAATCAGCACAAAAATATTCTAATACTGTCCCTGAAAGTGTAAATTGAAGAAACACATCATACTACACAGCAGTGAGTCAAATATCATACAGGTTTACTCCATTGCAACTAACTGATATGATAGACTTAGCTGAACTGCCCATTGCTATCAAAGTGTAATTCATTTATTTTATCATGGTGTTATTTGTGAAGTATTTTAGTACTAAATATAGAAAATGGTTAAGGAAAAATCATATTTTAAAATAAAGGTAACATTTCAGTCTGAAAGCTCCCTCAAATATTTAAAAATGTTCATGGAAGTATTCCATTGAAATGATAGCATTGAGTAGGGATGTGCCGAAGCCGATTACAGATGTATCAAAATCGGCAGAAATTGACATATCAGCATCTGCAAAAATGTGATATTTAAACCAGTACAGAAAATACTACAGTTTTACCTTCTAATAAGTTTTATATTTTAATTTTGTAAGATTTATTGAAAATTAGGTTATGATTCTTTATCATTTGTAGAGTTCTTGTAATAAAATTATAGCAAACTCTCAGACAGAGAATCAACCCACCTCAAAATCAGAAATAAAACAGTACATTGCTGAACCAACTATTCCACATGACCAGGATCAGCTGTTGTATTGGAAATTCCGTATAATGTCTAAGGTTACTTCCAGAAGTGCTTCCAAAACCGTGATTCTGAAGTTGAATCTGCCAGCATTAAATTTACAACATTAAGAATAGGAATTCATTTTGTATTTCAAAAAACTGCTTGTGTACTAATGTTAAATCTCTTGAGAATCTATGTTCTTCTTAAAGGTTCATATAACCACTTTTCTTTTAGATGCACATGTACAGTATATGTATATACATATGATATGCAATAAAAATGTATATAGCAAATGTATTTTTGTGATGCTGGAAATAACATCCCATTTTTGTTGAATAATCTTATGTATCGGAATTGGTTAAATATCAGCACTGGTATCGGTTTCAAAAATTATCGGTGAGTACATCGGCAACGGTAAATTTTCAGCTTCGTCACATCCCTACCATTGAGTAAAGATATTTTCTTACTTTACAATGCTTTCCTACAACTTTAGACTAATTGTGACAACAGGGACATTCATACAGAAGCACCTACAACCGGTGTAGCGTCAAATCATCGCCGACAAAACATCGCCAACAAAACATCGACGGTACAAAACATCGACAGCACAAAACATCGACAGCACAAAACATCGACAGCACAAAACATCGACAGCACAAAACATCGACAGCACAAAACATCGACAGTACAAAACATCGATGGCAAAAACATCGACGGTAAAAACATCGACGACAAAAACATCGACGTCAAAAACATCGACGGTAAAAACATCGACGGCAAAAACATCGACGGTAAAAACATCGACGCCAAAAACATAGACGGTAAAAACATCGACGCCAATAACATCGACGGTAAAAACATCGACGGCAAAAACATCGACGGCAAAAACATCGACGGTAAAAACATCGACGCCAAAAATATCGACGGTAAAAACATCGACGGCAAAAACATCGACGACAAAAACATCGACGGTAAAAACATCGACGGCAAAAACATCGACGGCAAAAACATCGACGGTAAAAACATCGACGACAAAAAACATCGACGCCAAAAACATCGACGGTAAAAACATCGACGGCAAGAACATCGACGGCAAAAACATCGACGCCAAAATCATCGACGGCAAAAACATTGACAGTACAAACACATCGACGGGAAAAACATCGACAGTGCAAAACATCGACGGCAAAAACATCGACAATACAAAATATCGACGGGAAAAACATCGACACCAAAAAATCGACACCAAAAAATCGACGGCAAAAACATCGACACAAAAAACATCGACGGCAAAAACATCGACACTAAAAACATCGACGGGAAAATCCTTTTTTGACAATGTTTTACACACTAAGAAATTCAAATCTAATCCCGAATATTTTGAGATGGCTACCCTAAATTATAAAGTATTTCGGTGAAATGAACAATGCGTAATGAGCGAACTCAAGTTGCCAACTTACAGTGCTACCGTGCCAGCAATGTACAATGGTCCGTGAGGTCGAAACACGCCCTCTCAATAAAGACGTTATTATTATTATTATTATTTTTATTATTGATAAAATTACAAACAATGAGATTACGCAGTGAACGTGATTGTTTAGTTTCTTGTAACCATTTATGACTTCTCGCCGGCAGCGTTTGTGGTCGGGGGAAAGGGAAAGAAGGCTCCTCCGTGTGAAAGATGAAAAGCCCACCGACTATTGTTATTCCTTGTTTATCAGACGCAGGAGACCGAAAGGACCAAATACAACTTGACTTTTCCGTAGTGACTTTCTTTCGGTTCATGCACTGGTATACAACGTGTGCAAGTAATATAACTGCCCCCTTGCAATATTGCCTTGCCCCCTTCCCCTCCAGACATTTTCCCTGGGTGCCGCACCACAAAGCGCCGTCACTGTGTATCGGTACCGCTGTTGTATTTGAATCAAGGGGTCCGAAGTTCGATCCCCGGTGGAGGATAGTTGCACAGTGGTATGGATTCTTTAAACTATAGGTTCAGTTCCGATTAACCCTTCGTGGGTCACACGAGAAAAAATTACCTTGTTGATCGCTCACGGTGCCAGAGACCGGGCTTTTAATATATGTTAAATTAAAGGTCTAAAACGCCAAATCCTCAATTATTACGATTAAATGCATATTGTTTTTTGTTATAAATATATTTGCAAACAATTGAGATTGTATAAAACTACGAATTGCATGTTTCAGTTTTAAAAAAATAAATAATAGGCTATTCCAAATACCGAAAATTTCAATGTTACATGTGCACCCATAAAATAATAATAATAATAATAATAATCGTTTAAGTCCTCTTTATGCACAGAGAAGTTAATCGGGACTGGACCCACAGTTCAAAATAGGATCTGAACCACCATGTGCTTTCACCCGGGACCCATTGATTACAGGGTAACACTGCGTTTATTACAGAGACAATTGGAAAAATTAGTTTCTTTTGCAAATAAAGAAACTGGTGATTAAAAGTATTTTAAATTTTTTCACTGCACTCTTACAAATGTTACAGTGATGGGTATTAATGACCATCTGATTCAAACTGTCCATCTAATGAGTCACTTTTCCTCAGAATATTTGCTCTTATTCTCTTATGTCCACCTTATCAGGGACGGCGTTTCAGGCGGGCTAGGAAACTGAAGCCCCACAAAACATCTCTGGCTCCCTTCTCCCCAAGATTATGATAGTAGGTTAGACGCATTTCGACCAAAAATTGGAAAAACTGGAAGTTTCCTCACTCAATATTTTCCATTAAAAAACTTCCATTTGGGCAATCATAATTCACCAAACTTGCTACAAAAATTGAATCACTATTTTTAGGAATAGGTCTAAAAGGTGCGAAAATATTTTTTTTATAAGTAGGATGACGTTCAACACCTAACGAACCTTTAAGCTTCATTTTCATAAACGTGCGCACAGGGAGGCAAGGGTGGCCGACTGTCCCACCCCTAATCCTTTACTTAGAAATGCAATATAATCTTATTGCAGTTATAATATTATACTCTAAAAGAATGTTACCTATTTTTAAGCCGATACATGTCCAAGCAACTACGCGAGAGGGGGTTGCTTGTATTACTTTGTATATAATTGAACTATTCCACTCCTTTTTGTAGGAAATTTCTTGTTATTAACACTCACTCATACTTTATTCGTTAGCTGTGAGTTGTGAGCTGTGTTGCTTAATGTGGCTGGCGAATAAATGGCTCATACTTGGAAATTAATAAATTATGTGTAGTTGTTTTGAATCTGAACCTGAGAGATTAATTTAAAGTCACATATAATTTAAACAGTGTGATATTTTTTTTTAATAATGCAATACATATATAGCTTAATTGCAAGTAGTCTAACAAGGCATGGTATCTTCGAAAGCATCTTAAGAGATGCAGAATAGAAACTTATTCCTTTAAAGATCCTATCTGTAACAAGATGGGCTTGCTGTGCGAATGCTATGACAGTCATAAATTCTTTCCGTAAATATTTGACATCAGGAAATAGTCTCAAACACAAAAGTAACTGAAGTAAAGGCAATAGAAGAGGACTGCTTTCGCAAATGAGAATGGCGGAAGCAAGGGTAGCATTGCCCGTCTAAAATTTTCAGGTTTATTAAAATTTACAAGTCAATGGTACTTTTATTGACCTCTTCGGACCAGAGGAGCAATTTTTATGATTTCACAAATGTGACAGTTGTTTCACAAAATAAAAATAACCTTAACGCTACTTTTATGGCCTAGAAAACTTTTGAATCCTCCCCAAAAAAGTTAAGCGGCAAGTTCGATTGTGACCCCCTAAAGTTAGATTCCAAGTTACGCCCATGAACTTGGATAGAGAAATTCCTCGTCAAACAAAAAAATAGATAATACGTGGCAAAATTATGTCTAAATGTGGCGGCGATTGGTTTCCAAAACTGGGGTGGGGGGAGGACAAGGACAGTTTACTTTCCCTTGATACATAAGGTTTAGCATAGTGCGAGAGAAAATGTGGCAAAATGTATGGGGGTGCAACTGCCCCCCCCCCCCACGCCCCCATAATCTCCAGGAAATCTGCAGGAAATCATGGGTTACCTTCGTAATGGGATTGGTAACTAGAGGTTGAGTGCTGTATTTATTCCCTCAAATGTAACAGTTATTTAACAAAATAGTCCTGGATATTATTTTTATGGGATGGAAAAACTTTTTGATTCTCGATTAGTGCAGTGGCGGCGATTAGGTTGGCATGGGGGTGCAGATGTCCCCCCCTACACACACTTTTTGCCGCTTTTGCCCCCGCATTATGCTAAACCGTATGTACGAAGAGAAAGTAAATTGTTCTTGCCCCCCCCCCCCCTCAAGTTTTGGAACCCAATCGCCTCCACTGCATTTAACTGTTGATGAATAACACAAAGCTTATAAAGTTCGTTAAAGGCAATTTTGAACGTTTCAACCATTGCAAGAAGTTGCTGAAGGGTTCTTATTTCTAATTCCCTTCCATATCACAACAGTAGTGAGCGGCGGAAGATTGTAGCTTTCCGTAGTTCATAAATTCGGAACTTTCTGAATTGAAACGGCCAAATCCAATTAACACATCACTTACTGTCCTTAGTAAAACTTTCCTTTAATTTAGAAATTAATAAATCATAATTTTAATATTCTCTTCACATGTAGCTCTTCTGCTTTCACATGCTGGAATCGAAATGGGCTACTATGACAGTGCACAAATTATTTTGTAACCTCAGAAATGAGGTTAATATAAATCCAACCAACTAAATACTGTAATACGGTGCAAAAATCAGCACGCTTGGGGAATGTAGGCATACTCCTAAGACTCCGAAGAGCATTAACTTGCCCAAGCGTGCTGACTTTTGCACAAATTGCAGTATTTTATACTGGAATTCGAGCCACTTAATGATATGTACCCCCACGAGGGATCGAACACGGGTACACTTGGTTACAAGGCAACAGTCTTATTGCCAGACTACCTGGGTCTGGAACTCAATTTTAATATTTCTAATTCATAGTTTGTTAACTCCTTGATTTCATAACGTCGTATTTCTCTCTCTCGGAAATTTTAGCGAAAAGGATATATGTATAAGGTGCCTTTCACGGCCGAGGTGGCCGTTGGTCGGCGGCTAACGCGTCGGAAAGTAGGAGCACATCTACCGGCATTCAAACCCACAACTGTACGCTGACCTTGGCATTAGACACGTCAGTGCTTCAGTATCCAGACAGCTGATGTCCAGTTTGCACGTGGTTGTGAAGTGTTAAATTGTTAACAAATGTTTTAGATTGTTTTGTTTAAGTTTACGTATTGCCAGTTTTTTTTTCTGCAGTCTAATAATACCACGCTATCCGTAAAATTTTAAACAACGAATTTTTATATACGACTGTTACGTCATTACGAATTCTTGTAGGGAAGTTAGAATGAGTTTCGGAGCAGAATTCCCAGATGTTCCTGTTTCACACAGAGACAGTGATCTGTTACTTGTGAACAAATTTAGGAAATAGGGTCTGCTCTTGTTAAGGTAAAACGGCATGTGCTTACTGAGGATAAACTAGACGACGTTGGAACACGATTGAAATATACTCCTCAGAAATCTCTCCGACGCCTTGCACAAGAAACAGACATATTTCTAACATCATCGTGGCGAGCTACCAAGCTTTTATACCGGAAGCCATACATCAGAAGAATTGAAAGAAAATGTGAAGAAATAAATTGAAGCAATTTCGAAAGAGGAACTGATGCGTGTTAGTGAAAATTTCCTATAAATATGTGGATGCAAGAGGACATCATTCCAAACACCTTTTGTAACACGGTACGTGTTCCTTTTAATTGTAACTGTCGATGCAATTGTACGAGCATATTTAATTACATAGCTAGCGGTTCCAGTTACGCGAATGTTGCACCCAGTTTGCCGGAAGACGCGTTCCTACTTCCCGGCGCGCTTTACGTCGCTCCACGGCCACCTCGGCCGTGAAAGGCACTGTATAATTATGACACGCATGAGAGAACATTGCTAACACTAATATTGTCGGTACTCGAATGAGGAACTAACTAACAAACAGAAATGAAGCTTAAAGGTTCTTTAGATGTTGAACGTCCTCCTGCTTATAAAAAAATATTTTCTCACCTGTTAGACCTATTCTAAAAATAGCGATTCGATTTATAGGGGAATTATACACACTTAGCTGTATGCACATATTCTTCGTCACCGTTTGAACCTTCAACAAAAGAACAACCCCACAACCACCAAATACATCCAACTATTAAAAAATTGTACCAGTATATAAATATATGTGTTAAGGAATCACAAAATATAGTTTTCTCACTCAATATTGGCACAAAATCAATGGAAACTTAAATTTTGCTGAACACCCAAGAAACTTAGACCCTGTGAAATTGTCGCGCGGTATTTTTATGGACCCGCCAACTCTCAAAACGCAGGAAAAGTATCGGCCAGTATCTGAAATTAAAATCCAGCCAGTAGCGGCGATTAGGGGGGAGGGCGAGGGGGGCAGTTGCCAACCCATTTTTCGCCACTTTTGCTCCCGCACTATGCTGAACCTTACCTACAAAGGGAAATATACTGTCTTTGCCCCCCCCCCCCCCCCCAGGTTTGACACCTTGCCCCACGGTTTTGTAACCCAATCGCCGCCACTGAATCCAGCGGATACTTTCCGATGTCGATACTATTGTTATCAGCCGATACTCATACAACGACATCGGTATAGTCTCAGCCCTAATAGGTATATATTACTTTTGTTAATTAGTTTCACTTTTCTGCCACATTTGGCTAATCGTGACGATGAGGACGAGAGATATAATGAAATTGATGGACACTCGCAAAGAATGCACATGCCTAGGCCAGGATATACGTGTATATATATATTCTATATTCCGTGCCATTCCCAGAAACAAATTCTAGATCCGCCTACGTGTATGGCGACAACCTGTGTATTTATGTCTAACACAAACTAGTAGCAAAAAATTACAGCTAAATAAATTCCAATGGACGGAATTCCTTAAATTATTCTCCTTATTTTCTTAAGTTCATATAAGGCTGTGTATTTTAAAAAATAAAACACGTTGTTTGTTAAAAACACTTAATGCACAATCTACATTTGTGACAAAAATTCTAGCAACCCTTCTGGTGTGACTGGCAGAATTGATATCAGTTGCGGATAAACCCTGATGTTTGGGAGAGACGATGTTTTGAAAGCTTCCGTCCAGTGGCTGTCAAAAGGGGTCTGCTGTGTGAGGGTGGGCGGGGGAGGTAAAGCAAAGGGGCCCATACTCATCAAGTAACATTTCTTCCACATCCACAATATAACGAGCACACAACTATCCCGTCTATGAAGTTAAAAGCAGCATGCTAGAAAGTAGAAGGAAACATGACACTTCGCATTATTTACGATTCCATTGTTTGAGCTTTGGGGCAAGAATCAGGTGCTAATAATAATATTGTTTTGATGTCAGAAGGTGCGCGTGCAGCGCGAAATTATGGAAATCCGGGAACTTTTCTAACGATGGAAGCGGCCCCGGCGCCCACCCAGCATCGAATAACATGGGTACCTGGGGGAAACCCTGGGGGGTAAAGGCAGTCAGGGGCGTGATGCTGATCACATCACCCCCATTCACGACCGGATCAAGAAAGTGTGGGGCGTTACCCCCACATCCCCTATACGCCTTCATGGTGTAGTGCTATGCACAAGGGAGCACTTTACCTTTTTTTTAAATGAAAATACCGCTCTTGCGCAACAACCATGGCTGATAAGAAATCTAAAAACAAGATCGACCAATGTAGGCAAGTTTGGTCACAACTCTAAATCCAATTCATGGAGAGAATCAAGATATAAATTTCACCTGGGCGAGTTGGAGTTTTAGCGCCCCTCTACTTTCCACTCTATTACTCATCCCCGTCTTTCTACTCTGCTCCTCCTACTTTCCGCCTTCCTTCAATAATAATAAAACATGACTGCATTATAAATTAACGGTTTTAATGACCAAAAAATAGCGATGTTTCTGGCGTCGATGTTTTTGCCGTCCATGTTTTTGTCTTCGATGTTTTTGCCGACGATGTTTTTGCCGTCGATGTTTTCGCCGTCGATATTTTTGGTGTCGATATGTTTGGCGTCAATGTTTTTTCCGTCGATGTTTTTGGTGTCGATGTTTTTTTGCGTCGATGTTTTTGCCGTCGATGTTTTTGGTGTCGATGTTTTTGTCGTCGATGTTTTTGGTGTCGATGTTTTTGGCGTCGATGTTTTTGGTGTCGATGTTTTCGCCGTCGATGTTTTTGCCGTCGATGTTTTTGCCGTCGATGTTTTTAGTGTCGATGTTTTTGTCGTCGATGTTTTTGGTGTCGATGTTTTTGGCGTCGATGTTTTTGGTGTCGATGTTTTCGCCGTCGATGTTTTTGCCGTCGATGTTTTTGGTGTCGATGTTTTTGGCGTCGATGTTTTTGCCGTCGATGAGTAGAGGAGGTGGCCGGGTTCAACGCCATCAATTGCGGTTCAGTGTTGCCAACTCACCCCAAGAATATTTCACCATATGATATTTTACAGGGGAAGCTAACCTACAAATAGGAGTTGGCAACACTGACTAGTTGCTTCTCAATGTCTTGGAAAACGTCTTAAGACAAATATCTTAATCTTTAAGAGTAAATATGCCTTCTACACCAACCCTGATTTTTTGACTTCTAAGAAAATCGCACCAAAACCTCAAAAACTCACTTTCTCTCCATGTTTTGCGTCTTATTTATTGCGCTGATGATGTTTCACAGCGCAGAAAAGCAATGATGAGTAAATACACTTTGTTATTTTTGAAGGATGAATGCACCTTATCGTAATCTTCCAAGTCCCGGGGACACTAATGTTTGTATATCGTGATCTTTGTAAACCTCTCTCGGGAACGATGTGCCACACACACATGCGCGCGCGTTTTTTATTATTTTCGTATTGTGACGCAAGCAAACAAACAAATAATAATTGTTTTTTTTTATTTTTTTAAGATTCCTGGCCCCTAACCCCGCCAGGGTGCGTGGTGCCCAACCCAAAAAGGTTCTAACGGCTGTGGTTATGGATAACCACAGCTCTATAGAGTTTTCACGTGTTTTTTTTTTTTTTTCTCTCAAACTTCCATGAAACTCTACAGAGGACCTCCGTAATGCATGCAACGTGTACTAACGACTCTAGTGTTATTTGATGTTGTAATATTTTTGGATATAGAGTTTTATTGTGAGATAGATAAAAAATAATTATGTTTATTATAATATTTTCTTGATGAAGATGGAGAATGTGTGTGTTATAAAAACTAGAGTTGCATGCTTTTTTTTCCTAGTGTGTGTGCTTGATGTTCGACAGCATCTGAAACGATAAAAAAAGAATTTTATTGTTAATTTTCTCATGTAAAAACAACAAAATTTTGTGCAAATTCTGATTGTCTCGTGCTATAGTGCAAAAACTGATGAAAAAAAAAAAGATATTGTAACTGATAACTAGTGAAATTGACATTGTAACTGATCTGAACTAGTGAAATTCGTATTATTATTGTGCTAGCACAAAATTCTTATTGTAACTGATTGTGCAAGAAAAAGATGTTAAAAACCTGTTAAAACTGCTCCGTGACCCTCTCATTCTTCACGTCGTAGGCGAAAGACTTCTCTGCAATGAGGATGACGCTGCATACAGTATCGGCAGGCAAGGCTTCGTGGAACTCGCAGACGACCTTGATGTTGGTGCGATCGTTGACCACCACCTGCTTCCTCTTTGTTGTATTGATGACGAACATGGGCCTGCGGATTTTGAATTCGCTGGGAGTGTAGTACACGTCCACGTTTCCCTCGGTCACGCGCTTGTAAGCTGTGTAAGCTTCGTAAAGTTTGAGGTAATCGTCTTTGGTCATGTCGAGGTTGTAATTCTCGCGCGGGAACACTTCATTCCTACCGTTCTTGAGATAAACGTTCTTGATCTTGCAGTCGTCGAACTTGCTGGAATCTTTTTCCTGGTTGTTATTGCGCCCGGTCTGAAAGAGCACTACGACGAAATCTGGCATGTCGAACTGTATGTTGTTGAACTGCGTCGTCACGTCGAATTCCATGTGACTTCCCGACGTCATCTTCTGCACGCACTGGTAACCGTGAAAGTGAATCGGTACCTGCGGACTCTTCAAGATCTCCGCTTTGTACTTGAGGGCGTAGTTTGTTTCGTATTCCACGATCGGCATTCTCAATTCCATGCTCCGGATGACGCACTTGGCCGCTTCAGGTAATGTGTTGGCTATCGGCGTGCCGTCGGCGTTCAAGTTGGTGTATCGCATCAGTGCGTCGTTGTCGTTGGCTGCTCTTCGAAACGTGACGCGCAATCCTCCCTTCCACATGATCTCCTTGTAGTCCGAGAAGAATCCCGGCAGCAGACGCATGGGAAAAAGCACCGTGTGACTTCTAGTCGATATTTTGGTCTCCGCTTCGAATCCTCCCGCCTGGTAGTATGCTGCGTCCGTTTTGGATAATTTCAAAGTTCCCACTGCCGTCGACGTGATGCCTGGATAGTCTATTCTGTCGATGACGGTGTTGTGTTTCCTCACCTCCACCTGCGAGAACAGGTGAGGCACGAAGTTGTCCACGAGTATCAAATTTGCATTGGGCGGAAACGCGTCTCCGCTTTCCTTCTTCACCACGTCGAATTGAAGGTAGAGGTCCGCTCTGTGAGGATGAACGAACCCATCGCCTACGTCCACGTCGTATTCGATCTCCCTGTTCGTTTCGTTGAGATTGGCGAACGTGCGACGGTTGGGAGGGAAAGATTGCAATTCGTAACTTTCGATTTGCTCCATTTTCACTATGCGTGTTATTTATTATACGTTGATCTCCACGATGGCAGTGGTCGTTGCACCTGCGAAATCCACCACGTCTCCTTTCTCGTTTGTCACCACCAACTCTATGTCGTCTATGCGGTTGCGACATACTGGAAAATAGATCGGCGAAGAGGGCGTGTAGATGATCGGTTCCATGAATTCGGAACTTGGTTTGAACGTAGCTATGATTCCCGTCTGCTTGTGACTTCCTAACAATCCGTCCGAGGATTTTGTGATCATGCCTTCCGCCACGTTGCAGTGAACGTTTAGAGTCTCTATGGCTAGAAATTTAGGAATGTTTGCTGCCGTGTGCTTGATGCCAGCTTCGAGTTTTGTGTTGTTCTCGAAACCTAAAAGTTCACCCATGGTACCCAGGTCCACGGTCTCCGTTGCCGACACGATTTCCACTCTGTGCGTGACCGAATTTTGAGAAAGGTACGTGCCTTTGGGTAACTGAGCTTGCAAAGTGGAAAGATTGTATTGGCCTGGCGTGACGATGATGTGTTCGCTTCCGACGCTAATTTTGTTGTTGTGCTGCGTGACATTAGGTATGAGGTACATGCTGTAGAATGCACGCAGAGCTACGGATTTAGGATAGACGATGTCGTCGTGCAGCGTGAGTTTCAAGATTGAAGATTCGCTCGTGAGATGGAACACGCCCATCGTATTTAAGATTCCACAATGCTTTCTGAAAATGTTCCACCGACGGGTTATTTATTTTAGACATGTATGCGAGAACGGAAAGGCATAGGTGGCCGCAGTTAACATCGGTGAAACCCTGGATGCGTTTGTCATTGTAGTAGAGGTTGGCAACACTGAGATACTTCACCAACCTGGCAGGTGGTGTGCCACCGAACGAATCGAAAACAAATGCATTGTTATCGTTAATTTTGAGGTAGCATATCCAATGTGTACCAGGATTTTTGTAACTGTCCAGGTTGACCACGCCATACTCTTTTTTCTTCACAGCAGGGGGTAGAGAATCGGACATGAAAACACCCCTGAAGTTTCTTATTCCAAACAGTTCGATCAGAGATTCAATATCGAAGTTGGACAGGGCTTCTTCTTTTTTTTATATTTCTTCAAAGCATCGAGGTTGCTTTTTTGTTTTTTGGTCATACCTTTCCCCTTCTTCTCCATAGCCAGGTTGTGACGTTTCTGTTCTTCCAATTCTGCCTTGTTCTTCTTCGAGTCGATGACGGTTTTCGCGATGGCGGCGCTTCCGCCAGCCAAACTTCCAACGGCCCCCAATGCCGCAAGGATGGCCGGGATGCTGAATATGAAACCTCCGATTTTTTGCTGTTTCCGCGAACGCTGCAAGCGTCTCAATTGAGGTGTGCTGAGAAGTAATTTCATTCCGTGTCCTTTCGTCAAGCAAGAACGTTTCTTCTCGCGTTGTTTCTTGGTGAGTAACCCATCGAGGGCACCTAGATTTTTTAGATTGGAGTATGGTATCTGGTACACGACACCTTTGGGCTTCATGTTGATGCTCTATATGTTATCTTCACGGTATGTTATTTATATATATGTTCTGAGATTTTTTTTTTGTGTAATTTTTTTTCGGTATGTTATTTATATATAAATGTTCTGAGATTTTTTTTGTTCTGTGTAATTTTTTTTTCAAGGATATACTCCGCGTAGAGCCGTTACACAAATTCTATTACGTGCTTTGTTTCCTTACCAAGAAGTTCCTTTGTACCCTTGTACACGATTCGAGTTTTGTTCTCGATTAAAATAGCTAGCTTCTCGTCGGATAACATGTTAGCGTATCGATCTGGTAAAAATAGACTGTATTGTGCGTTGAGCAACAGACGCGCCTTGGGACCATACTGGGTAGAAACAATTGAACCGGAAGTTATCATGTAAGGTTTGTCCACTTCCAATTCCTGAATTTTTACATATTCGACTGACGAATTTAGCATTTGTTTTAATGCTTGGGCGTCTAGTGATTGTTTACTCATTTTTATAAGATGACAAACACAACTGGAGTTTTTTTTTTTTTTTTTACGTAGTGTTATTTATATACCGAAGAAATTTTTTTCACGGTTCGAGAAATTTTTTTATTTCTACACACCCCCTCCAAATTTTTGTTTTGTGTTCATGGCGATGGTGGTGCCCAGTGCTGCAACTCTTTCTCCCAGCGAAGCGTCTCTGCTAACGAATCTTTCGAAAGCTGCGTGCTCTAACTTTCTGTCTGCTTCATGACGTGCATCCAGATCGGTGCGAGTGGTGTTGTAGGCGATGTCGTGATCTTTGCATGCGGCGTCCAACGGATTCACACCCTTGTCTCCTCTCTCCAATCTTTTCTCGAGTTTGGTACCCGGTCCGCAGTACTGGTAGCCGGGTAAATGCATCTCGAAAGGTAACTTGTTGATGATGTCGTTCACGAGTCCCTTTCCTTCGGCCACGTTCCAGAATCTCGGAGGTAGTGTGTTCATAATTTTAATGAGGTAACCTATACCCTTGTCGTCGTTCACGATGAAGTTGGAAAGTTTTGTGCTGATCATGTCCACAATTCCTACCTTCTCGTTGTAGAAATTACGATTGCCTGCATTCTCCTCTCCTGCAATAACCAACAACCTGTCTATGAGCTTGCGCACGTCGTCCACCCACACAAACTTTTTGGGCAGGGTGTTGTAGAGTTTGACGCCGCTGCCTGTTTTCACCTGGTTCCATATCGGCTTGATGAGATTCCTGTACTTCTCACCGCTGCTGGATTTGACCCTATTCTGCGTAGCGTCGTTGTTTTGGTATAAGGCATCCGTCATGATCAAAATTTCCTTGTAACTCTGGTAATCTTCGTCGGTGTAATCTTTCGGCTGCTTTTTGGCAACGAGTTCCCACAGTCCCACCGTACCCGGATACCTGTTCCAACTATCCTTCTCGCCTAAATTAATTTTAATGTCGTTGCCTTCGAAGGTAACTTTCGATTTTCCAATCTTCCAAACCACACCACCGCCTTCGTTACTCTCCATGCTCGGATACAATCCGAACACTTCATCCTTGTCGAATTTCCCCGTGCTCAGGTAGTCTCGTGCCAAAGGTCCCAACTCGATCTTATCCAAAGACGACGACGTGCTACCTATGGCTCGACGTCGTGCCGGTACGTCCTTCAGTTCGAACGGCGTCGAAGGAATGCTCGAAATGGGCGTGGGTACGGTGTAACTTTTAGCTGCAAGTGGTACGAGTTCGTTGATCAAATTTTTATTTTGTTCCGTTACGCCTTTAATTTCTTTACCTAGATCGCTGATGGCGTCGATCACAGGTTGATCTTGACGTTTCTTCTCTTCGTAGAATCCGCGATTCTCGGATTTCCAACCTTTGAAGCGTTTCGCGAGATAATCGCGAAGCTTGAGATTTTCGTCTTCGATTTTTCGTTTCGTCATAACGTTATTTATACACGTCGTTTCTCACAACGTTGCAACGTTTAGAAAATCGTTGATTTTGTTTCTGTATTTTCCGTTGTTGGGTTTCCTCGTCATGTCGATCGTCGCGAATCCGAAATCGTCACTGTTCCAACAGTGGGAGCAGCAGCGTTCCGAAAATTGATTGTAGTTCATGTCTCCGCCTACGTAGTCATCGTACGCGTGCTTGAGGTTGGTGTGATCTTGACGAAACAAACATATGAAATTAGCGTTGTCGCATACTAACTGTTTTGGAATTTTGGAAAACGTTTGAGCTAGGAAGAAGCAATCTATTCTTTTGTGACGACCTTGCGTGAAAAAGTTGCGAATTTCATTTTGATTTTCCAGGATGACATCGTCGAACACAACAACTGAATTTTCACGACAATCGTCGAGTGGTTTTATTTCCGAAGAGAACGTTGCAATGTCCAGACCATCGTACAGTTTCATCAGTTGCTGGTATTTGGATTGCTCCAAACTTTTCGAGAACACGTACAGGTGCCTGTTCTTCCAATCTAACCAATTCGGGGCGAGGAGAAAATTGTCTACGAGCAGTGTTGTTTTCCCACACCCCGAAGGACCTACGATCAGACAGCGGATGCTGTCGGGAAGCAACTCGCCGTTCTTTTTCTTTGTTTGACTTTCCGAATCCGGTAGACGCTTCACCACATTCCACGTACTCACAAGATCACTTCGTTCGCGTCGATCCAACTCTTTTCCGGAAGTCCCAGCCATTTGACAAACAGTTTGTCGCCTTTCCTACGCAATACTTTCTCGATGAGGTACGTGTCGGGATGTTTTGTTTTAGAGAGTTCCTCTTCGTAAAATCTTCCTTTCAAAATCGCGCCGCTACTATCTTTTATTATATACGTGTGTCGGTTTCCGGGTAAAACTCGAACCACGGTAAAAAGTTCTGTGCTCCAGTTTCGTGTGAAACCCCTGTCGAACGTTCGCTTCAATTTACTGACCCTCACCTGGTCTCCAATTTTGTATTTTGATTTCTTGGTAGTCGTGGGCGTGTACTTTGGACAGTAAACTGTAGAAATTAAACGCCGCTCGTCGGACTTGGTAACGTCAGCTGGCTTCATGCCAATCGTTCTGTGTACCGTATCATTATAGGTATCGACGAGTTCCGGCAGAATATCGACCCATTTGTAATTCCCCCGAAGCGTGAATCGTTTCCACATGTGTGTTTTCAAGGTTCGATTAAATCTTTCCACGATGCTGGCCTTGATGTGACTGAAAGTCGAATAATGTCGAATGTCATGTTTTTGAATAAACTTTTGGAATACGGCGTTGTAAAATTCTTTACCGTTGTCTGTTTGCAAAAACCGTGGTCGTCTGTCGCTTTCGCGAAAAATTGTCTTGAATGCTTCCGTGACGCATGTTCCCGTTTTGGTTTTCAAAGGTAGAGCCCATGCGAATTTCGAAAACGTGTCTATGACGGTGAGGAGGTATTTGTTGCCCTTGTTCAATTTATGTACGTTTTTTAGATTGCCGCTGCTCATCTCCACGACGTCACTTTGCCAGAGGTCATCGATGCCCTTGGTCACCACCGCCAAACGTTCGTAGTTGCGCCGTGCAGGTTTATGCAATTCTTGGACGATGGCTTGCCTAGACATTTTTTTTAGAGATTACGTTTGAAGAGAAGCACGAGCGTGATGGGATTCAAAGAGGGTGGCACTTCGCTCGTGTTTTGAATGATCAGCTTATCGCCGGCACTCACGTCGAAAACAGTAAGATCTTCGTCTTCGTGTATTTCATATACGTTGCGCGTTTCGTTCCAACGTGCCAAAGGAATGTTTCCTGCTTTCTGGACACCACGATTCGATATCAAGATCATGGTGGGAACGCTAGCTTTTCTGCCGTGAGACCAGTACGAAAATTCGTTTATCTGAATCGTGCCATCGAGGAGAAACTTGTAGTACGGATGATAAGGATGTAACATGTACAGTTTGTTACCTTCGACGAACGTGGAGATTCTCTGTTGATTGGGTACGCTGTTGATTTCGATGGCTTGCAGAGAATGCAGTTTGGCGAATTTAGTATCGACGCTAACGAGGTTGCTGTGAAGCTGTCCCAGTGTATTTTGTACGGGCAACAAATATTCGACTATGGTATCCGTTACTGTAGCAAATGACGGTTTGATTTTCACTTCCACGTTCAACTGCTTGTAGTTTTCGTTGAGTTCTTGCAACTTTGCACTGAAAGAGGCCAGCGTCGATTCCTGCGTGGATTCCAGCACTCCAACTTGATCCCTGATGTTGACGACAATACTCTGAAGGTTCTCGACTTGATTTAATTTCGAGCTCTTCTCGGTGAGATCGTTCACGATTCTTCGCATCTCTGTAAACTGCGTGTGAAGGTCGGCGACGCTCTGCGAAGTGGGCAGCGTCGACACCAGCGAAGCAAGTTCGTCTCGAATCTGTTCCACGTTCGCCGTTTCCGTTTCCAGTCGTTTCAGCATACGTGATATGTTCCTTTTCAAAGCGTGCAATTCTTTGGAGGTGGGGAGATTGGCCACCCTACTCTCGAGATCGCTCAACGAACTTTTGATGTCGCTCGAATCGGATAGTGCCGTCACCGCCGTTTTCAATTTTTCCAAATCTTTGCTCGAAGGCACGCTCGTCCGTAACGATTCCAAGTCACCCTGTATGTTGTCCAGCACGTGATGAAAATGAGCAAGATTGGATTCGACGTTCAAATTTTCTAAATATTCGATCTTCTGCTGAACCGTGCTTAACGTGTCTTGAATGTTCGTCAACGCGTTCGCTTCAGCGTGAATATTTTTAATTTCTTCGTTGATCAACTCCAGAGACGCCTGAAGCGTTGCGATAGTGGTTTGAATGTGTTCGAAATCTTGATAAGCCTCCAATTGAATTTTTATGTTCGCGATGCTTTTACCGATGACCTGCAGTTCGTCCGACGATGGTAGGTTCGTCATTGTATCTTCCAAAGTCTGTAACTTGGATTTTATTTCTTCCAACGTGCCGGTGAATTCTTCTTGTAATTTGGAAACGACGACATGCAAGCGTTCTACATCAATATCCTTCACGACGGTTTGAAGTTCAGAGAAATTATTTTCGATTGCAGAAGTTCGTTCTTCGATTTCGAGTTTCAATTTTTCCAAATCTTTATTTTTCGATTGGAATTGCTGTAATTTGGCCAAATCATTTTGAAGCGAATCCACGCTCAACTGTATATTTTGAACGCTGTCGTAAGAAGGTACGTCGACATAATTTTTTATGAGCGTTTTCAGTTCGGAATCGATTTTCAGAATGGGGTCGAGACATTGCGTTTGGAGCGTAGCGATCTCGGACTCTAAACTTTTGTTTAAGGTCTCCTGCAAAGCGATCAAATCGCTCCTCAACTTTTTAATTCGGACGTCGAGCATGAGAATCTCTTCTGCGTGGTCTACACGCTTGGTGTTGCCGAAAATGTCGTTAGGCATTTTTGGTTAACGGTTATTTATAATAGGATAGACGATTCGTAATTCTACGAAGAGAGGAACGAGTTTGTCGTAATCTCCCAGGAGTTGAACGTGAAGATAATCTCCTGCGGAAACATCGTACGTAATGTTAGAAAGCATCTTGTCGTGCTTGATTCGAAAAATATTCTTGCCGGTAGATATTTTGATTTCGCCTACGTTTTCCGGATTCGTGGTGATTTGAAGTTTCCCACCGATCGGAATTTCGTAAAAATGTAAATTGTTGTTGAAGACGTAAAAAGTTTTGCCGACGTCTTCATCCAATTTCGTCCAAATGCTGTTGAGGTGTATGATCAACAGACCGTTGAGTTTAGGTAACACGGAAGGTAAGACTTCATGATCTGGTATGGACGGTGCAGTTTCCATGATGGTCTGCTTTCTGTATCCGAACAAGTTCATAGGCATGGTTATTTTTTTATTTTTGTACGTGCAAGATTTTTTGTCATTTTCAAATTTTTGGTTTGATGTTAGGTTCACTTTTTTTTTTTTCAAATTTTTGGTTTGATGTTTGGTTTACTTTTTTTTGTCATTTTCAATGTTTTTTTTGTTTGATGTTAGGTTCACTTTTTTTTTTATGGACATTTGTTACATTTTTTTTCATCTCTCAAACGATTGTGTCCCCATGGGAGTGTGTGGATTCCACACTCGAGGACGCACCTCTTGTCGTCGTTGGGATCCAGGGCAATCTTCCTCACCTTGTTGGTGGTCAACACATGGTCAACGCTCTGGATACGCTGTTCCGCTCTTAGAACCGACGACCTGGTCTTGAGACAACCCACGAAGTCCTCGAATGTGAGATGCTCCCGAACCACCTGTCTGCCGACACCCTTGGCCTTCTTGGTAACACTGCCCTCGGCTTGGATGGTATAGGCCTTGGCGCGAAGACCTGCAAACTCAAGAATCACGTCTCCGTCCTTCTCATCTTTGAGTTTGCCAGGCACCTTCTTGTTGCAGGCCAGGATACCGTACTGGTTGGGCTGGGGATAGCCCGAGGTGTCGAAGAGGTTAACCAAAGATGGAGCTGTGGCTATATCCCCGTATGCGTCGGCTGTGCGAACGTGGTACACTAAGCTGTCCGTGTCCGTGTAGAGAAGCGAGATGTTGTGGCCGTAGTGTGGGCGTAATATGCCGTAGTACGTCTCGAACATGTGGAGCTTGCTCAGATCCAGAACCGTGGCTCCAACGTAGATGGGCTTGGTGAGCCTCACCACACCTTGCCTCATGTGAATCAGAGCCAGCTGCTCGTTGTAGATTGTTCGAGACTTGAACAATGGACTCGCGACAAGCTGACGACATCGCTCTTTCCTCGTCACCAATTTTATGTCCACGCGATTCCGTACATTCTCCATGGTCTTGCCAAACACCGCATTATTCATGAGCTTGAAGAAATCCTTATCATGCTCGGACGTGGCTGCGGTGCGGTGTTCAGTGTTGACTTCAATATATGGACGCAACCATGGAGAATGCTCGAACTTGAGGATGCGGTGAACTGCGTGGACTGTGACCCCTCGCTGCATCAACCACCGGAGATTCTGGTAGTGAAGGACGTAATTCTTCTTGGGTTCGAAATCCATGACGAGCTTCGTCTGGTTGGAATCGGGTGGACACTTGAACTCGGGTGCAGGGGGAAGATCGCAGAACAAATCCTGCAGCTTCTCGGAGAACTCAAGGTCCACCTCGGCGAAAAATCCGCATTCCAAATCGTCGAAACCTTCAACGTCAAATTTGGTAGGATCAGCCCACTCGAACCCTCTAAAAGGGAGTGGCTGCATCATGGAGTGCCCGTACAAGTTATTCACGTCCGTGTGCATGATGTAGCTCGACGGTTGGGTGGAGTCGTAGCCAGTAGCCATGTGATGGTTGTTGGCGCGCGCATGCCGTTGCGACACCTGGACCATTCCACCCCGCACGGCGCGTTCCACAAACAGCACCATGTCCACGTCCGAAAGAAGCTCCAGCTTGATTTTCGTCACCAGAAACATGGCTGACCACGCCAGTCCGGGGAGACTATAGAAGTAGGCGGGATCCAGGTGGTAGATCTTCATTGCGGTCGCCCGGAACGTCTGGAACACGTCGGCGAGGAGCGTCACATCAAGTTTGAGGTAGGCGTCGTGGTAGTCTCCGAGAGTTCGACAACCTAGCTCGCGCCACATGGACTGGGCGTGGTGATATTCTTCGTCGGTGATGTTCGAGCCTCGTAGCTGACTGTAGAACTTCGCCTGGGGAGGTAGCGACGTCTCCGCAAACTTGGTAGAGTCGGTGACGTATTCGTAGGGGTAGACCCCCTTACGCCTGAAGAGACCGGCGTCCAAGTTTGGAAAATTCGCAGAGGTAATAAGCATTTTCTCGTCGCTAAGCTTCCCCGCGAGAGCATCGAGGCTTGCCGGGAGGAACCTCAGGGAGTCGAGGAAGCGAAGCTCGACGGTAGAGCGTGATTCTGGGATTCGAACCCATTTGCTCACACTGATGTAACGCTCCTCGTTCTGGGCGAGAACGTTGATTTGCATGTCGTCGTACCCAAGATGCTTGATCAGATGGTGAAAGTCATACCCCGAGCCATTGTGAAAAAACACCGGGATGAAGCGCGGGTCCCAGGCCTTAAGGTTGCAATCGTTGCACCAAGGACCAACGTACCTACCGTTAAAGTGATCGTGGTGTCGGACTTTATGGTTTTTGGCAGTATACTCCTCAACGCAGACAGGACAAGCGATGGCCTCGTCGTGTCTATGTTGATCGTCAGAAGACAGTGGGAGCATAGGCTTGGGGGCCAACAATACCTTCTCTATCTCGATGGCCTCGACAACCATCCTTTCAAGGAAGTGTTTGGCTGCGTCGGGACCACGGTACACGTAGGGCTCGGGGGTGATGTGTTGGTCTCGTCGCACCACAACGTATGCGAAACTGGATGCCTCGTGGAGTTGGTAAGGGGTGGTGGAGGAAACTTCAGGATCGGGATCGCAAGTGGACAGGGGTTTGAGGAAGGCCTCGAAATCCGCGATGATGATAGCGGGGTGCTCTACCATGCATGTGGAAACGCTCCACGGTGCCAGGTTCGGGCAAGTCTGCCACAGCCGGCTCGTTGTCATTGCAATAAAGTTTGTGGTTAGCGAGCTTCTCAGCAGCGATGTTGGGACCTCTGATACGCTGGTAATCCTGTTGTTTTCGATTACGAAATATAGACAAGCACCTGCGACAAACTTCTATGTGGGTTTTGTCTTTGCTCCGTTGGCTCGAAACAAGTCTAGAGAGGGAACGGATAAGGGTGTAGTGGTGATGGGTCTCGTCCTTGATGAGCAGAAGGTGAATTTCCTGCGCACCGTCGTCGTCTACGTCGCTCACCCGGATGGGGTACACCACATTTTCGTCAGTGAGGCCATAAACGTTGATGGCCAACCGAGGGTTGCGTGTACGGGCCTCGAACTTACGAATATCCGGGACCTCCACCGGGTAGTCGATCCCAGCAATGGCATCTTCCAGCTCTGGCTCGTAGGGTAGGTAGTGGTTAACTCGGTGGGGATGGTTTTTTGGCTCAACAGGGTGCAACGCTGCAAGCACCGACCAAACAAAACACTTGGCGTCACTGTTCTGAATGTTCAGGACGGCCTTCTTTGCCGCAATAGCAGGTGGTAAGGGGACGTAGCTGGAGGCGGAGAGAGGCACAAACTTGCAAAGTTTGACGCGCAGTTCGTGAGGCTCACCACATAGCGAACCCCCCGAGCCCTTGGCTTGATGTTCTTCTTGCTTTGCCACCAGCTCCTCGGCAAACTTGTTGTAGATGTCCTTGAGGTTGTCGACATCCGCCAGATGCAGCGTCTTCGTCTTGGTGTTGTGGCAGAAGCTGTAAATTTCATCAGACGGCTTCTTGTACCAGCAACAAAGCGATGCGTAGAATTTGGTGGAGTGCGTTGCAAGTGCATCGCCGAGGATGAAAATAATTTGGGCTTGCACGTTCTCCAAAAAGCTACGCACGTCGCATGAGCCCTCCGAAGTAAGGGGAAAGTCCTCTAACAAACGCTGGAAAGCAGACTGACTCGCTTTCGCCACATGCTTGACACGTTTGGCAGATGGTGGCGAGTCGGCTCCCGCTTTCCTTTTGGTCGAGCTGGTCGACGGTTGTGGAACAGGTGCTCCGACGACGACTTTGCATGATGTTATATGCCTTTTTAAATTATTAATAGTAATATGTTTGTCGCACCTGGGACATGGTTTTTTAGCGGTCACACGCTTACCAGGTGTGCAGGTACGACAGTGCCTTTGGAAATATTTAGTTGAAACACCAGTTTCACACGTAGGGCAAATTTGTACCGATTGCATCTTGTTGAAAAAAAAAAATATTTGTGGGGTATGTTATTTTATATATATAGTAGAGTGCCACAAAATAAATGCTGTGTAATAAAAAAACCTTGGGAGGCTAATTCGCGATGGTGCTGGGTTTGGTGTGTGCTATTTATGTATATGCTACTTCTTGCTTCTTAATGAATCCTGTAAATAATCGGAAAAAAAATAATTAAGCTTGTGTATAGAAAACACAAAAATATTATGTGTACATAATTCTACCAAACAATCTTTTTTTTTCTAATTCTCAGCCCTCTTGGCGTATGAAGTATAAATCATAATTTCAGAAAACAGAGTTATTTTAAGGTCGCCATTTTTTTAGAATTAAACCATAAGCTTTGTTTATGTTTATAGTATTCGACGAGCAATAGCAGAGAGAGCAAGAATCGTTTTCCTACAACCCATAGTTTATGAATTGCAAAACATCTTAGAAATTACATCTTGAAATTTTAATCCAAGATAACTCGAAAACAGCAGGCACTAGTCATCTTCCCTCCAATAGGTTGTAAAGTACTTCTAATTTTGTATCGAATGCTATTAAAATTTTCGAATTAGAGTAAAAACTAAGCCGGCAAATCAAGTTTCTCAAAAAATAAAAAATTGTCTGTATTTCCGAAACTTGAGGGGGTGGAATCGATTTTATTTGCTAGTCGAATAGTTCTCGTCGAATCCTATCCAACAAACCTAAAATCATCATCCTAGCTCAATTAGGAGCCGAGAAAATCAATATCTTGGAAAACGTCTTAAGATTTTTGTCTTAAGAAAATTTTCTTGACAGACCGGAAGTAACATCTTGAGATACCGGAAGTCGACTTTCTTAAAGATTAAGATATTTGTCTTAAGACGTTTTCCAAGATATTGATTTTCTCGGCTCCTATGGGGGCTAGAACCATGTAACTTTGATCTATGTATATACCAGTACTTGCTCGACCCTGTGGCCGAGTGGTTAGCACATCGTGCTGTGACGCCAAGGGTTCCGGATTCGAATCCCAGTCGGGCTTGGTTGTTTGTGAATATCTATTTTTATCTATTTCATCACTCTCCCCTATCTTCGCAAATTAGCTAACAAGTACAAAACGCGAAGTAAAATAAACTAAATCAATTAATCAATCAATATACCAGTACTTTTCCTACATGTTCACTCACCTTACAACCCACCCGATCAAAAAAAATAAAATTTACCCCCTGCGCACATGCGCACATGTATAAATTTAAATATAGGCTCGATATTGAAACAAAATATTATTTTTTCCTCCCCCTCTCTCTGGCCAAGATTGCAAATAATTGCAGGAATAATAATACCATGATATTTTAGACTGTAGGTCCAGGTCACCCGAACCGGACAACATTTGAGTTAGTGTTTTTTAAGTCCACTTTATGTGCAGTAAGGCTAATCGGAGCTAGACCTAAAAAGTTTTAAAGTGTTATCCGAACCACTTGTGCCTCCAGCGGGTATCGAACCCTTGAATACAAACCCACCTACCACTGAGCCATAGAGGAGGCCCCAGACGACATATTTGCACTACAACAAGCAAAAATAAATTCATATCTGTGCATATGGGAAGTCCAATACATAGTTGGTAATGTGTGATGTGATCAGCACCAAACATTTAATTTTTATGTATGTCCGTGTTTGCCCGACCCTGTGGCCGAGTGGTTAGCACATCGCGCTGCGACGCCAAGAGTCCCGGGTTCGAATCCCGGTCGGGCTTTGTTGTTTGTGAATGTCCATTCATCCATTTCATCACTCATCCCCATCTTCGCAAATTAGCCAAGAGGTACAAAACGCGAAGTAAAATAAACTAAATCAATCAATCAATCATTAAGTTCCGTGTTGCAATCATGAAATTACATTTTAATTAACTTTTTTTTTCTATCCATCTCTCAAATCTATATAGCCTGTTCATATTTGGCATGTCGGCTATTTTGTTTACGTAGCAAAAAAAATCTCAAGCCATTATTTTTTTGCGAATGCTCGTTGTAGCCATAAGTATAATTGGATATAGTTGTCAGATTTTATTTAATTTGAGGTTTAATATCAATAAGCATACATAAAAACTAAATATTTTAAATAAATAAGATTCGAATAACTATGTACTTCCACTAGCCTTTGCCATGGCGCAGCGGTAGCGTCGTTGCCTTGTAATCAAGGGTTCGATACCCGCACAAGTGGTTCTTGAAACTGTAGGTCCAGTCCCGATTAGCCTTACTATACATAAAATAAACTTAAAACATCAAATCAATCAGTATTTCCACTAGCCTCTGCGATGGCACAGCAATAGTCTTGTAATCAAAAATTCGATACCCGCACAAGTAGTTGTTGAAACTGTAGGTCCAGTCCCGATTAGCCTTACTGTGCATAAAGTGGACTTAAAACATCTAATCAATCAGTACTTCCACCAGCTTCTCCGATGGCGCAGCGGTAGTATTGTAATCAAGAGTTCGATACCCGGTGGAGGTACAAATGGTTCTTAAAACTGTAGGTCCAGTCTCGATTAGCCTTACTGTGCATTAAGTGTACTTAAAACATCAAATCAATCAGTACTTCCACTAGATAACAAAAACACGCAACTCTCCTCCATTTCTTCTTGCCTTCCTCTAACAATTTAACACATTTATTTTTTGAAATATGCCCCGCACACATATTTCCTACCTACCAACAACGGCACACAGAAGAAAAAAAATATTCCAGCTACCAAGATGCATGCTTCAAATATACTTATAAATCAAAGCCAACTCATGCAAGCTAAGAAACAAAATTACTTACTTTTGGAAAATACTGCGAAAATGCTCTTCACTAACGTTCAAAATAAAACAGAACTTTCTCCTATAGCGTTTTAAGTTTTATATGGTTTTCTAATGAGGTCAAAAATAAAAATGTTAGCCAACGCAACGTGGACCAATAGAAATCCGACTGGTATCTATGCTGCTAACTGACGTCACTATATATACTTCCGTCATCCCAAGGCCTACATATTGTTGAATTTTGTGTTATTGCGTCAATGTTGATAGCACGCGAAATCCCTTTCGCATTACAGGTATTTCAATGTAATAAAAAAGCTTTAGAATTTCATTAGAGATAAGAGGACTTGCATCACTGGTATCTATGCTGCTAACTGACATTACTATATATACTTCCGTCATCCCAAGGCCTACATATTGTTGAATTTGTGTTATTGCGTCAATGTTGATAGCACGCGAAATCCCTTTCGCATTACAGGTATTTCAATGTAATAAAAAAGCTTTAGAATTTCATTAGAGATAAGAGGACGGTATTTCAAAACCAACACAATGCAATTTCCTGCTCATTCTCGTAACCTACTCCATATTCGAGTGAACACACTCTTGTTCAACATCCATCTGTCACAGATGTGCCTGTCACAGAATACAATGTAGGAAAAAAAAACAATTATTATTTGTTTGTTTGCTTGCGTCACAATACGGAAATAATAAGAGGCGCGCGCATGTGTGTGTGGCACATCGTTCCCGAGAGAGGTTTACAAAGGTCACGATATACAAACATTGATGTCCCCGGGACTTGGAAGATTACGATAAGGTGCATTCATCCTTCAAAAATAAGAAAGTGTATTTACTCATCACTGCTTTTCTGCGCTGTGAAACATCATCAGCGCAATAAATAAGACGCGAAACGTGGAGAGAAAATGAGTTTTTGAGGTTTTGGTGCGATTTTTTTAGAGGTCAAAAAATCAGAGTTGGTGTAGAAGACATATTTACTCTTAAAAATTAAGATATTTGTCTTAAGACGTTATCCAAGACATTGAGAAGCAACTAGTCAGTGTTGCCAACTCCTATTTGTAGGTTAGTTTCCCCTGTAAAATATTATATGGTGAAATATTCTTGGGGTGAGTTGGCAACACTGAACCGCAATTGATGTTGGTGAACCGGGCCACCTCCTCTACTTCGATGTTTTTGGTGTCGATGTTTTTGGCGTCGATGTTTTTGCCGTCGGTTTTTGGCGTCGATGTTTTTGGTGTCGATGTTTTTGCCGTCGATGTTTTTGGCGTCGATGTTTTTGCCGTCGATGTTTTTGCCGTCGATGTTTTTGCCGTCGATGTTTTTGGTGTCGATGTTTTTGGCGTAGATGTTTTTGGTGTCGATGTTTTCGCCGTCGATGTTTTTGCCGTCGATGTTTTTGGTGTCGATGTTTTTGGTGTCGATGTTTTTGCCGTCGATGTTTTTGCCGTCGATGTTTTTGCCGTCGATGTTTTTGGTGTCGATGTTTTTGTCGTCGATGTTTTTGTCGTCGATGTTTTGTGCTGTCGATGTTTTGTACTGTCGATGTTTTGCACTGTCGATGTTTTGTACTGTCGATGAAATGTAGGCGATGTTTTTGTTATCGATGTTTTTGCGTCGATGTTTTGACGTATAACCCCTACAACCAGGCTAGGATCCAGGGACAGTGATAGCCACTTAACCATCAGGGAGGCTCATGGACGTCCGCAGGATTTTTTCCAGGGAGGGGCAAGGAAGGTATTTTTTTCCAGGGGGGGGGGGGGCAAACGAAGGTAAAATTTCCCCCAAAATAGTGTTGTTCCCTAAAAAACATTGCTTAAATTTGAATTTATGGTGTTCATGCAATAATTAACACATATTATTGTGGATAAAATGAAATTATATGTGTGAAATACATATTTTTGAGTTGACTTTCATTTTCCAGGGGGGGGGCACGGCCCCCCTTGCCCCCCCTTCCGGACGCCCATGGGGAGGCTCTACTGCTACCTTAATAAGGAATAGTTGCAACAGAATGCATATGTTTGTACATTTATTGCTGGGATGGTTTAAACTGCTAAAAACTGCAAGTTTTGATACTGGTGGGAATTGGTATTGATTCATTCCTAATCACAACATAAAATCACATTTCAGGACAAAATTGTAAAATGTCTTACCTGCATTTGGATCCTTGCAGAATTTGACTAGCGAATTTATCATGAAAGCCACATTATCTTGTGAATTATTAACTGTAGTTTTTACATACACAAACTCCTGATTTGCTGGGATAGCAAACAAAGAATTTGAACTGAAAAGAAAATCAAGCATGTTACATTAAGTTCTGGTACATATATACTACATAGCCAAAAGTCACCAGACACCCAGTGCTGTTCATTCCAAAGATATCTGAGAGGCAAAAATGGGCTCCTTTACACAGGAATAAACTTAATACTCTGGTAACTTCATGAAATGTGCTATTACAATTCAAATGTTTGGTACTTGTCTAGTAAAGCCCGAACACCTGTCACTCCTTTATTTCCTTACTTCTAGCATTGATAATTACCTATTCTGCATCGCGGAAGATTCTTCAAGGTGAGGTTATGCCTTTTTCCATAAAATAGTGTCAACTTTTCATGTTACAAGTTATTATTTGTCTTCCTTGTTATGCTTGGGTAACAGACAATATGGCGTGCACTCATCATGGATCATCGCGCGTCGTGCGATTTGGAGTGGGTATGCAGTGTTTCAACCTTCTTAACCAAAAAATGCCTACTTTCGTGTTTATTATGTCATCATAAACCATTGACGGATAGCCCCAAAAACCATTCATGATAGCCCCACGGACCATTTCCGGCAAGGTTAGGTTA